>NW_016803819.1:2663726-2721071 GCF_001698545.2 Rhinopithecus bieti
AAAAAAAAAAAAAAAAAAAAAAGAACAGGCAACTGGCTGGGCGTGGTGGCTCACACCTGTAATCCCCCAGCACTTTGGGAGGCCAAGACGGGTGGATCACGAGGTCAGGAGATAGAGGCTGTCCTGGCTAACATGGTGAAACCCTGTCTCTACTAAAAAATACAAAAAATTAGCCGGGCATGGTGGCAGGCACCTGTAGTCCCAGCTACTCAGGAGGCTGAGGCAAGAGAATGGCATGAACCTGGGAGGCAGAGCTTGCAGTGAGCCGAGATGGCGCCCCTGCACTCTAGCCTGGGCAACAGAGTGAGACTCTGTCTCAAAAAAAAAAAAAAAAAAAAAAAGAACAGGCAGCCTTGGAAGATCAGTATGGAGTTGAATGAAAAATAAACTTGTTAGGCTTATTTTATGACAAAGAAACATGAGTTGGGATCCGTTGACTCTTTGGTAATGTTTATTGTAGCTGAATCCTTGGGTGCAAGTGTCATCAGTAAGCCCCAACTGCATTAGTCAGGGCTTTCTAGAGAAATAGAACATAGATAGTTAGATAGATACATCTCTTATAAGCAATTGGCTCACATGATAATGAAATTGAGTAGTTTTGTGATCCGCTATCTGTAAGCTAGAGACTTAGGAAAGCTGGTGGTGTAGCTTCAATAAAAGTCCATAGGCTTGAGAACCAGGAGAACCAATGGTGTAAGTTCCAGTTCAAGTGCAAGAGAAGATGAGTGTCAGAGCCCAAAAACAGGCAGAGAGTGAATTCTTCCTTACTCCCCATTTTTATTCTATTGAGACCTCCAGTGGATTGGATGGGGCCCACCCATATTAGGGAAAACAACCTGCTTTACTTAGTCTGTTGACTCAAATGCTAATCTCAGCCAGAAACATCCTCACAGACACACCCAGAATAATGTTTAACCATGGCCCAGTCAGTTCGACATGTAAAACTAACCACACACCCAGAATAATGTTTAACCAAATATCTGGGCACCCTGTGGCCCAGTCAGGTCGACATGTAAAACTAACCATTACACCAACTCAGACCTCCTTAAGGAGAAGAGGAATGTGTTGACTGACATAACTGGGATAAATGTGTGGCCAACAATCACCATAGCAGTCAAGGCAATAGCAGCTGGAACCAAGACTTGGTGCTGGCATCCACTCTTCCTCCCTGCTTGCCTCAGTTTATCTTTGAGAATCCATCTCAGCCTCTCCTCCTGCAAATTGATCCTGTCCACATGTCAGAGCCTACAGCTTCAACTTAGTAGCCTAGCACAAGAGAGTTCTTTCATCACAGGCTTGTATATAAATCCTAGGAAAGGACACTGATTTGCTCTATTTTGGGACATATGACTACTCTGGGACCAATCAATCTCTGCTGCCAAAGGATGGATATTATGATTAATTGACCTGAGTCCAATGTTTACTACTACAGTCAGGGGAGAGGGTGTATTTCCGAAGGAGGGGATGTGATAATCGTCATTAGAGACCAGGACAGTCCATCCCTTGGCTGCCTGACACATATATGCATACAATCAGAAGAATGGATTCATTTATTATAACTGTCCCATGTTCAGCCAAAACACACTCACCCATTTCCTGTGAGAGTAACAACTTAATGTCACACCCAGTTATTGCATCTAGCTCCAAGGATAGGATTTCTGGGCAATGCCTTTTCCTCTTGGTCAAGTTCAGATGTGGCTCTTTATGGTCCACAAACCTATGCCTGATTATCTCCAAAATATCCAGCATATAATAATGGAGGTAAGGGAGGATAAATGCAATTAAAACCCCCAATTAGGCCTCAGTGCAGTGGCTCATGCCTGTAATCCCAGCACTTTGGGAGGCCGAGGAGGGAGGATCATTTGGGCCCAGGAGTTTGAGACCACTCTATGCAACATAGTGAGACCTCATCTCTGCGAAAAATAGCCGAGTGTAATGGTGCTTGCCTGTAGTCCTAGCTACTTGGGAGCCTAAGGTGGAAGGATCCCTTGAGCCTAGGAGATCAAGGCTGCAGTGGGCAGTGATTGCACCACACTGCACTCCAGTCTGGGCAACAGAGTGAGACTTTGTCTCAAAAAAAAATTTTTTTTTGGCCGGGCACGGTGGCTCAAGCCTGTAATCCCAGCACTTTGGGAGGCCGAGACGGGCGGATCATGAGTTCAGGAGATCGAGACCATCCTGGCAAACACGGTGAAACCCCGTCTCTACTAAAAAATACAAAAAACTAGCCGGGAGGGGTGGCGGGCGCTTGTAGTCCCAGCTACTCGTGATGCTGAGGCAGGAGAATGGCCTAAACCCAGGAGGCGGAGCTTGCAGTGAGCTGAGATCCGGCCACTGTACTCCAGCCTGGGTGACAGAGCGAGACTCCGTCTCAAAAAAAAAAAAAAAAAAAAATTTTTTTTTTAAATTCCTGGGGAACATAGCGAGACCTCATCTCTACTAAAAATCAAAATATTTAGCTAGGTGTGGTGGCATGCGCCTGTGATCCTAGCTACTCAGGAGGCTGATATGGGAGGATTGCTTGAGCCTAGGAAGTCGAGGCGGCAGTGAGTGGTGATTGCACCACTGCATTCCAGCCTGGGTGAGAGAACAACGCCCTGTCTCGGGGGAAAAAAAAAAAGGAAAAGGGGCAGATGGAAAGCAAAATGTAACAATAAACTTTTCTGTATCTTGCTAGACAGGGATAGCAAGGAGCCCTTTCTCTAGCAGTGAAAGCCCTCCAAAAATCTATTCACTTGATTTGAAGTGGTTTTACTGGCAAGCTTATAATGAAACAACAGGGTGGACACAGAACATTTTCTTAAGAAGATGTGGAAGACATGTTCCCATCCTTGATGCCCATGCCATGCTCAAACCAGTCTGTTTAGGGTTGGGTGACGTGCTGGCCACATATTCCAAAACCCAAACCAGACTTCAGGTCTGACTGCAGATTCAAGAACTGCTTCTTCTGTGTGTTTGTGTGTATGCGTGTGTGTGTATGTTTTTTAGCATATGCATATGTGTTTGTACGTTTTTGAAACATGGAATTATATCATGCAACTTGTCTAAAGCCTGCTTTTCTCCTCCTGCCTTCCTAAAAGTTAATAATGGATGACTCAGGGGTGAGGCCAGGGAGTTGGCCTTTTTGAGTGCCTGGGCCCTGGGGAGCATTATGTGCACGAATTCTCTTTTAAAATCAGAATTACCAACCCAGAAACATAGAAATAGAGGTCCCAGCCTAGGACTTGATATCCTCGCACTACCCAAACCTTCCCTTGTCCCCCTCCTCATCATCCTGAGGATTGATTCCTCTTGATAGAAACCCTCTTCTTCCAGCTTCCTTTCTCTTTCTTCTCTCTGTGACAGAGACTCCTGTTTTCAGCTTTGTGGGAAGTTCTTCATGAACATTTTGATGGTCTGTGGGACCAATGGGACACAATATATGAAATCACGACTGTCCTAGAATCTCCAGGGCCAGAGGTCACCATCAGACATCAGAGTAAGTGTTTAGTTCCTGGCAGATCCTCTCTGGACCAGGACCTAAATACTTACTGTGATATCTGATGGTGACCCCACACTTGTGTCTGTGGGCAGTAACTCCAGGTTCTTTCATGAAGACTGAATTTTAGGATTGAGGTCAGGACAGTTTTTTTGTTTCTTCCTTTCTTCTCCCCTCACGTTCTCCTGTGCACAGGACCCCCAAACCTCCAATAGGATGAAAATTGAGTTTGGAGCATGGCCCAAAGGCTGCAGACTTGGCCAATATGCGTAACCTGACCTGTCTTGGGGAGACAGTACTTTATCCCATCCCGCACTTCCTTGTGCATCTCTGCTGTGCATCTCTGTTGTATGCTTAAAGTGACAGAAATGCTGTTTTACGCATTTTCACAAAATGATCTCTCAGCCCAGTTTTAAAAATCTCAGTGGCAATGTTGAAGGTGAGTCAGTAGATCGATAAGAACTCTTTGGAAGTTTAAGTCTTAATCTTTTTTTCTTTTGTGGCTTCAGGTCAAATAATATCCAGTACCTGTAGTGCTGCCACCAGAGTGATTCTTTTTAAAAGTGAATTGGGTCTTGTCACTTCTTTGCTCAAATCCATCAGTGGATTCCCCTCTCACTCAGGCTAAAGCTTACACACACTGCAGAGGCCCTTATGATCACCTTTCTTTTCCCCACCTGTGTGATCTCACTCTCCTGTGCTTACCCCACTCCATCCACACCAGTCTAGCTGTTTCTGGAGCCCTCAAGGAGCAGCCTCGTTTCAGGGTCTCTGAACTTGCTGTTCCCCCTGCCTGGAACTCTCTTCCCCTCAGATCCACGGGGGTTGCTCCTTCAGCTCCTTTATATCTCTGATCAAATTCTCAGTGTGAGCAAGCATGCCCTGAGTGAGAGATCAAAATGTTGCCTTCTCAGTGAGACCCTCCTGCCGTGTCTCTACACTCACTAACACCCTCCACTTTCTCTCTGCAGCCTTCATCACTTTGCAGTATCCCTTCTGCTTGTTCCCCTTGTTCATTGTCTACCTCTCACTAGAATGTAGACTCTGTGGAGGCAGAGACTTTTGCTCACTGCAGTATCCCCATTGCAGACAAGAGTGCCAGGCTCCATAAATATTTGTCAAATAAACAAATTGAAGGCAATTTCCTCGGAGGCTAAATAATCATCATCTAGAACTCCTTCTCTTTTTAAGTACAGATACCCACTCATTAATGCAATAGATATCTCATAAGTTGGCCATAACATATAATCTATTTGTCTCTTGATTTTCATTATGGAATTAAAGATGCATTTCTATGAAAAAAAAAAAAAAACTCCCAGGAGATTAAACAAGGATTAGGAAAACTTCCAAGCCTATAACATTCCGGGCGTCATTGTCATGCTGTATACTTGCTGCCTTGGCATTCGCCTATCAGTTCCTGTTCCTTGGTAACATTGCAGCCCCTATCTTGGTTTCTAAGGAGGCTTTCTTTTTTTTTAATGCCAGGATCCCCTTACTCCATACTCACAATGTTCTGAACCTCTTCCTCTTTTCCTTCTCCTTGTGCCTAATGTGTAATACTATTATCCAAAGGTTACAAAGCACGCCACCTTACAGATACAAATGGAGTCAGAACATTAGAAATGCAGATATCCTGTTTTATCCTCAGACCCTGCAGCATCTCTTGCCCTGAAAATACCTCACCTAACAAAGATTTCTTGGAGTCCTAAAAGGGCCCCACAACTTGGTTGTCACCTATGGACGCCATTTGGTGTCTGCCGTGCTCTTTTTCTCCTGGTTTGGCTTTTCTTAGCTGCTACCCAGTGCCAAAAACACCATCTGAAGGCTCTCATCATTGTCAGTGGGTGATGGCTGTCTACTGGGAGCATGCCATAGCATATAGGCTAAGGGTGCCATCTCCTGATGCTCCCAAGACTGCCAGTTCTCCAGACATCACTCTAAGAGAAGGACAGAGGTCCCATTGCCAAGTGCATTGCTGCATTTGGTCCACTGGGCACTGAGGAGCAGCACTGCTTGTTTTTTTCGTTTTGGTTGTTTATCATCTGTCTGAAGCTTTGGAATGACAGTTGACTTCTACCATTTCTACCAAGGTTTCAAAAATCTCAAGGTCAAGTTTTGGTTAGTACTCTAGCCCAAGATTCCATGGGCTTCCTGACCCTGTAGGTTACTGCTGCAAGGATTTGAATTATCCCTGGAGGGAGGTTTGGGCATGGGAGTCTTGAGAAAATGATCCACATCTTGCTGCAAGGATTACTGTTGTTTTTTTTTTTTTTTTTGGTGTTTTTTTCTTTTGAGGCAGAGTCTCACTCTGTCGCCCAGGCTGGAGTACAGTGGTGTCATGTTGGCACACTGCATGCTCCGCCTCCCGGGTGCACGCCATTCTCCTGCCTCAGCCTCCTAGTAGCTGGGACTACAGGCGCCCGCCACCATGCCCGGCTAATTTTTTGTATTTTTAGAAGAGATGGGGTTTCATCGTGTTAACCAGGATGGTCTCGATCTCCTGACCTCGTAACCCGCCCGCCTCGGCCTCCCAAAGTGCTGGGATTACAGGCGTGAGCCACCATGGCCGGCTCTGTTTCTTTCTTTCTTTTTTTTCCCCTCTAACAAAGCTGGTCTCTACAAGTATTCATGATGGTGCAGTCCAGCCTGGGCGACAGACCAAGACTCCATCCCCAAAAGACCCCAAAACCTTAATTGATCAATACCAAAATGGTAAACTCTAGCATGTTAACTTCAATTTAAACTTGAGTTATAGTAATGTCCAAAATAACCCATCTTATTCCCAGTGACTCTGGCCACATTTCTTTGGACCTAATTCTTGCTCTGGTAAGACCTGTATTAACTGAATGTTAATATGCTCACCAGGACTCCTTTGCTGAGCCATTTTTGTGTGTCTTATTTTGTTTATTTAAATCATTTCCAGAAGCGGTTTTTTGCTTAAGCCATGACATTTTCTGGTCTCTCTGTGTGTTTTCAAAGTAGTCCTCGGCTTCATGCTTTGGTGGGCTGGATCAGTCAATGGATAGCCCCTAAAGGTATACATAAGGTTGATCCGTGGATCCTGAGACACAGGGGAAAGAAAAAAGATATTGCATAAGAATGGTGCAGCAAGAATTTCAGGATGGAGACTCTGCATGTCAGGCCTGGGGGATGCAGATTGATGGTGACCATAATTAATGTTCCATACATGCTATAAACTGTTTCTGGGAGTTAACATGTAGTTTATTTGGGCTGCTATAACAAAATACCATAATCTGGGTGGCTTATAAACAACCAGCATTTATTTCTCATAGCTCTAGAGGCTAGGAAGTCCAAGATCAAGGCACTGGCAAATTGGGTGTCTGATGAGGGCCCACTTTCTGGTTCATAGATGGTACCTTTTCACTGTGTCCTCATATATTGAAAGGGGCTAGCTAACTCTCTGGGATCTCCTTCTATAATGACACTAATTTTATTCATAAGAGCTCTGTCCTTATAATCCAAACACCTCCCCAAGACCCCACCTCCTAATGCCATCACCTTGGGGTTTAGGATTTCAACATACAAATTTTGGGAGGTTACAAACATGCAGACCATAGCATCACATGACCTATCTGGCAGGGAATGGGGTAGAACCAAGAAGCTAGGGACCCTCTTTGTGTGGGGATCTTTGGACCTGGTGGATTTTTCATACCTCATGGACCACAGCCTTGGAGGATACCAGGAAGACACACCTAGCAGTAGCCTATGAATCTGTCATTTTTATGTCCTTTTTGATGCCCCATGAAGCTTGTGATTACAAATAACCTGCATTTATGAGATCAATTTCATAATCCATTCACAAACTCACCTGTGCTTCTCCTGAATCTAGGCCTAAGACACAAAATTTGTATGTTCAAACAACTTGTACTTTTGGATATTATCTGACACCTTCAGTCACCCTTTTTTATGAGGGTTTTGACACTGTTCCCATAATTGTCTATGGAATAGTACAGGCATACCTCGCATTGTGGATTCAGTTCCAGACCATTGCAATGAAGCAAATGTTGTAATAAAGTGAATCACATGAATTTGTTGGTTTCCTAGTGCATGTAAAAGTTATGTTAACACCGTAGTCTATTAAGTGTGCAATAGCCTTATGTCTAAAAAAAGCAATGTACATTCTTTTTTTTTTTTTTGAGGCGGAGTCTCGCTCTGTCACCCGGACTGGAGTGCAGTGGCCAGATCTCAGCTCACTGCAAGCTCCGCAGTGGGATAACTGCTTGAACCCAGGAGTTTGAGATTAACCTGAATGACATAGTGAGACCCTGTCTCTAAAAAAGAAAAAAAAAAACTTTCTTGGCTACTCCATAAGAAGCAAGTCTTCATGCTTTGCAATTTTATCATGAGATTACAGCAGTTCTGTCCCATCTTCACACTCGTCTTCCAAATCTAGTTATCTTGCTATTTACACATTTGCAGTTACTTCCTCCACTGAAGTCTTTAACTCCTCAAAGTCATCCTTGAGGATTGGAATTAACCTCTTCCAAACTTCTCTTAATGTTGATATTTTTACCTCCTTTCATTAATCACAAATGTTCTGCATGGCATCTAGAATGGTGAATCCTTTCCAGAAGGTTTTCAATTTAGTTTGCCAAGATCCATCAGAGGAATCACGATCTGTGGCAGCTACGGCCTTACAAAATGTGTTTCTTAGTAAGAACATAATTTTGACTTTTGATCTGTGGCTTACATAATGGATATTGTGTTAGTAGGCATGAAAACATTAATCTCCTTGTATATGTCCATCAGAACTCTTGGGGAAGTAGGTGCATTGTCAATGAGCAGTAATATTTTGAAAGGAGTCTTTTTTTCTGAGCAGTAGGTCTCAACAGTGGGCTTAAAATATTTAGTAAACCATCAATAGAGGTGCTGTCATCCAGGCTTTGTGGTTCCACTTATGGAGCACAGGCACAGTAGATTTAACGTAATTCTTAAGGGCCCTAAGATTTTTGCAACAGTAACTGAGCACTGTCTTCAACTTAAAATCACCCCTAACAGGGCGTCAGCCTGTCCTTTGAAGCTTTGAACTGAGTCATTGACTTCTCCTGTCTAGCTAGGAAAGTCCTAGATGGTATCTTCTTCTAATAGAAGGCTGTTTCATCTGCATTGAAAAATGCGTTGTTGTTTAGTGTAGCCACCTTCATCAATGACCTTTGCTAGATCTTCTGGATAACTTGCTGTAACTTATTCATCAGAACTTGCTGCTTCACCTTGTACTTTTATGTTATAGAGATGATTTCTTTTCTTAAACCTCATAAACCAACCTCTGGTAGCTTCACACTTTTCTTCTGCAGCTTCCTCACCTCTCTCATCCTTCATGGAATTGAAGAGGGTTAAGGCCTTGCCCTGGATTAGGCTTTGGCTTTAGAGAATGTTGTGGCTTGTCTGAACTTCTATCCAGACCACTCAAACTTTCTCCATAGCAGCAATAAGACTGTTTTGCTTTCCTATCATCATGTGTTCTCTAGAGTAGCACTTTTAATTTCCTTCAATAACTTTTTCTTTGCATTCACAACTTGTCTAACTGGTGCAAGAGGCCTAGCTTTCGGCCTGTCTTGACTTTTGACGTTTTCCTCATTAAGCTAATCATTTCTAGATTTTGTTTTAAAGTGAGAGATGTGAGATTCTTCCTTTCACTTGAGCACTTAGAGGCCATTGAATGGTTATTAATTGGCCTAATTTCAAATACTGTGTCTCAGGGAGTAGGGAGGTCCAAGGAGAGGGAGAGAGATGGGTCAGTCAGTGGAGCAGTCAGAACACAACATTTATCAATTAAGTTTGTCATCTTATATGGGCATGGTTTGTGGCATCTCAAAACAATGACAATATTAACATCAAAGATCACTGATCAGAGATCACTATAATAGATATAATAATAATGAAAACGTTTAAAATACTGCAGGAATACCAAAATGTGACCCAGAGTCATGAAATGAGCACATACCGTTGGAAAAATGGGGCTAATACACTTGCCTAATGCAGAGTTACCACAAATCTTCAATTCATAACAAATGCAATATCTGCAAAGCACAATAAAGCAAATCACAATGAGATGAGGTGTACCTGCATTCACTTACACACATACCCCAATTTTCATTGTAGAGATTTAGAACTGCCTCAAGAACCATGCAGGGCGATCTCATTCATTTATTCAACCTGCACTATTTATTGAGCAGCACTATGTGTCAGGTATTGTGTTTGAGTAGGTGGTGAACAAACATTTTCTATCCTAGTGAATTCACATGGAACTGGGAGAAACAGGCCATGAACAAGTATGTATGTGTAAGTAGAGAAATGTTTCAATAATAGTGCCAAAAAGAAAAATTGGTAAGGGGTGGAGTAATGGGGATGGGAGTGTACTACTTTGTACAGTGCTGCCAGCCAGGATAACTTTTCTGAGGAAATAACATTTTCGTAGAGATGTAAAAGAAATAAGGGAAGGAGCCATGAGTTTTGTGGTGGAAGAGCCTTTAGATAGAGGGAACAGCAAATGCAAAGGGACTGAGGAACAAGAATGTTTGTCTTGTTCAAGGAATAATTAGGGCAGTAGCAGTAGTGGTATTGATACTGGTGGAGGGTCTTGACTGCAAGTTGTTCAGGCTCTTGGCATTTCGAACAAAGAATTGAACAAAACGCATAGCAAAGCAAGGAAAGAATGAAGCAATGAAAGCAGAGATTTATTGAAAATTAAAGTACACTCCATAGTGTGGAAACCCACTGAGCAGCGGCTCAAGGGCCCTGATACAGAATCTTCTGGGGTCCTGATACCCCCCTAGAGGTTTCCCATTGGTCACTTGGTGTTCACCCCCTGTAAATGAAGTGATGGCTTGCAATCAGTCTGATTGGTTGGTTGCTGCTCACAACCAATCAGAGGCTGAAGTGAAGTTACAAAGCTTCCACCCCTATGCAAACATCTGATTGGTTGTGGAAAGCAACTAATCAGAGGCTAAAGTGAAGTTACAAAGTTGCACTCATATGCAAATGAAGACTTGGCTGGCAATCAGTCTGATTTGTTGCTGTCTGCCACCAATCAGAGGCTGCCGTGAAGTTGCAAAGTTACACTCCTATGCAACCAGTCAGAGGTACTTTCAATTTTCCATGTGTCGCACAGAAAAGGTGGAGGTTTGCAAAGGAAGTAGTCTCTGGTCCTTTTGTTACTTAGGTGTGGAAAGTTGGTGGGGGTGGAAGGGTTCCTTCTGATTTAGTTCTGGAAAGTCAGGGTGAATTGGCCTTAGGTTCCCTGCCTCCAGACCCTATCTCCTGCCTCAGTGTGAGGTGTCAGGATGGTGGCAGGAATGGGATGGCAGTCGGTGGGAAGGAATATCTTTAGAATATCAAAGATTGAGAGGTAGTAGGAGTCCAGAACAAGTAGGGCAAGGCATGGATTTTGAATTTTAATCTCTGTGTGATAGGAAGCCATTGGAGGGTCTTGAGCCAGGTGTAATATGATTTCATCTGTTTTATTTCAGAGATCTCGGTGGTGGCAGAGACCTTAGTTGTTGGGCTGGGGTTGGTTGCTACTAGAAGGCTTCTAGGTTTCCCATCTCCTTTCAATCTGGGCAGCTTCACCTTGATCTATTTTGCATATTGGGCTTCTGGATAGATTTTTTCTTTGTGTTTTTTTTAGGCGGAGTCTCACTCTGTCGCCCAGGCTGGAGTGCAGTGGCGTGATTTCAGCTCCGCCTCCCGGGTTCATGCCATTCTCCTGCCTCAGCCTCTCGAGTAGCTGGGACTATAGGCGCCTGCCACCCGGCCTGGCTAATTTTTTGTATTTTTAGTAGAGACGGGGTTTCACCGTCTTAGCTAGGATAGTCTTGATCTCCTGAGCTCATGCACCGTGTTAGCTTGGATGGTCTTGATCTCCTGACTTGGTGATCCGCCTGCCTCAGCATCCCAAAGTGCTGGGATTACAAGCGTCAGCCACCATACTAGGCTGATTTTTTTTTTTTTAAAGGAAGATTTCCACAACTTGAAAAACTTTGGAAAATTACGTTTTATATTGCCTGTTATGTTTATAAAAACCAGTGGCAAGTGGAAAAATTAAAGTGATAGGAAATAATTATTTCATAAATTTTGCTCCATTGAGACAAAGATGAAAACCACAATAGAGCAAGAGGTGGTAAAGCTTAACCTCAGCTGGACCATCTGTGTTTAAGCTAGTTGAATTCTTCTTTTGTGTTAACTAGAAAGGAAAAGGGCAAAATTAAAGATGAGGATCATTTGGGAATTTAGAGTACTTTTTAGTTGGATGGAAATAGAAGTCTGTTCAAAGTGGTGTATTGTTCACACCCATCTTTAGGAACACGTTGTATACTCAAGGCAACATTGCCTGTACAACGCAAAACTGAGGTTGAAAAGCATACATTGTAAATTTATTTACCATTTTAAATGAAACATTTTATTTTTGCTTCTTTCTCCTTGCATTACATTGGTGAATGGGAAATATGTGTGTGTGTGTATATATATATATGTATATGCATATACATATGTATATATATATAAAATGTTTGAATTTTTAAGAATTGATATTGTTAGAAGTTTTCATGAATCTTAAAATTCTTTACCCCGCAAGGGCATTACCTTATTAAATTGTTGCCTGACGTTTATTCAATGATGACAATGTGCTAGGGCTTTGATTTTAAGTGTGATTTATTTTAAAATTATCTTAAAATGATTTTTACAAGTAGGATTTATTTAAAATCATTAGTCCTTTAAAACTCAAAACTTTGTCCCATTCCAGCAGGTATAGCTAAAACAACAACAACAACAACAAAAAAAAAAACCCTCAAAACTTCAGTAAAAGTATGTGAAAGTGATGTGAATGCTCGGGCGGGCGCGGTGGCTCAAGCTGTAATCCCAGCACTTTGGGGGCCGAGGGCGGGCGATCACAAGGTCAGGAGGTAGAGAGCCGTGCCTGGCTATACAGCAGTGAAAGCGCCCGTCTGCCACTTAAAAAATCAAAAAATTAGCCGGCGCGAGATGGCGGGCGCCTGTAGTCGCACAGCTACTTGGGAGGCTGAGGCAGGAGAAAATTGGCGTGGACCCGGGAGGGGCGGAGCTTGCAGTGAGGCTGAGATGCCGGCCAACTGCACTCCAGCGCTGGGCGACAGAAGCGAGACTGCCGTGCTCAAAAAAAAAAAAAAAAAAAAAAGAAAAAAAAAAAAAAAAGAAAGTATGTGAATGCTCTAAGAGCATTTTGCATGCATTTACTCTTTTAATCCCCAAAACAACTCCAATACCTGGCATTATTTTACCCATTTCATAGATAAGGAAACTGAATCACAGATAGTGAAGCAGTTGACTCAGCGTCATAAAGCAAAATGGAAGAGCTGAGCTTGGCAGGTGGATCCTTTGGTTTCAAGGCCTGCTCTTTGGCTGCTGTGGGGAAGGGAAACCCATCACCCAGGGTGGGGAAGGTGGTTTATCTGGAATGATCTAGGTGGAAGTCTACATCTAGGTGGCAAAGAGAAATTTCACATCCTTTACCCCTTCTGTGAAAACACATCTACTTTCTACTTGAGCCCATCGTGTGGCCACCCCACAGAAACTGTTCCTAGTGCTGTGAATTACAGAACTTTAAGTTATTTGCATTTCTGTGCTCTTTTGGGAATGGATTTACTACTTGAAATATATATATTTTTAGTTACGTAATAAAACTTCAAAACTTTGATATCCATAAAATAATATAAGTGGTGCTTGTTAGCAAAGTGGGTTTCTGGATATGAATCCCTGATTATAAGATATTTATTAAAGTCTTTTTTCTTCTCAAGGAATGGAGAAGTCTAGGAATATTGATCCTTAGGATGATCACTAATAAATTTATTTAGTAGTTCTGAACACATAAAAGCTTTGTCTATATTCTTTGGATATTAAAGTGTAAAAAAATTGTAATTGATTAAAAGTTGGATATTGACACTAAACGAGAAGAAACTGACATAATTTATGTGAATGTGCTTAGGTTACTTAAAATGCATTCTATAAGTGATAATGGAATCTAAAGAACTTCAGCTGGAGAAAATGAGGCTAAGGAGGAACTTAAATGGCCAAGTTTATCTTCAGTGTTTTCTCTTTGCCTTCTCACTCTTTCTGTCTCTCTGTGTTGCTCCTCCTTACTCTGAAAAAAATAAAGGCAATAGGGTAACAAACAACATTTCAGAAAAGTAGTATTAAAAGTGTAGTCTTAGTCCAGCAGATTTTAAAACATATTTTAAGGTTACAAATGTTCAAACAGTGCTTGGCCAGCAATTGGGCAGCAGATGATGAATCAGACTAGAAGGTCAAATAACAGACTTGCTTCCCATTAATAAAGGGAAACAGAATCATTTGGGAGAGACTGGATGGATTACTCAAAAACTAATTTTTGTATGATTTTCTAATTACTTAGAAAATAAGAATACCAAAGTATTCCCTCACTGCTTATGTCAAAATAAATTCTATGTAGATTAAGATTTTAATGTAAAAACAAAATTCCATAAAATACTAGAACAAAAATAATAATCTTAGGATGACATAGGACTTTTCAAAGCATAATTCTAAAGCAGAAATAAGAAGCGTTGGCTGATTTTATTAAATTTTAACTAAGAACTTCTGTACGATTAAAGATATAATACCCAATTGAAAGGTTTATAAACTTGGACCAAAATGTGCAGTCATATATAAAGAGTTAATAACTCTATTTAATAGAGAGGACTTACAAATAGAAAAGGTCATCACCCCAAGATCATAAGTGAAGCTCGTGAATAGATAGTTCACTGAAGAAACATAACTGTTTAGTAATTTTTTTTAAAAAAAACACCCTTGATGTCACAATTAATCAAATATATACATAGTGAAACAAAGAAGTGCCTTTTTTTTCATATTAGACTTCCAGAAATCACAAAGCACCCCAAAAGTCCTGAGTAGGGTATAGGGAAATGGGCATGAGACAGTTATACATTTATGGTAAAAAAAAAAAATTAGCAGTGGGCATCAGAAACTAAAAATGTTTATAGCTTTGGAGCCAGTTGTTTCACTTAAAGTATTTAAGGAAATCATTGGAAATAACAGACAAAAAATTTGTACAATAATATTAGTTTTGGCACTAACAATCACAAATATTTAATGCTATAGGAAATTGCTCATGATAAAATTATAAGTAAACAAAGATGATCTCGATTTTGATTAAGAGAAAATATATATCAATTATACCTCAAAGTGTTTAAAAAGAACATGTATACATGTATCGACAAATACATACAGATACCGAAAGAAAATACATCGAATTGTTTTGTTTTGTTTTGTTTGAGACAGAGTCTCGCTCTGTAGCCCAGGCTGGAGTGCAGTGGCACAATCTCGGCTCACTGCAAGCTCCACCACCCAGGTTCATGCCATTCTCCTGCCTCAGCCTCCTGAGTGGCTGGGACTATAGGTGCCCGCCACCACACCTGGCAAATTTTTTTGTATTTTTAGTAGAGACAAGGTTTCACCGTGTTAACCAGGATGGTCTTGATTTCCTGACCTCGTGATCTGCCCGCCTTGGCCTCCCAAAGTGCTGGAATTGCAGGCGTGAGCCACTGCACTGGCCAACTTGAGACAAATTTAAAGCAAATCATCTTTGGTTGGCTACATAATTAAATGGTCAACCCTTGGTGCTGCAGTGTGAATGAATTTGTGTATCTTTTCCTTTGTAGCTAAAGGAAGGGCGCTTTATGCTCTGAGCACTTTTGCTTTTCTCAGCCGCCTCCTCCAAACAACAAAAAATCAAAAGTTACATTTTACAATTGCGTTGGCATATAGATCAATATAATCCAGGCTGAGTTATACTTACTTTTTCTTCTGATTTTAAAATAATTTAAATTAAAACTTTTTTGTGGGCTCCTAAAAGGAGCATGGCCTAGGTGCTACGCTAACCAGGCCCAGTGGAGGAGTTGGCTCTGGGCCCAGGTGGGAGGCTCAGGGACAGGCCAGGGATTGAGGAAACACCACAGTGGAGGAGTAGGATTCTAGAAGGCAGAATGGAACAGTGTCGTCTACTCCGCCAACGGCCTTGAGCAGCTGTTGTTTATTTTTTGTCCTTGTGGAACAATCAAATTTCAGGTTACTAGGGAGTCCTCGTCAAACCCTGCTCTCGTTTGTGCGTCACATTTCCAAGGCCTTTTGTGGGAAGGCATGTTAGAAATCTCTGTGACTCTCTGTTTGGGGGTAAGAGGGTTTAACAAGAGGCAAGGTGACTCCCAGGTTTCTGACAGGGGCACCTGGGTCAGTGGTGGGACCATTCTCCAATGTATAGGTCACAGAGGAAAATTTCTATTTAAATACCTTGAATGACTTGAGCACATGGAGGAGATGGGAAATAAAGCCCTGGGGATGTTCTAGAACTCAGAGGAGAGGTGTATGCTCTATTGGTGGACTTGGGACGTCCATGGGCAGGAAGTGCCTGACGCCATGAACATGGATGAGTGAAAGGAGGTGGCAGGAGCCAGGATTCCTGGAACAGTTTCAGAAGATGTAGCCAAGGAGACCTAGCAGCAGAGAAGAGGAAAACCTCAAGATAGTGATGCTGACACCAAGAAAGGATGCAGTTTCTGAAGGAGGATGTGATTTGCAGTTTCAAAGGCCATACAGAGGTTTATCAAGATCAAGATTAAAAAGTAAGATGATTTAAAAGTTAGGCAGCTGTTGGTGACCTTACTGAGAACATTTGGTGCCAAGCCAGATTAAAGTGTGTTTAGGAATAAATCGGTGGAGAAATAAAGAGAAGCTGGCTGTGAAAGGGAAGAAAGTATCAAGGTTATAGTGAATGTTAGTATTCTTTAGCTTTATGTCAGTGACAGACCACATATACAACATTGGTCCCATAAGATTATAATATTGCATTTTTACTGTACCTTTTTATGTTTGATATGGTTTTCTGTGTCCCCATCAAATCTCATGTTGAATTGTAATCCCCAGTGTTGGAGGTGGGGCCTGGTGGGAGGTGATTGGCTCATGGCAGTGGTCCTTCATCAATGGTTTTAGCATCATCCCCTTGGTGCTGTTCTCGTGATAGTAAGTTATTGTGAGATATGGTTATTTAAAAGTGTGAGCACCTTCCCCATCTCTCTCTCATGGCTGCAGCCATGTAAGACGTGCCTGCTTCCCCTTCACCTTCCGCCATGATTGTAAGTTTCCTGAGGCCACCCCACTAGCAGAAGCCATTATGCTTCCTGGACAGCCTGCAGAACTATGAGCCAATTGAACCTCTTTTCTTTATAAATTACCCAGTTTTGGTAATTGCTCTATAGCAATGGGAGAACAGGCTAATATAATGTTTAAATACATGAATACTTACCATTTGTTACAGTTGTCTGCAGTATTAAGTACAGTCACCTGCAGTACAGGTTTGCAGCTTAGACGCCATAGGCTGTATTATATAGCCTAGGTGTGTAGCAGACTCTACATTTAGGTTTGTGTAAGTACAATTAAATCACCTAATGATGCATTTCTCAGAACATATCATTAAGTGACGCATGACTGCATTTATAAGAAAGATGGTAGAGCATGTTTGCATGTTGAAGGGTATGAAAGTGCATGGGTTGAATGGGGTCACCCAAAATTCATTTGTTGAAGTCTTAATCCCTGGTACCTCAGAATGTGACCTTATTTGGAAATAAAGTCTTTGCAGATGTAATTAGTTGAGATGATGTGAAAGTGGAATAGGGTAGGCCTCTAATTCAACATGACTGCTGTTCTTATAAAAAAGAAAAATTTGGACACAGACAGGCAGAGAGGGCCATATGAACATGAAGGCAGAACTCAGAGTGATGTGTCTAGAAGCCAAGGAACACCAAAGATTGCCAGCAACCACCAGGAGCCAGGAGAGAGGCCTGGAAGACACCCTTCCCTGGCACCTTCAGAGGGAACTTGGCCTTGCTGATGTCTTGATTTTCTTTTAGTCTCCAGAACTGTGAGACAATACATTTCTGACGTTTAAGCCACTCCATTTGCAATATGTTGTTACAGCAGCCCTAGCCAACCATCAGACAGAGAGAGAGTTCTGAATAAATCTCAATTCTTAGGCTCTAGCTAAGTGGGATTGCTGGTGCAGCGAGCTGCTTAGTGACCACCATAGGAAATGGGTTAAAGAATACGTGGAAATGTCAGCACACCAGAGTAGGTACCTATTAAGAGGGTCACATCCAGTTTTTTGGTTGTATCTCTTCAAACTAGAAGCCATTGCTACACACTGCCTACTGGAGACAAAAATCACTGTGAGCTTTTTAAAAAAATTGATCACTTCTCTATTACATAATTTCAATAAAATCTAACATCACAAGGCATAATTCATAGTGATCTCAGAGCCAGCAGTTACAGTAACTTGGGAATATAAATCTTGGTAGTATTGACAGAAAGTGTTTATATAGATATTTCCAAATACCTCAACTTAGGCAGAAAAGTGGGAGTGAAATAATAACAAATTACACTCAACAATAGTTTAACAAATTGATTTCTACTAAAATGAAAATGAAAAAAGATGCATATCTTGGCTGAATATTAATTTGTATGTTATTTATAGAAGGTCAAATTAATCTTTAGGGTGAAATTCATAAATCAACCCAATAAAAACTATATATATCAAAAAGAGCTAGAAATTTGTTCCCTGAAATGAAGCTGTTGCTTACCTCTAACTTGATCTTCATTTATTTGTTTTTTGGGAGCAAATGCATCATCAGACAATGGCTATCTTATTTACTTTGTAAATGATTTTAGATGATGTTGATTGTACTAAAGGGATTATAAGTTATACGGTAAATGGGAGAAAGGCTGATTTTTGTTTATAGATTGCCTAGGATAAGTGGATATGAGACGTGGGAATGTTCAATGATGGAGTGTGGTGTGAGGAGAAGGAGAAAGCAGGAAAGGGGCAGTAAATGGACAACTTAAGCTGTGTGGCCTTGGGTAAACCTCTGAGGCCCATTTCCTCCTCTCTAACAGAGTTAGTAAGACCTAGCTCCCTGTTGTATGTGAAAGCACCTGGAAGAGTGTCTGAGGCAGAGTCAAAGCACAATTGATGTTAGTGGTGTCTCTTTTAGATTGGGATTTGCAGTGAGAAGCAATGTGGTGGAGTGAGGAACCTGGATTTTGGTACACACTGATCTGGAAGCAAATTTCAGCTTAGCTTCTTGCCAGTGTGTGGTTGACTCTTAACCAGTTACTGAACTTCCCTGAGTTTTGTTTTCTTCATCTCACGATTTTGTAAGGTTTTATGTTGATTCAATGAGATAACATAAAAGAAAGCATCCGGGCCGGGCACAGTGGCTCACGCCTGTAATCCCAACATTTTGGGAGGCCAAGGCGGGCAGATCACGAGGTCAGGAGATCGAGACCATCCTGGCTAACACAGTGAAACCCCGTCTCTACTAAAAATACAAAACAATTAGGTAGGTGTTGTGGCAGGCACCTGTAGTCCCAGGTACTCAGGAGGCTGAGGCAGGAGAATAGCATGAACCCAGGAGGTGGTGGAGCTTGCAGTGAGCGGAGATCGTGCCAGGGCACTCCAGCCTGGGTGACAGAGTGAGACTCTGTAAAAAAAAAAAAAAAAAAAAAAGGAAAGTGTCGGGCATTGTGACTATTAGAGCCACTACTGGTCTATATGGCAATTTTATGTGAATTGCAAAAATCTACTCTTTCTTCAAGTGATTTTACTTCTGCTTATGAGAAAAATGTCCTAATAGGCCAGGCGCGGTGGCTCACGCCTGTAATCCCAGCACTCTGGGAGACCGAGGCGGGTGGATCATGAGATCAGGAGATCGAGACCATCCTGGCTAATATAGTGAAACCCTGTCTCTACTAAAAATACAAAAAATTAGGCAGGCATGGTGGCGGGCGTCTGTAGTCCCAGCTACTCTGGAGGCTGAGCCAGGAGAATGGTGTGAACCCGGGAGGCAGAGCTTGCAGTGAGCCGAGATCGCGCCACTGTACTCCAGCCTAGGCGACAGAGAGACTCTGTCTCAAAATAAGAAAGAAAGAAAGAAAGAAAGAAAGGAAGAAAGGAAGAAAGGAAGGAAGGAAGGAAGGAAGGAAGGAAGGAAGGAAGGAAGGAAGGAGAGAGAAAGAAAATTGTCCTAATATACTGAAAAGTGGAACAAGACACTTAACTGCCATCTGCCAGAAAACTGTCAAAATATATATACAAATCAAGAAGTAACCTAAGTGTCCATCAACGAACGAATGGATACAGAAAATGTGGTACACATACATAATGGAGCCAATTCAGCCGTAAAAAAGAATGAGATCCTGCCATTTGCAACAACATGGATGAAAATATGGACTTATGTTAAGTGAAATAAGTCAGGCACAGAAAGACACACTTTACATATTCTCACTCATTTGTGGGAGCTAAAAATTAAGACAGTTGAACTCACGGAGAAGAGTAGAATCATGGTTACCAGAGGCTAGGGAAAGTGGTGGGGCAACGGGGAGTGGGGATTGTTAATGGGTACAAAAATATAGTTAGATAGGATGAATAAGATCTAGTATTTGATAGCACAACAGGGTGATTACAGTCAACAGTAATTTATTGTACATTTTTAAATAACTAAAAGAATCTAAGAGGCATGTTTGTAACACAAAGAAATGACAAATGCTATGGATAAATGGATACCCCATTTATCCTGATGTTACATATTGTATGCTGGTATCAAAATATCTCGTGTACCTCAGAAATATATGCACCTACCATGTACCCATAAAAATTAAAAATGAAAACAAAAAACAAATCTCTGGTGTCTACACGTGGAATGTGGTTCGTTTGTGCAGTACACAACCTGTAGAGACTTAAATGGCAAATAACCCCCAAATGTGGCACTTAATAGGTGATGGTTTAATGCATATTTCTTCCTCTCCTCTCTTCCTCTTTCTATCTCTGTTTTCCTTTATTTTTACAGCCAGGGCACTCCCACTGGCAGATCTTACAACTTTACCTGGGCAGTCTGCATCCTAAATGGTGTTGCCACAACTCCTAATGAAGGGTCTCCATAGGGAGCAAAAGTTATCAAGACTGTTCCCCTTCGGTAATTGACTTTTCCAGTCCCCACCCTTACTCGGGTTGACAGATCCATGCTGTTTCTCATTATCCCGCCACCTTCTTATCTCCTCAAGACTGTGAAACCTGGCCGGGCGCGGTGGCTCAAGCCTGTAATCCCAGCACTTTGGGAGGCTGAGACGGGCGGATCACGAGGTCAGGAGATCGAGACCATCCTGGCTAACACGGTGAAACCCCTCTCTACTAAAAAATACAAAAGCTAGCCGGGCGAGGTGGTGGGCGTCTGTAGTCCCAGCTACTCGGGAGGCTGAGGCAGGAGAATGGCGTAAACCTGGGAGGCGGAGCTTGCAGTGAGCTGAGATCCGGCCACTGCACTCCAGCCCGGGCGACAGAGCGAGACTCCGTCTCTAAATAAATAAATAAATAAATAAATAAATAAATAAGACTGTGAAACCTGAGGAAATCAAAAGGAGCTCCTCAGTAGAAAAAGGCAGCTGAACGCTGGGCTAGAGTAGCTAAATGGGGAAGCAGTCGGACAAAGGTGAAGCGAGGCTGTACAAGTGCTACCAAGTCTGCCCTTTAATCTTGCTTCCGGGATCCCTCCTTATTCATTGGAGATTTTTGTCCACGGCCAACAGTCTTCCTAGTCACCCCAGTGCTTGCACCCATAATTGATGACTTCAACTTGCAGGAGTTGGCCGGGCGCGGTGGCTCATGCCTGTAATCCCAGTACTTTGGGAGGCCAAGGCGGGCTGATCACAAGGTCAGGAGTTTGAGACCATCCTGCCTAACACGATGAAACTCCGTCTCTACTATACAAAAACAAATTAACTGGGCGTGGTTGCGGGCGCCTGTAGTCCCAGCCACTCTGGAGGCTGAGACAGGAGAATGGCGTGAACCTGGGAGGCGGAGCTTGCAGTGAGATCGCGCCACTGCACTCCAGCCTGGACGATAGAGTGAGACTCCGTCTCAAAACAAAACAAAACTTGCAGGAGTTGACCCGTCTAACACCTGGCTCAATGACTTTCGTCTCCATTCTATTGCAGCTACCACACTCATCATCAAATATTGCAATGTTTTCAAAATCATTGCTCCACTCACCCCACTCTTCAGTTGAAACCTCTACTTCCAGTTGTCTTGTTCAATTCTCTACTGTAACAATTCCTTGGTGTCATTAAGATTTCTGGTCCACTAACCATCCTCTTTTCTCTGTATCTTACAGCCCCCTTCTGCCCTTTCCTTCCCTCATTATCCAACTCAGTGTTTATATCACATTATTATAATTGGCATATTATAGATAACTGGAATTCCCTTGATTCTCTCATCTTTTGTCCCATTTACCTGGCAAAATCCTAACCATGATGAAACAGCATTCACCTGAGCACCTGGGCATTGCCACATTTATATTGTGTTGCAATCCTACCTCAGACCTCAGACAAGCTCAGTTTCCCACTGTCCCAGTGACTTTTGTATGACTTGCTTGTCAAACTTCCCACCCCTTCCTTCATTTCACTCAACTGATTTTCAGCTGACGAACTTATCTTCTTTGAGAAAACAGAAGCCATTTGGTGGGAACACCTTCATCTTTCCATCACTGTATCTATAGGCCTTGCTGTGTCTTCATTCACCTCTTTGCTGCTGTCTTCTACAACACCCCCCATTCACATATTGTCTTTGTGCCTTCTCCTTTTTGCTTACCTTACTGTCACCGCACCCCCACCACCACCCTTGCTACTGGATCATACAAGCATCCTCAGATTCCTCTTTTGACCCAGTCTTTTTTTGGCAATTGCTCCATTTCTCCTCTTCTCATCATTGTCAAACTTCTTAAAAGAGCTTTCTGGCTTTTATCTCTACAGAAAAAGAGTATTTCACTCTTGTCAGTTTTCCGTGACTGCCCAACACAATGGACCCTCTTCAGTCCTCATTTTAATTAGCATGGTAGCAGCAGTCAACAAAGTAGGAAACTCCCTCTTCTTAAAGCACTTTCTTCTTTTGGCTTCTGGGGCACCACCCTATCCTAGTTTTACACCTACCTTCCTAGATCCTTCTCCTCTATTCTACTTCTAAGTATCGGATTTTCTCATGGGTTGGTCATAGGCCTCTTTTTTCAACACTCTCTTTAGGTCATTCTCGACATTCCCATGTTTTAAAATACCCTCTGTGCAATGATGATTCCAGCCCAACTTCTCTTCTGAGCTACAGATCTAATGACTTCCCTAGCCCGGCCAGTCACATGGCCATACCCAACCACAGGAGAGGGAGTAAGAACGATCCTACCATGTGCCTTGAAGAGTAGAAAACCAAACATATTTGGCTAATTTATCCATGACTAAAAAATGTGATAATGACAAGATACTAGGTCATGTATGGTGATCAGTTTTGCATACACAGGCTATTAGGCCACCCTCAAGTTTTACTACATGGGTGACTACATAGAGCAGCTTCCATGTAAAAAATGTAAATGCTTTAGAGGCCTATGGTGATATCCTGGGATGTCAAAGGAAGAGAAGGAGAAGCAATTGCAAAAAAAAAAAAAAAGAAAATGAAAAGATTGAAAGGCTTACTTAACATCTCTGCTTGAATGTTTAACAGATATCTTAGACGTGAAATGTCTGTAAAATTCTCAGTAATCACTTCACTTCCCAAAATGTTTACCCCAAAGCCTTCACCATTTCAGTAAATGGGATCATCCCGTAGCCCAAGCCAGAAACCAGAGAGTCATGCTTCATTTTTCTCTCTCCCTTGCCTCTCAGATCGAATCCATCACTAACATTTTGGACTTTACTTCCAAAATATGTTTCCAGTTCATGCACTTCTCTCCATTTCTACTGCCATCAACCAGGTTCAATCAACATCATCTCTCTCCTGGGCAACTGCTCCTAAGCTGACTTCCCAGTTCTACTCCTGTGGCCTTTCAACCACATTCTACCCAGCAGCCATGGTGGTTGTTGTACAACGCAAATCTCATTATGCCATTTCCCTAATGAAGACTGTTCAGAGATTTTCTATTGCTCTTGGAATAAAAGCTGAATTCCATGTCCACATAAGCCGGCCCTGTATAGTTTATCTCTTTTCATCTTTTCACCCTCATTTCATCCGCCTTGCCCCTCACTCATTGTTCTTATGTCCTCTTCCATTTTCTCCTGCATTCCAAGTCTTCTCCTTCCTTGGGGCTTTTGTACATGCCGTCTATTTGGAATTTTCTTCCTTTAATCTTTGTAAGGCTGATAGCTTTAGTGTTTTCTTTTACTTATTTATTTATTTTTTGAGATGGAGTTTCGCTCTTGTTACCCAGGCTGGAGTGCAATGACACAATCTTGGCTCACTGCAACCTCACCCTTCTGGTTTCAAGTGATTCTCCTGCCTCAGCCTCCCAAGTAGCTGGAATTACAGGTGTGCACCACCACACCTGGCTAATTTTTGTATTTTCAGTAGAGACGGGGTTTCATCATATTGGCAAGGCTGGTCTGGAACTCCTGACCTTGTGATCTGCCCGCCTTGGCCTCCCAAAGTGTTGGGATTACAAGTGTGAGCCACTGTGCCCAGCTGGGGTCTTCTTTTAAATTTCATCTTTCCTGTCCACCCTATGTCAAGTGGGTGATATTCTCTCTCTCTCCTAGTGCCCTGTTCTTTTTCTTCACAGTACTTATCACTATTATACTTTCATGTTTATTTCTTTGTTCATTTGTTTGTGCCTGGTTCTCCCACTAGCTTGGCAGCCCCATGAAGGCCAGTACCATGTTGGGTTGTCCTCCACCATAAGCCCAACATTTAGCGTAATGCTTAGCACCTAGCAGGCACATTTGCTAAATTTTTTATTGAATGAACCAGTGGTTACATTTTGGTTAGGTCCTTGTTACTTCTGGACTTTAGCTTCCTCACCTGGATTACCTAAAGTATCACTCTAAGATTAATAAAAACGATGTAAGAAATGTTAGGATTCGTTGTGTTTTTAAAACTATGTGTTCCCATTTTAATTAGTACCTATTAATTCCCTGCTAGGAAAAATGAGGAAATTAGCACTCCCACTTCCTTCTACTTTCCTCCCTCCTGTTTTTGTTATAGTTTTTTATTAAATATTGGCAAAGTGTATAACATTAACACCTGTTTTGTAGCTCTTATTCCCTTAATTGCTTAATCTTAATTTTCTATTTAAACGGATTAATTGCTTACCATCTGTATACATTTAGGCTCTTGGTTTTATGCAATGAAAACCAACTTTGGTTAACTTACAAAAGAAATTGATCAGAGGATATTGGTGGTTCACAAGTGGGAAGACTAGGGAATCCTATTCAGAAGATGGGCGGGAACCAAGGGCAACTAAGCAGTGGGAAAACTCCACTGGGGACCTGCCATGTGATTCTCTGGTTAGGCCACCCCCAGGGCCCACCCACTGGGCACTCCAGCCCCAGGGCCCACCCACTGGACACTCCTTTCCTCTTTCTCCTTCTCTCTCCTCCTTCTTCCTCCTTTTCTCCCTTCTTCCCTTGCATTTCTCCTGCTTCCTCTTTTGCTGTAGTATGTTTGGATGGTTTCTCGTCATCTCGTTTCCTTTTTCTTATGCTTACTGTGAGCAGATTTATAAACCGTCTACTCTACTAGAGTGTAGATGAATCCCTGTTGACCCTTCCACTGTATCTGAGCCTTCATCTTTTCCCACTTTGAGTTGTTAGAAGACTGGATGTTTTGTTTTCTTTCTGCTTTTTGTTTTTTGATTGATCCTTGGGAATGGGTAAAGCAGAGGGAAGATGGGGAAGAGGCAGCCGAAGCTCTGGGAGACCATCAGAAGACCCACGCTCTGTTCTGTATTCTGATTTTATCAAGTGTCTTCTATGAGAGTTGACCCCAGCTAATTGCAGTGGATCATATTCTCATGTGCCGGAGTCCCCAGGCTCCAGATTATCCCATACTCTGTCACCCCACCCATGGCCCCGCAGCCATGGATTCACTGAATGGCCTTGAAACCTTCATTTCTGTCAGAGAAAAATGGGCCTTTGTTATCTCCTCCCGTGTCATCTATCTCTGCTTATAAGCCATTTCTGTTCTTTCCCAACTATGTAAAAGTATATCTTCAAGTCACTGCTTTTCAGATTTGGAATAAAGTGGTTGCAGTTTAGGATTTTTTTTTTTTTTTTTTTTTTTTTTTTTTTTTTTTTTGAGACGGAGTCTCTCTTTGTCACCCAGGCTGGAGTGCAGTGCGCTCACTGCAAGCTCCACCTCCCAGGTTCACACCATTCTCCTGCCTCAGCCTCCTGAGTAGCTGGGACTACAGGCGCCTGCTGCCACAGCAGCTATTTTTTTGTATTTTTAGTAGAGATGGAGTTTCACCATGTTAACCAGGATGGTCTCGATCTCCTGACTTCATGATCTGTGCGCCTCGGGCTCCCACAGTGCTGGGATTACAGGTGTGAGCCACCGCGCCTGTCTGCAGTTTAGGAGTTTTTTCACTCCCTGTGGGGGAGGGTCCTGAAGTGGGGCTGAGGCCAAGGGTCAGGCTGTGCTAGGCCAGAAACTTCTGCTTTGTTCCTTAACTGCCCATTGCTTGGTTATCACTGATGAAATTTCTGCTAACTGCTTGACTTTAAGCATTAGAGGAGGGAGATTCTGTGCCTACTTTTATTGGTCTAAGCATCCTGATAACAAACTCCCTATTTGCTTATTCTGTTTCCAGTTACATTTCTGTCACTTGTGAACTAAACAGTGCTATCACTAATACAATGCCATAGATGTGGCCTTTTCTGGTGAAAACTACGGAGTCCAAGTTGTATCTTATCAAGTCCCCTACATTTTCTGCACAGAAGAGGGCAGTAAGGGGTCTGTAGCTAGGAGTATTTCTTTCTCTAAGGGGCAATATTAGGTCTGTAATTTTGCAGTCTCATAAAACTATAATGTTAAATGTCAGATCCAGTTTAGACTGGATAATTTTAAGATTGGTATGATGGTTAATTTTATTGTCAACTTGGCTAGGCTGTGGTACCCAGGTATTTGGTAAAACACTAGTCTCTGTGTCGCTGTGAAGATATTTTAAAGACATGATTAACACTTAAATCAGTGGATTTTAAGTAAAGCAGATTATTTTCCTTAATGGGGTGGACCTCATCCAATCAGTTAAAGGCCTTAAGAGAAAAAAGACGGACTCTCCCAAGGACAAGGGAATTCTGCCTGAAGGCTGCCTTTGGACTTGAGCTGCAACATCAGCTCTTCTCTGAGTGTCCAGCCTGCTGATCTGTCCTGCAGATTTTGGATTTGCCAGCCCCCATGATCACATGAAACAGTTCCTTAAAATTAATCCCTCTTTCTTTTTCTTTCTCTTTCTCTCTCTCTCTCTTTCTTTCTCTGTTGCTGACCTCTGTAGGATCCACCAAGATGAATCTGTGGCAAAGGAAAGAGGCAGATTCTGGAGCCAGACTGCCTAGTTTCAATCCCCAGCTTCACCACTTACTTTCTGTATGATGGACAATTTACATACCGTCTGTGTGCCTCAACTTCCTCATTTGTAAAATGGGACAGAAGTTGACATGTATCTCGTAAGATTATGTGAGAATTAATTGAGATATTAGATACAGAGCATTTAGAATAGTTTCTGATACATAGCAATTCCTTAATATATGTTGGCTATTACATAATCTCATGTCTGAAGTCTTAAGGAGCATGTACTTTATCTATATAACACTACCATCGGGTTCTTGGTAGCCCCTGATAATCACACACAGTCATATGTATGCAGTGAAATGCACTAGGAGAGCCAAGGAAACATCATAAACAACCTCATATGGGTTCAGGTCGGGTTTTGCTACCAGATGAGTTAGGGAGAAAACTTGGTTTTCAGAGCTTTCTGGATTTTGGAGTTGTAGATAAGGGATTGCAGACTTGCATCATACGGTTATGCTTTTAAGACAGCTGAAAACAAGTTGGCTTGCTGGGTGAGCCTAGTTAACATTTCACACTTGAACACTGGAGCATGTCTATCATAAAAATAATTTTTGTTTAGGCTTAATTGATAAAGAGCTATTTTTTAGACTCAATTAGGCGAAGACATCAGTTGCTTCTGAGACTTCCCTGGGTTTTTGAGACTAAAGCCATGACACCAGGGTGGAGAGAATTCTTGCTGTGCTGCTTGTCACAGCAGGGGGTGTGCCCCCACATCACACTAAATCCTACTTATTCCTTACACAAGCTGCTAGTATGAGAGACCCAGACTGACAATGTGCTGGAAGGAAGCCAGGGGCCATAGACTCTTAGTGAAATGGGGGGAATGATCATATTCTTATATCCATTCAACATATTTTTTGAGCACTTATTCTTTGCCAAGTATTATAAACTTTCTGCGTAGCATTTTATTGTTTATGCAGTGTTTCATGTGCGTTGCCTCTTTTAATAACCCTATGAGGAAGGTAGAACATACTGTTATCCATGTTTTACTGGGGAAGAAGCAAAGTCTTACAGAGTTTAAGTGTCACTTTAAGGTACAGAAGTAGCTGACCTGGGACAGAAACCTACTTCTTTACTTTCTTCTGTGCCACGAGTAATAGAGGTTTGCACCTTATGAAAATAGGGGCTAATATACTTTTTAATAAAAGCCATAGGAATAAACTGTTTAGTAGTGATTGGTATCAACCATCAGATAGCATTTAAATAGCTCTGGCAGAAGATCTTCTTAAGGAAGATGTTGCAGCTTAAGGCAGTTAATCAGATATTTCCTATTGCAAAGAGTTTCCGTGTGTCTGGGGTGCTGTGAGGCATCACTCAGATTCCCCTTTTAGGACTAAGGGACTTATTCCCTTAACTGCTGGGAAGGTTGTTGGCTGACGTCTTTCTCTGAAAATTACCATCAGGTGGAGAAAGCATTCTTGTTCAAGGTCACCCCCGCCCCGCCCCTGCCAACTCCCGTCTTGGGGCAGCCCATGCCCAATGATTGGCCACTACTGAGGTATAAAAGCCCAGCCCCTTTGTCCAGACTGGGGACAACTCTGAAGAGCCATGCCTGCTCCAGACCTCCCTGTGGGGTTGGCTGAGACCGCATTGTGGTGGCACTGCAGTCCAGCCTCTCTCACTGCCACTTCCTTTCCTCTGCTCCACTGGTGTTGAGTCAAGAACACTCCCCAACACACATCTGCACAGAAATCATCTGAGTCCAGCTTGCAAAACTAGGTCTCAGTGTGAGGTGGAAAGGAGGTTGTTCTCAGGTCTTTATTGTGTGAGAAAATACTCACTTTTGAGATCTCTCTTTGATCCTTAAAAAGGAAACCCCCCAAAATTGACCCCCTTTGAAATTCACTACATTCTTTTGCTGAACAAGACACTCTGCCATTTGTTATTTCCCTTTATTTACTAACGTTCACTCTAGTTTTAATTTATCTCAAAATGTGAATAGCCTAGCGTACTTGAACCAATTTTGCAATTGAAATTTGTTGCAGAACAGAAAATTACGTGAGGAACTTGAAGGACGAGGCATTTGTTGGAACAGGAAATGCAGAACATTATAGCAGACTGGAGTACTTTTGGTAATGATGCATGGGACTGAAATGATGTGAAAGGGAAATCATTTAACCATGTAAATTGAACAAAGGAGAATTCCGTGATAATGACCCCAGGCTCCAGTATTCAGGAAAAGAAAATGGTGGGCATTGGAATGAGGTCACCCTGACGCATATGGCATTGCATCTATCAGTTTGCTTTGGTTTGGCAACCTGGTTTGATTCTCTGCCAGAGCATAAGTTGGTTTTCATCTCAACAGTCCTTTTGCTCCTTGAAGGGTGAGAAAATAGGCCCATTTTACAATATATCACAAAATATTTTAGGGTGAACTATTTTAGGGAAGGAGGATTTTAACAAGTTGGCAACTCAATTTGATCCAGAGTTTCCAGGTTGAAGCAGTTGCATTTGCTAGAGAAAAGGAAGAGGAGGAAGGGCTGTTATTGTTGTCATTGTTTTTTCTAATATTTCCTACCAAGCAACTGCTTTGGGATAATAACAAAATGATTTTGCTATGGAAAAAATGCAGAGAAAAGAAACTGGGGCCGTTTGATTGGCTAATAATGAACATAAAGGACTTCATGCTTGTTGAATGGCAGATTGAAATTCAGTGTGTATTCATGCAGATCTTATGGGGGTGGTATTGGATTGGACCACAAATTAGTGCTGGCATTAATGAGATGGAAGCTGTAAAATACAGAGAGTTCCAATAACCATGATCTCTGATAAGGCCCAATTGAAAGCACCCAGACCATTCAGACAAGTTCTATGTGAAAGCAGAGTAATAAACAACAAAGAGGCATTCAAAATGTGGGAAAAAAAAACCTGAGGATTATATAAGCGACTAAACTGGTATTAGAGTGCTTGGTTAAAACATTAATGCACAGCTGAGTGACAAACATAGACTTGCATGGAATAATGATTTTTAGAAACAGACACTGTTCGGGTGGGTGTGGTGGCTCATGCCTGTAATCCCAGCACTTTGGGAGGCCGAGGCAGGTGGATCACGAGGTCAGGAGTTCGAGACCAGCCTGGCCAACTTGGTGAAACCCCATCTCTACTAAAAAATACAAAAATTAGCCAGCATGATGGCACATACCTGTAGTCCCAGCTACTCAGAGGCTGAGGCAGGAGAATCGCTGGAACCCGGTAGGCGGAGATTGCAGTGAGCCAAGATCATGCCACTGCACTCCAGCCTGGGTGACAGAGCAAGACTGGGAAAAAAAAAAAAAGAAAGAAGAAGAAAGAGAGAGAGAGAGGAGAGGAAGGAAGGGAGGGAGGGAGGAAGGAAGAGAAGGAAGGAAGAAAGAAAGAAAGAAAGAGAAAGACGCTGTTTAGATGCTACTCAAATGATCAGAGAGAAGGATTATACCTCTTCATTATAGGGTAGTTAGTCTAAAACTGGAACTGCTCTGTGACAATACCACTACTTCCAGCGCTAACACTAATATGCCTTCTGCGTGGTGGGTATCATGATTTATGGTTTACAGCCCCTTTTCACGTGTGTTATCCATTTGATCCTGATGGTATTTTCACACTGATAGTTACGTACATGTTTGTGCACCCAGTAAGCTTCTAAATTCCATGGCTGCAACAACTGAAGTCTTATTCCTTTTATGCAGCACCTCCTCTTGCCATTTAATTGTTCATGACTTCTCCTAGGCAATTTGTTTCAAAGAACATTGCCAGATGGCAGACACCCTTTTTTCAGCATTTCTAGGATTACCTGGCATATAGAACAAGCACCATTATGGCAAAATTACATAATTATATTAAGTTGATAAATGAATAAAAGATGCCACATAACATATTAACATGGGTGAATGGTATTTGGATGGCATTGGAATTCTTGGATGGCCATAGTCTGCAAAACTCATCTTCAACCACTCTCCCTGTATTCCATTATCCAAGTAGGCTAACAAAGTCTTGGTGAGTATGTGTATGTCTTTATCGAGCCACTTGGCTTCCTGGAACTCCATTGGTAAGCTTTCAGGAATTCCTTCTTCAGTTTTGTCTGAGGGTGAACTGAATGGTTTCTCTCCTCTTGGTGCCACCATTCTTATTTTTTGCTCAATCTCCAGTCTCTTCTTTTCTGTCCCTCTAGGGAATCCCTGGGTCATGAAACAGCTATTGCCTGTCCAGACTGCTTTTGTTCAAGGTACATACAGTGGTCTAAATATCCTGTTGCTGTGGTGCTATGGGGACAAGATTGGTGGGAGACTTTATTTCATTTTCTGATTGTCACCATCTTGCTTTTATTCTTCTACACCCTCATTTTCCATATAACCTGAGAGTTGCTTCAGTGTCCTCTGGGTCTTCAAGGGCCTTTCTGGGAATCCTGTCCTCTCTCCTTGCCTTTCTGTAGTCTGTCCTTGCTATCACAGTTTGATACATTTGTGTCCAGCACAGAGCCTGACATATAGTAAGTGCTTAGACAATGTTAAAATGAAGGAAACTACCCTGCAAGAGAGAGGCCCTTCCATATTCATTGTATATATGAGGAACGGTACAACCAAGAAAAGCTACATCTACAATTTTAGATTGATCAAAGTGTGCAGCTGAGAAGATGCTTAGAGATCAACTAAGCCTCCCCTGCATTCCCATTGTTTGTACTGAGAAGAAAATTAAATAAGAGGTGAATCAACTTTTCCAGTATCTAGTAGTTAGTGGGTAGTTTACTAAACACTGGAACTCTCAGTTGTAGTCAGTGTCTGTCTTTTCACATGTTTTCTTTTCAAAAAAATTTATTGGCCGGCCGCAGTGGCTCACACCTGCAATCCCAGCACTTTGGGAGGCCGAGGTGGGCAGATCACGAGGTCAGGAGATCAAGACCATCCTGGCTAACACAGTGAAACACCGTCTCTCTACTAAAATACAAAAAAATTAGCCAGGCGTGGTGACGGGTGCCTGTAGTCCCAGCTACTGGGGAGGCTGAGGCAGAAGAATGATGTGAACCCGGGAGGCGGAGCTTGCAGTTAGCCGAGATCGCGCCACTGCACTCCAGCCTGGGCGACAGAGTGAGACTCCATCTCAAAAAAAAAAGTTATTAAATTTAGAGACAGGGTCTTGTTGTGTCACTCAGGCTGGGATGCATTAGCACAATCATAGCTCACTGTAACCTCAAACTCTTGGCTCAAGTGATCCTTCTGCCTCAGCCTTCTGAGTAGCTGGAATTACAGGTGTGTGCTACCATGCACAGCTAATTATTACAAAATTTCTTGTAGAGAGGTTGTCTTGCTGTGTTGCCCAGGATGGTCCTGAACCCCTGACGTAAAAGTTCTCCTGCCTCAGCCTCCCAAAGTGCTGGGATTACAGGAGTGAGCCACCATGCCAACCCTCATATGTCTTTCTTACAGGTAAAGACAGTAGAGATGCTACTGTGTACATATTCTTGATCTGATGTCCCAGTTTTCTGCCAGGCATGGCATGCGGATCTTCTTATTTACATTGCTTGATGATGACTTCTGTCTCTCCATGCTGAGAATTTAAGAGATATCATTGCGTGAAAGGCTGGAAGTCTTCCTGAACTGGTTGGGACAGAATCATAGAATCTAAAGGCCAGGGAGAGTTTACAGCTTCCTGAGGTCAGTGATGCTCTGAAGTTTAAATCTTCATCTACAAAAAATGGTCAGCCAGACTGTCAGAAACTTCGTGGCCTCTGTCATTGGGTAGTGCTGACACTTGGGTTTTGACTGGAACCCATTTGAGGATCCAAGTCCACCACCGTGGAGATACTCAGAACAACTGAATTCCTGGGTCCATCCCAGTTCCAATTTAGGTTTTCATGATGTTTCTCCTTCTCCATTAACAAGTCTTTTTTTTTTTTTTTTTTTTTTTTGAGATGGAGTCTTGTTCTGTCGCCCAGACTGGAGTGCAGTGGCGCGATCTCGGCTCACTGCGTGCAAACTCTGCCTCCCAGGTTCACGCCATTCTCCTGCCTCAGCCTCTCAAGTAGCTGGGACGACAAGCACCCACCACCACGCCCGGCTGTTTTTTTTTGTATTTTTAGTAGAGACGGGGTTTCATGGTATTAGCCAGGATGGTCTCAATCTCCTGACCTCGTGATCTGCCCGCCTCAGCCTCCCAAAGTGCTGGGTTTACAGGTGTGAGCCACCAAGCCCAGCCCATTAACAAGTCTTTTAACCTGTGTTTCTCAACCTTTTGAACACCAAGGCAGACATTGAAAATGATGATATTTGCATGGTGCCCTGGGGTAAACCAGAGGGGAGTTAAGGATGTCTGTCTGGGGCTTGGTGAAAATTATTACATTTTTCTTTATAGTGTATAATTATAAGAAAAGAAAATATAAAATATTATGAAAGATGTTCAATATTTAATTTGTATAAAACTTCCAAATAAAATATTTTCAAATGATTGAAAGCAAAATTTAGCTTGCTTCCATGAAAGTAACTTTTAATACCAGGTTTTATGCTTCAAATGGCTGCATGAAATTCCTGATCAAGACTTGTTAATGAAGATTTATTCATATTCTTGATAGTCATGATGGTCAAGAAACTATGATTAAAATTACATTACCATTTTACAATCTTTCAAAATGTGTAATAGTTGAAGTTATAGTTGAAGACTCTAACCACTCTTTCTTTACTTTCATTGACAAATGTAATATTGAAATTTCTAGTGTTTATGAGAAAGGATTTCTAATCCAATTGAACTTTTTAATATGAAGTATTCCAAGGCCAGGCACGGTTGCTCATGTCCTTAATCCCAGCACTTTGGAAGGCTGAGGCGGGTGGATCATTTGAGCTCAAGATTTGAGACCAGCTTGGGCAACATGGCAAAACCTCATCTGTACAAAAAAAACAAAAAACAACAATTAGCTGGGCATGGTGGTACGGCACCTGTAGTCTCAGGTACCCAGAAGGCTGAGGTGGGAAGATCGCTAGAGTCCAGGAGGTGAAGTGTGTTAGTCCATTTTCACGCTACTGATAAAGACATACCCAAAACTGGGAAGAAAAATAGGTTTAATGGACTCACAGTTCCACGTGGCTGGGGAGGACTCACAATCATGGCTGAAGGTGAAAGGCGCTTCTTACATGGCAGGAGCAAGAGAGAATGAGACAGAAGCAAAAGTGGAAACCCCTTATAAACCCATCAGATCTTGTGAGACTTATTCAATACCACAAGAACAGTATGCGGGAAACTGCCCCCATGATTCAATTATGTCCCACCTGGTCACTCCCATAAGACATAAGAATTATGGGAGTACAGTTCGAGATTTGAGTGGGGACACAGAGGTTGCTGTGAGCTGAGATGGTACCACTGCACTTCCATCTGGGTAACAGAGTGAGTTACCCAGGTGGAAGTAACTCACTTTTCTGTCAGAAAAGAAAAAGAAAAGGGAAAGGGAAAAGGAAAGGGACAGGGAAAGGGAAGGGAAGGGAAGGGAAGGGAAGGGAAAGGGAAGGAAGGGAAGAAGGGAAGGTAAGGAAGGAAGGGAAGGAGAGAAGGAAGGAAAGGAAAGGGAAAAGAAAAGGAAAGAGGAGGGGAGGAGGAGGCAAAGAGGAGAGGAGGGCAGGGGAGGGAGGGGAAGGGAGAGAGGGAGGGCGGGGAGCGGAAGGACCAGGGGACGGAGGGGAGGGGAGGGGAGTTCCAAAATACATTGAAGCTCTGTTTTGCAGAATGCATGCATGTTGTTAAAGCAGCTGTATGGATGCCTCCTTTATGGCGGCATCAGCTACATATGTCAGAAGCATTGTGCATTGGTTACCTCTTTAGCCCATTGCATCTTGGGCAGCAACTTCTACTACTTGCACAAGTCTAGTGAGTCAGAACACTTACACAAGTTAAGCAAAGGAACTTTATTTATTTATTTATTTATTTTTTATATTTTTTATATTTTTTTCCAGCCCTGTCTCCCGGGCTGGAGTGCAGTGGCCAGATCTCAGCTCACTGCAAGCTCCGCCTCCTGGGTTTACGCCATTCTCCTGCCTCAGCCTCCCGAGTAGCTGGGACTACAGGCGCCCGCCACCTCGCCTGGCTAGTTTTTTGTATTTTTAGTAGAGACGGGGTTTCACCGTGTTAGCCAGGATGGTCTCGATCTCCTGACCTCGTGATCCGCCCGTCTCGGCTTATTTATTTATTTTAGAGACAGTGTCTTGCTCTGTAGCCCAGGTTGGAGTGCACTAGCACAATCATAGCTCACTGTGGCCTTGAACTACTAGGCTCAAGTAATCCTCCTGCCTCAGGTGGGATTACAGGCATGAGCCACTGGGCCCACCATGCAAAGCAACTTTATTACTTACAGATAGGCAGCAAGAGCCTAAGCCTAGCATTCATGGTGAACCAGTCCCCCAAGGCTTAGGAAATCTGCACAGGATGGAGGAGATCTTGTCTGCATGGTCTCCATATCACATTACAACTGAGGGACTCCAAAAGCAGTCGATTCTGGGTTTTATACCCGGAGACAATAGATCCTGCTGAGCTAAAATGTTGCAGGACACCCTATTTTAATGGGGACATTAACAGAACCCAGTCTGTTTTGGTCAGTTACTCCTTATCTTAAGATGTTGTATTCCCCACATATTCTGCAGTTATTCTGAAAACCACACGCCAGAAAGTGGGGAAAGAGCTGGGTTTCTAAGGGGATTTGTCCTGCAACATGGAGAGACATATTTGATATATGTGAAGAAAGAGACTCTGGACAGCACCAGAATCACATTTCTGCCCAGTTTCCTTTCCCCACCCGCACCCATAGCAACACCTATGGTGACACACTATGCTCTCTGGGCCCCTGGAATATGAACTACTTCAGCAACAGCTCCTTGGCCCCACTTTCAAGATGGGCAGGACTGTTTGCGAAGGTACATGTCTCAGGTGGTAGAGCATCTTCTTGTCCATGATCAGTACATCCAAGCAGAGCAGGTGCTTTCCCCTTGGGGAACCATGAAGGGCATCCTCAGACCCCACTATGCTTGGAAAATGCTTTGCAGAACCCCTAGTAAGGCCACCTGGGCCAGAGCTGGCTGGCATGGGGTCTTTGGTTGTCCCAGGTCCTACCTAAGGGCTGAGGGATCCAGCAGCTCTAGGCAAAGCTCTCAACTGTTAAGAGCACACCAGGATGCCAAGGCACATGGACTGGAAAGATCTGCTTTCAGCCATTGCTTCCATGATACAGATTCAAGTTTTTTCATCATCATTGCGTCATTGTCTTCCTCTGATGGTCATGTCTGATTAATATATACGCTTTCCAAAGCATAATGCTCATACCTGAACCCCAGGTGCAGCCTAATCAGCAAAGAAGACTCCTGAGAATACTAACCTCTCTTGATATAGATATTGTACTTCTAAGGTGAATTTCTGGCATCTACACAATGCTGCTGACTTGTTTTACACTTCTTGAATTTTATAGACTTTAAGTGGATAAACTTGTCTGCAAACAAAGTTTAGTCTGGCTTCTTGCCGTATTCTGATGGGCAAGAAAGTTTTCAGTAAGGACCCTACATGCTGAATGAATAAATGACAGCTTTATTCCCAAAATAAACTTAATGAATATACCTTGAGCAGCACTGGACAATGTTGACCATTCCATTCTTTATTAATCTTTCATTTCCTTTGGCTGTCCTGACACTGTCCTCTTCTGGTTCTCATCCTACCTTTCTAAGATTCCTTCTAAACCTTTTTCCTTATTCTTTGCCCACCTGTTGACCATTGACGTTTTCTATCTCTGCTTTTGGGGTTTTTTCTCTTTGCTCCATGCCCACCATTTCTATCTCCATTTGTATATGGGAGAATTTCTGAACCCATCTCCTCCCAAAAACTCTGAGCTCCTGACTCATTTATACAGCTGTTCATTTTTACCTGGAGGTCTCACAAACCCCTCAAACTCACCCTGTCTAAAATTGAACTCATGATATTCCACCAACCCAAAAATATTTCACATCAAATCATTTCTAAAGTGATAAAAGACATTGCCATTTACAAGTCACAAGACAGGGAAATAATCCTCCATTCCTTTCTCTCCCTCACCTCTCCACATCCAGCCAGCCACTGGAGATATTGACCCTGCCTCCTTTATGTCTTTCAAACCCCTTCTCCACTCTTGCCCTTGGCCTCTGAGTTCAGTAAGATAATGCTTGCAAGGTGTTGGCCCTGTGCCTGGCACATGGTACCTACAGCATACATGACCGCTGTTCCTGCTATTAGCAGTTGCTCCAAACCCGTGTTACCATTCACCTATACTGTCAGGAATTGTCTCCTGTTCTCATGCTTCCAGTCTTATCCCCATTAAACCCATACCTGAAATTCCTTCAATCACTATTAATTTTTCTCATAGCACACATCTTATGATCTCTGTTCCCTGCTTACAAACCCTTCAGTGGCTCCCTATTGCCCATTGATTGAGTTTCTATGCCCTGCATACAAAGTCCTCCAGGATCGGGCTCTTATCTGCAGTTGAAGCCATCTTTGACTGTTTCCCCATTTCAACCCTATATTCTAGCTGGAGCAAATGCCTACCGCTTCCTGAACACACCAAACAGTTTCATGCATTTATGGAGTTGCACACGCTCCTCTGTATGCAATGTGTTCATGCCTCCTTGTCTCTAATCCCAGCTCATCTTTTGAGACCTCACCAAGTGACTTCTGTCACCCATCACCTTTCCTGACCTCAGATTTTCCAGGATGGCTGACCAGCCGGTCATCTGTGCTACTGCTACTTGTACATTATCACAATTAATCCAGGTCTCCAATCAATAAGGTAGAAACCGCTGACAGCATTTTAAATGGAAGTTTTTCCAGCATCGAAAACAAAATAAAATTGTACGGTCCAGCCTCCAGAAATCCTGTCATAGTATCATTTTTTTTGTTTCCTAGATTGCTTTGTAATTATTTCTTTAAATGTCTGCCTTCCCATTAGTATGATGGGTGGGGAAAGGCCTGGGTCAGAGTCTTTGTCTCCACAGTGCCTGGCATGGTGCCTGATACTAAGTATTTATTGAGCATCATTTGTGTGCCAAGGACTGCTCTAGGGTATGTGGAAACTATAAGCAACAAAATTCCTGCTCTCCCTGAGGGAAGCCTGTGCGCTACCCGTCACTTTCCAGTCTCTTTCCTACCCAAAGGCTGATGTTATTCACTGCATTTTCTGTGATTAGTAACATAAAGGGGGAAAAATCATTCAGAGAGAAAATATGAACTGTCAGATGAGAATGAAATTATAAGTGGTAAGAGGAGAATTAAATTAAGAGCAGTAAGCATCATGGATTTATAAAAACAAGTCATGTCAGACAAACTTAATTGCTTTTCCTGATAGAATTACCAAATTAAGGGATGGCGGGGTACAATATCCTGAGAGCAGTTTCCTTCAACGACCAGGTAATGAATATTATTTTTGAAATTAGCAGAGCCTTTTGAAACAGAATCTGTTGAAATTGTACCAAATGAATTCAAATTGACTTTGATGTGAGTCTGGTTCACTGACTTGACAACAGATTGGAGAGGAGAAAAACTAAGGCAACTGCAAACAATATGGTGCTGAGCTTCAAGACACTGCCTAGCAGAAGTGTGGGGATCCTTATTCAGATGGATTTATCACAATCATTATTGGAGTCAAAGAGTGATTTTTGCGGCATTTAAAAGACATCAAGAGAAAATCACAATACTTGGGGGAAATCACTGCATGGAGCACAGAAATGAGATGCTTCTACACTATCATTACAACAGTGTGGCCCTCCAGTGGTGGAGTGATAATAACCAATAGTTTGCATAGTGCTTTAAACCTCTGCTACCCAAGGTATAAGTCTGCAGACAACAGGAGCATGGGGGAGCACCTGGGAGCTTCTTAGAAATGCAATCTCAGGCCTCACCCCAGTGAATCTGAGTCTGCATTGTAACAAAATCCCAGGTGATTTGGATGCACATTAAAGTTTGAGATGCATTGCTGGGTTTATTTTATATTATCCTATACAATTTGATTTTTAGATCTTTCTCAGAGGGGCGAGACTTTGTGCTGATCTAAGAAATCAGGGATTCAGTCCCAGTCTTAGCAATTCCACTATTTACTCTTTTCGCCTTCCTTAAAATCAAGCATATGAAGCTGGTGAAGTTGGTCCCTTGGAGAAGGTACTTATCCTCAGTGGGCTATACTGTGTTTATTTGTAAACAGGAGCTAACAACCTGGGCACCATGACAGTGTTTTTACATGCCACATGTGTATATAATACTTTTGCATCTTTTAACATCACTGAGTATATTATTATTCCCATTGCACACATGTGGACACTGACATTTGGAGTGTTTCTGTAATTGGCCTAAATTCATATTTTATTAAACGGCAGAGCCAGAATTTAAACCTAGGTCTGTCCGGCTCCCAAAGCCACATTATTTCATACGCATTAAGAAAAGGGCTGTATCATAGCTGAGTGACGGAGATTTCAGAAGCTGGGGCCAAGAGAGGGGTTTAGTTAGGAAATACTTGTTGAGGACCTATGATGTTGTAAGAACCCCTGAGAATATGCATTAGGGAATAAAACAGAACTGGGCCCTCCTTTGTTAAGTTTACAATCTAATGGAGATGGAAAATTTATGTGTGTGTGTGTGTGTGTGTGTGTGTGTGTGTGTGTGTGTGTATTGAGGCAGGAGATATTACTTGCAAACTTTTTTGATGGGATAATGCAGACATTAAGGATGATGGAAAATTGCTGTAACTCTAAGAAACTGGATAATTTTTAGAAATGAGGGCATGGAAACAGATAAAAATATATAACATGCTATTGAACTGTTAATGACAAACTTTCAGCCAACCATTTTGCCTCTTTAAAATTTCTTCCAACCTTATTTTTAAAAAAACTTATTGGGCCCTTAGAGAATTCTATTATTCCCTGTATGCCAATAAGAACTTTTGAAAGAAAAGAAAAGCAAGAGATTAAAATGCCATCTCTTTTATCACTGACCTTGGCCTGGTATTTAGGTCCCACTCTCTTTGGTATTCAGATTGAATTAAGAGAAAGATACTTTTCGTCTGTGTGAGGTTGGTCTCCAGGAAACTTCTTGGTGGCAAACATTACAGAAACCCAAGAGCCCAGAGAGTTCTTATTGGAGAGATGGTACATTGAAAAATCTGAAACTGACGGGGCACAGTGGCTCACTCCTGTAATCCCAGCACTTTAGGAGGCCAGGTGGGTGGATCACTTGAAGCCAGGAGTTCAAGACCGTTCTGAGCAACATGGCAAAAACCCCATTTCTACAAAAAATACAAGACACTAGCTGGACACGGTGGTGCACGCCTGTAGTCCCAGCTACTCAGAAGGCTGAGGGGGGAGGATCACCTGAGCCCTGGGAGGTCAAGGCTATCATAAGCCGTGATTGCACCACTGCATTTCAGCCTGGGTGACAGAGCAAAACCCTGTCTCAAAAGAAAAAAAAAACAACAACGAAAAATCTGAAACTAAGCATCGCCCAAAAGCTTCTCTTCTAGTAAACTCTCCATCATCCCTCCAGTTTTAGCCTAAATGTCCCTTCGTCAGAGAAGGCTTTTCTGATCCAGAAGATCCAGTTAGGAGAATCAGAATCGGTGTCTGCTAAATGTTCCTGTGCAGCCTTCGCTTTTCCTTCAAAGCCCTCATCCAATTATAATGGTTTTTTTATATCTCTCTGTCTCTCCTAACTCTCAGCTCTGTGAGGGTAAAGCCTGTGTCTCTTGTAAGAAATGCTGTATCCCCAGGATCTAGCAGAGTACGAGGCATATAGTAGGTGCTTAGAGTGTTACATCAATGATTCAATAGTCAAGCTATTCACATATAAACATCTGATTTTTTTTTTTTTTTTTTTTTGAGATAGTGTCTTACTCTGTCGCTCAGGCTGGAGAGCAGTGGTGCAATCTCAGTCCACTGCAACTTCCACCTCCTGGATTCAAGCAATTCTCCTGCCTCAGCCTCCCGAGTAGCTGGGATTACAGGCACCTGCCACCACGCCTGGTTAATTTTTTTTTTTTTTTTTTTTTGCGGCACGGACCCAAAGAGTGAACAGCGGCAAGATTTATTGCCAAGAGCGAAAGAACAAAGCTTCCACAGTGTGGAAGGGGACCCGAGCGGGTTGCCCATTTGTTTTTTGTTCCTTTTTTTTTTTTGAGACGGAGTCTCGCTCTGTCACCCAGGCTGGAGTGCAGTGGCGAGATCTCAGCTCACCGCAAGCTCTGCCTCCCAGGTTCACGCCATTCTCCTGCCTCAGCCTCCCAGGTAGCTGGGACTATAGGCACCTGCCACCACATCCGACTAATTTTTTGTATTTTTAGTACAGACGGGGTTTCACTGTGTTAGCCAAGATGTTCTCGATCTCCCGACCTCGTGATCCGCTTGCCTTGGTCTCCCAAAGTGCTGGAATTACAGGTGTGAGCCACCGTGCCCGGCCAATTTTTTAATTTTTAGTAGAGACGGGGGTTTCACTATGTTGGCCAGGCTGGTCTCGAACTCCTGACCTCAAGTGATCCGCCCGCCTCAGTCTCCCAAAGTGCTGGGATTAAAGGTGTGAGCCACTGTGCCCAGCCCAATATCTGGTATTTTTTAAAGTACATTTTTACTCATTTTAAATGTGGTGCAATAAATCTCTTTTATTATTATTATTTTTTGTATGTGGTAAAACATACATAACATAAAATTTACCATCTTCACTATTTTAAAGCATACAGTTTCATGATACTAAACACACTCACATTGTTGTGCAACCATCACTGCCATTCACCCACAGAATTTTTTTCATTTTGCAAAACTGACACTGTACCTATTAAAAAATAACTCCCCATTTCCTTTTCCTCCCAGCCCCTGGCAACCATCATTCTACTTTATTTTTGTCTCTATGAATTTGAATACTCTAGGTACCTCATGTAAGTGAAATCATACAGTATTTTTTCTTTTTCTTTTCTTTTCTTTTTTTTTGAGATGGAGTCTCGTTTTGTCACCCAGGCTGGAGTCCAGTGGTGTCATCTCAGTTTACTGCAACCTCCACCTGCTGGGTTCAGGCGATTTTTGTGCCTCAGCCTCTTCCCGAGTCGCTGGGATTACAGGCCCACCACAGTATTTTTTTTTTTTTTTTTTAGTGGAGACATGGTTTTGCCAAGTTGGCCAGGCTGGTCTTGAACTCTTGACCTCAGGTGATCCACCTCGGCCTCCCAAAGTGCTGGGCTTACAGGCACCCAGCCACAGTATTTTTTCTTTAAAGGCCTTTTATCTTTGTGAATTGGTAAGGGATACAAACTTATGTGGTCTTGTTTGTTAGAGTGAGGTTTTTAAGACTCTGATTCAAAGAGAACTCTGGTTATTCTTGGTCTATTTGTATTTATAGAATCAGAGATTAATAGAAGAGGAAGAGATGTAACACATCATCTTCTTCAGACTTTTAAGCTCCAAGTGTAAGATTTATTGCTAGACTGAAATTCAAATGGTGCAGGAATGGTGAACCCAGTATTACCCCCTGTCTGTCAACACACAGAATGTGATAATCCAAGGCAACGCAATTAAGACAGTGGTTCACCCAAACATTACTTATTTTCACATCTTACCAAGGCTGCCAGTATAGTGTTGGAGGGAAAGTGCAGAATCAACCGAAGACACTCAAATAAGAAATAAAAACTAGATGAATGTGCCAGACATCCTCGGGTGGCCATTTAATACCTGAATCTGGGTCACAGTGAAGGAACTGGCTCTAGTCCCTGACCTAACAAGCCTGGTCAAGTTACATGATTTCTGTCTCTGCTTTAGCTGGAAGATACCAAACAAACAAACAAACAAACAAACAAAAACAATGAATCTTGATGGCTTGGAGGTGGCAGAGAGGGAGAGGGCTTGCAAAAATTGAGATCCACATATGCAACATCTCTTGACAGGTCAGTGAATTGGCAACTAGTAGTAGTACAGGTAAGACTTCAGAGACAGATATTCAGATTAGCTATCGATGCAACTCAAATGGTCCTCCTGTGTATTGCAGGGAGGAGGAGGGGGAGAGGTAGAAGTGTTCACAGTGGCTTAGCAACATGGACAGGGGCTAAAACGGGAGTCTCCTTTGAGGCTTTAAGCATCACCAGATTCTGAGGAGCATGCAGAGCAAAGAGCTGAGTAAGACCCTAAGTCTTGCAACCTAGTTTAGGACATGGGAAGGGCTGCAAAATTTAAGGAGGGACACAGATTCACTGTTGGAACCAAGAATTTGAAAAGTAACGGATTAGCAAGCAGCAGTTCATGCATAAGCAGGCAGGGATCTGGAATAAGAGCCAGGCCCAGGATGTTTGTGACCATGGCCCAGGTATGGGCCATACCGACAGGCTTAAAGGACTAGGCATAGGAAGACATACTTTGTGCAATTGGCTAAACAGATTGCATTTATTTGACTATATAGATTTATTCATGTAGACTATGTAGATTTAACTGTGTCGATTTGTCACGATCTTCCTTCCCTAAAACCTGCTTCCTCCATATCTTAGATGTTGGCCAAAACTTTGTGGCCAGCCTGGTATCCTGATTACAGATCAACCACCTGGATGCCAAACAGTGTACCTGTGGAAACTTCTTGCAAGATGTGCTCTCTACTCCCAATGATTTGGCCTGGAATTAGAAATGCGAATTCCACTTTGAGAATTTTGCAGGTGTCTGGGAAGTGTTGGGTCCCATACAAAACCATTCTCATATCTTCAGCATACATTTGTGTTTTACTTATGCAGAGGTGATAATGGGCTACCAGTCATTCCTTCAACTTCCTTTGACTATTGAAAGAAATAATTCTATTATAGAGTTTGTTGAGAATCTTTGTAGTCCAAGTTCAAGTAAAAACACATATATCACAGATAAAATAGTTTCAGAAATCAGTGGACAAGTTTGTGTTAGTTTTTGCAACCTCAGGTCCCACTGCCAGGCCAGATAATGCTTTCCTTCTTGGATCACATGTTGTGTGCTTCAGTCTGAATAACATTAAAAATATTTCTCTTAGCAGGATGCAGTGGGGTTGTTTTCTTTTTAATTTCAAATAACACCACTCCTTGAACTGGGAACAAACAATTCACTTGCAGCTCGGCTCTGCTTTTATTTGTAATTTTCACATAAATCAACTTATATGAAAATGTATTCATAATTTGAGCTTTCTCTATAGCGATAAAATGTTTCTGCTTCTGTGGTAGAAAATAGCTTATTATGCAAACAACACTGCCACTCTTACATTATGCATGGGATTTACCTGGAGAACATCACAAAAGCTTCAGGGAAAAAAAAAGCCAGGGAGGGTGTAGTAGGGTGCTTCGTTTACTGCACCATTTACCTATAATAATTAGCTACAAATGAACTAATATCTGTATTTAGCAACTTACTTAATATTGCTTTGGTTAATTCAGTGAAACAATGGAGAAAAAGAAAAAAATACAAGGGAGGTGTCCTGACAAATGGTGCCTTTCAGGATGTCAGCTCCATGAAAAATGAGATCTGGTGGTTTCAAACTTAGGCCAGTGGTGGTGAGTAATTAATAGCCAACTCATTTGAACTTGTGTGCTTGATCTAATTTGGGATATTGGGAGTTCACACTGATTTGCCTTTAAAAAGAATGTCACTGTCAAATAAGGTGATTGTGTAAGATTGATATGGAGAATTTGGACTTGGATGTATGGCACATTTTATATTTAGAGAGGCAGCAGCAAACTGTGATTACTAAACTTGTGTACAATGAGACCACTACCCCGGAGGAAAAGATGGTGTCCTTTCTACACAGAATTCAAGCAGGGATCACTTTAGGCGTAAGTGGTTTATGATATTTATTTTTTTCAATCATAGAACAAATACGTTTTGAGTGTCTTTTCATTGTGTTCAGGCCTGAGGATAAAACAATAATGCAGTATGGCCCCTGCTCTTATGTTGCCTCCATTCTAGTTGGGGAGTGGGGCTGGCAAGCAAAGAACAAGTAGTAAAAATAAATAAAATAATTGCAATAAGAATGATAAATGCTGTGAAGGAAATACACAAGGAGCATAATTAAAGGGGTTATGGAGTGATCCAGTACCCCTGGGATATAGAGTATAACCTTCGACAAATGATTTAACCTACCTAAATTTATCATGTGTAAATTATAAAGAAATATGTGTGCATGAGTTATTACTTTAGGTGTTGTCAACCAACACAGTTGCCACTTGTGAGTCTGCCATCTTAAATCACTGGCAGTGGTCTGTTTGCTCCATCTGGACCATCCCATTTCAAAGGATCAAATACCAAGGAGATTATTCTGTAGTTGTAGCTTTCTAGCAATTTGTATTTCTTCTTTGCAGGGCTTGTGGCTGCTCTATTGTGTGTTCTCCAAAGAGCAGCTTTCTTCTATTGGTTCTGCTGCAGGACTTCTGCTCATCCTTGTTTAGGTCAGGATTTCAAGGTCCTCGCTGGAAAGATGAAGTAGCAGGAAATGATAGACCAAGCACCAGGCCTGGAATCAGAAGCCTGGTGTTCCACTCCCAGCTTTATTTCTTAATGGGTGCCTGACTTTAGTCAAGTTATATTCTTTTCAGAATACCAGCTCCTTGTCATGATTAAAAGGTATGTAACAATAATATCTTCTCTAATAATATCTAGTAATACCTCTCTAAGTTATTATGAAGTAAAATGAAAATTCATAAATTATTTAAATAATTTCGGGCCACAGGAAAAACAAAGGACAGTTCCTTTGTTCACTTTACAAAGCTAGGATAATCTAATAATTATATGTTCACTTACAAATGTGGATGGAAAAAGTCTGACTAAAACCTTAGTTTATTGAATGTAGCATTGTATAAAATGAATGACACACCATGACTAGGAGGGTTTATTTTTGTAAGTAAAGCTATTTTGATATAAGAAAATCTACAAGTTAATAATTCTTCAAATTAAACTAAAAGAGGAAAAAGAGTAATATGATTAAATCATTAGATACTGTAATATAATTTTGTAAAATTAAATAACCATTCTTTTTTTAAAATAATTTCACCTTTTATTTTAGATTTAAGGGGTACATGTGCAGGTTTGTTGCATGGGTACATTGCGTGATGCTGAGGTTTGGGATATGGAGGATCCTGTCACCCAGGTAGTGAGCATCATAGCCAATAGGTAGTTTTTCAGCCCAATCCCCCCTCCCTCTCTTCTCCTTCTAGTAGTCCCCGGTGTCTCTTGTTGCCATCTTTATGTCCATGTGCACTCAATGTTTAGCTCCCACTTATAAGTGAGAATATATGGTATTTTGGTTTTCTGTTCCTCATTAATTTGCTTAGGATAATGACCTCCAGCTGTATCCAAGTTGCTGTAAAGGACATGATTTTGTTCTTTTTCATGGCTGTGCAGTATTCCATGGTAAAAATGTGCCATATTTTCTTTAATCCACCATTGATGGGCACATATGTTGATTCCATGTCTTTGCTATCATGAATAGCGCCATGATGAACATACGAGTGCATGTGTCTTTTTGGTAGAATGATTTATTTTATTTTGGATATATAGCCAGTAATGGAATTGCTGGGTCAAATAGTAGTTCTGTTTTAAGTTCTTTAAGAAATCTCCAAACTGCTTTCCACAGTGACTGAACAAATTTACACTCCCACCAACAGTGTATAGGCATTTCCTGACAAGTGTGAGCTTGTATCTCCTTGTGGTTTTGATTTGCATTTCTCTGATGATTAGTGATGTTGAACATTTTTTCATATTTTTGTTGGCCACTTGTATGTCTTCTTTTCCGAAGTGTCTGTTTATGTCTGTTGCCCATTTTTTTTCTTTTTCCCAGTTACATGAGAAAGGAAATGTTGACCATTTTAAATCGGGTTATTTTATTTTATTTTATTTTCTTGTCGATTTGTTTAAGTTATTTACAGATTCTGGATATTAGATTTTTTTTTTCTTTTTTTTTTTGAGATGGAGTCTGGCTCTGTCACCCAGGCTGGAGTGCAGTGGTGCAATCTTGGCTCACAGCAACCTCTGCCTCCCGGGTTCAAGAGATTGTTCTGCCTCAGCCTCCTGAGCAACTGGGACTACAGGTGCGTGCCACCATTACAATTTTTGTAATTTTGGTAGAGACGGGGTTTCATCATATTGGTCAGGCTGGGCTTGAACTCCTGACCTCAGGTGATCCACCCGGCTCAGCCTCCCAAAGTGCTTGGATTACAGGCATGAGCCACTGCACGTGGTCAGATTTTTTATTTTTATTTTTTTAACACAGGGTCTTACTCCATTGCCCAGGCTGGAGTGCAGTGGTGTGATCTCAACTTACTGCAACCTAACCTCCCAGGGCTCAAACGATCATCACACCTTAGCCTCTCTAGTAGCTAGGACTACAGGTGCATGCCACTGCACCCAGCTAATTTTTGTATTTATTTTTTGATAGAGATGGAGTTTTGCCATGTTGCCCAGACTGGTCTTGAACACCTGGGCTCAAGGGATCCTCCTGCCTCAGCCTCCCAAAGTGCTGAGATTACAGACATGAGCCACCATGCCTGACAAAATTCGGAGGAATAATTTGATAAGATTTGTACCCCCTGGCCAGGTGCCATGGCTCACACCTGTAATCCCAGCACTTTGGGAGGCTGAGGCAGGTGGATCACCTGAGGTCAGGAGTTCAAGACCAACCTGGCCAACATGGTGAAACCCCATCTCTACTAAAAATGCAAAATGTTAGCCAAGTGTGGTGGCAGGTGCCTGTAATCCCAGCTACTCAGGATGCTGAGACAGGAGAATCGCTTGAACCAGGGAGGAGGAGGTTGCAGTGAACCAATATCACACCATTTAATTCCACCCTGGGCAAAAAGAGCAAAGCTCTGTCTCAAACGACAAAAAAAAAATTATACCCCTGTTTAAAAAACTGTAAAAAATCACATGGATAAATGGAGAAATGTATAATCATTGACATGGATCACTCAAAACTGTAAAATTTTCAGTTTTTTCAAAATCAGTAAATACATATTTGCAGTTGCATTGAAAATCTTAATGGAAATCTTAAAATAGTTAAGAAAATTATGCAAAAGAGGAATAAGAAATACCTTACTGGATATTAAAAATAACTTTAGGGCCGGGCGTGGTGGCTCATGCCTGTAATCCCAGCACTTTGTGAGGCCGAGGTGGGCGGATCACCTGAAGTCGGGAGTTTGAGACCAGCCTGACCAACATGGAGAAACCCTGTCTCTACTAAAAATACAAAACTGGCTGGGTGTAGTGGCACATGCCTGTAATCCTAGCTACTCGGGAGGCTGAGACAGGAGAATCGCTTGAACCCCGGAGGCAGAGGTTGCGGTGAGCCAAGATCGCACCACTGCACTCCAGCCTGGGCAATAAGAATGAAACTCCATCTCAAAAAAAAAAAAAAGAAGTAACTTTAGAACCACTATAATCAAAATTGTTTGGTATTGGCATCAAATCAGATAAATCAATCAGAGTAGTAGAGTCGAGACTCCAGAAAAAGACCCAGGTGTTTATGAGACCATACTGTATATCAAAAGTGGCATGGCAACTTATTAAAAGAGTGGTTTATTTAACAACACCAGAAAAAATTGGCTACGTATGGGAAAGGGAACCAAAATTATACCCCCTACTTCATCATACATAAAGTCAAAGTAGATTAAAGAAAGTAATATGTTGAGATCTATTAAAATGAATAATGTGGCTGGGTGCAGTGGCTCACATCTGTAATCCCAACACTTTGGGAGGCCGAAGTGGGAGGATCTCTTGAGCCCAGAAGTTTGAGGCCAGCCTGGGCAATGTAGGGAGACCCTATATCTTCAAGTAAGTAAAAATTAGGCAGGCATGGTGGCACATGCCTGTAGTTCCAGCTACTCAGATCACTTGAACCTGGGAGGTCAAGGCTGCAGTGAGCTGTGATTGTGCCACGGCACTCCAGCCTGTGCAAGAAAGCGAGATGCTGTCTCAAAAAAAAAAAAAAAAAAATGTACCTAAGCTCTGACTCTGTCAGTGGGATTCTAGCCAACAGAAATAAAGCACCCATATATAAGAATATGCATACTAGAATATTTATTACAACATTTTATTGGCAAGCAAAAAAAATGGAAACAACCTCACTGTCCATCCACAGAACCATTGAATAACAACATCTATACATTGGAATTTTGTGCAGCCATTTAAAAGAATGAATTCACCTATATCTGTTAGCTTGGAGGGATGTCCATGAGGTAATAAAAGAGATAAAAGTAAGCTACAAAATTATGTAAAGAGGATGATCTGAGTTTTGTATTTGTCTTTTATATGCACAGAAAAGCGTATGAAAGTGTACATACACGCTGTCAATATTGGTTTTCTATGGGAAGAGGATGAAAATGGAGGGAGATGAAACAGAAGATGCCTGACTTTTTCAATGAACACATATTCCTTTTAAAATTAGGAAAATCATTAGAAATGTTAAAATGCCCAAATGCAATTGGCGTTATTTCTTTTACTTTTTCTTTTTTTTTCTTTCCTGTTGAGACAGGATCTCACTCTGTTGCCCAGGCTGGAAGGCAGTGACATGATCATGGCTCGCTGCAGCTTTGACCTCCTGGGCTCAGGTGATTCTCCCACCTCAGCCTCCTAGGTAGCTGGGACTATAGGCACATGCCACCAAGCTGGGCTAATTTTTTGTTGTTGTTGTTGTTAGTAGTAGAGATGAGGTCTCACTATGTTGTCCATGCTGGAATTGGCATTATTTTCTGCCTCTGGTGATTTTTACTTATTTGCTCAAGAATTAGAAAATATGCTTTTTGAGAATGGGCAAATTCTCCTCTAATCAGATAACATTTTTCCAAATGTACTCCAGGAACTAAGACTTCAGAGTTCTGAATGTCCAGATCTTCACATCCCAAGTGTTTCTCTTCAGACTCAAATGATCAATGTCAAAAAAAAATTACATTAGACAATGAGAATAATTTATGAAACTTAGATTAAAAAGCCACTTGGTTGTGAAGTGATGTGATCCAAGCCCCTTGGATGTGAAGTTAACCTCCACAAGGAAGAAACTTAGGACCTATGAAATTCTTAAAAGGATACCAATCTCACAGCTTGTGATGCTGTGATGTAAGAAGACTCACATCTCCCGAACTAAAACTCAGCTCTCTTTCCACAGCCCCCACGCTACCTCGCAATACGGGCTATAGAGGCTAAGCTTATTCCAAATGGAAATGTTTTTTTCTCCTATGAATTTATTTACAGGCGATTGTAATGAACTGTAAGTATCACACAGCCCTGAAAACATTCTGCTGTTTTAAACTCTTAGTTTTCAAGATAGAGTAAAAAGAAATTTTCATAGGCTTGTAATGACCGCATCCCGCAAGACCTGGCATGACTCTTAAAGTCAAACTAATGCCAACTTCCACCCATTTCATTTTACATTTTACTGCCATCCAAGCAAAAATTAGGAACAGTTTGCAGTCCAGTGTGAACTAGAAGCCTCCTGGTCCAATGCCACTATTCCCTAGGTGTCTGATGGAAGGCAAGTTATTTAGGAGAGGCAAGCTGGTGGAATGGACAAAGCACACACTTAGGAATTAGAGAGCAGCTGTAGCACATGCCTTTGTGTGTCTGTGTTTGCAAGGCTTAGAATTGTGTAGATAATGATCACAAGCACTTTCTGTTGTTTGCAACCTGTCAACAAATGCCAGCAACTGACTGACTGGCTGAGCTGGATAGGTCCCCCAGAGGATGGGTTGCTGGCAGCTGTTCCTGGTATATCTTCATGCATAGTTACTTGTGATAGAAGAAATAAAATTAGAGCAAGAGAACAACTTGGCTTCATTCCTTTGGTGCCGGGAAAGGGTTGTGTCTTGAACTCATCTGTCTGTATCCTGTTAAGAGTAGCTCAGATGTAAATTTCAAATTAAATAAGAACATCTAAGAGAATGCATTATGAACTCAGTGCTCAATGAACAAAATAAAAATTATTGCAGTCAACGGAGTTAATTTTACTCTGGGGATGAGTTTATATTTTTTTCTCTTTAAGCGTGGTTGGAATTCAGTCCTGGGGGTCAAATATTGACATTTACAAGATGACTTCTTATACTATATGGTGATAAGAATGAGTGACTCTAACTGCACACGACAGTTGGAACAAATCTCGCAAAGATAATGTTTAGCCAAAGACGCCAGACGCAAAAGAGTACATTCTGTGATTCTATTTACAGAAATCCCAAAACAGGCAAAACTCATCAATGGTGTGAGAAGGCAGGAAAATGATTGCCCATGAGGGCCGGAGTGACACAGGGAAGAACAGGGAAGGCTAGGGGTGCTAGACAGCTGAATGTGATCAGTTTTTCTTTCTCTTTTCTTTTTTTTTGGGGGGGGGGGCGGACAGAGTCTTGCTGTGTTGCCCAGGCTGTAGTGCAGTGGCACAATCTCGGCTCACTGCAACCTCTGCCTCCTGGGTTCAAGCAATTCTCCTGTCTCAGCCTCCTGAGCAGCTGGGATTACAGGTGCCCACCACCATGCCCGGCTAAGTTTTGTATTTTTAGTAGAGATGGAGTTTCATCATGTTGGCCAGGTTGATCTCAAACTCTTGACCTCAAGTGATCTACCCATCTTGGCCTCCCAAAGTGCTGGGATTACAGGCATGAACCACCACACCCAGCCAATTTCTTGATGGAGGTGCTGTGTACATGAGCATGTTCAGTTTTTTATTTTAATTTTCATTTTTTGTTGTTGTTGTTGTTTTGAGACGCAGTCTTGCTCTGTCGCCCAGGCTGGAGTGCAGTAGCACAATCTTAGCTCAGTGCAAGCTCTGCCTCCCAGGTTCACGCCATTCTCCTGCCTCAGCCTCCTGAGTAGCTGGGTCTACAGGTGCTCACCACCATGCCCGGCTAATTTTTTGTATTTTTAACTAGAGACGGGTTTTCACCATGTTAGCCAGGACGGTCTTGATCTCCTGACCTCGTGATCCACCCACCTCAGCCTCCCAAAGTGCTGGGATTACAGGCATGAGCCACTGCGCCTGGCTGCATGTTCAGTTTTTTAAAAATCTCATCAGCCTGTACACTTATGGTGAGTATACTTTTCTTACGTATGTCAATAAAAGTAAAACAAAAAAAAAATCCATTTATTGTGCCCTTCTTACCTTCCCTTCCTTTAATTGGCATCAAGTGTCCTTGGTAGATGGCAAGCATTCTTCCTCCTCCATCCCACTTCCGTCCTATGGGTAAACCTTTAATGAGGGCTATAATTGATTAATATTAAACTGGAGACCTTGACTGCTTAGAGAGAGTTCATTTATTATAGTCTTTTCTACTTAATATTTACTGAGGGGACAGCCTGATAGAACAGGTGCAGAGAGTTTGAAATACATGTTAGGCATTAGGAAAATAAGGCCCATTAACCCCACACAGTGAAGGGTGGTGTAACTATAAGTAAAAAGTCAACTTTCACCCTCTTCAGAAATTTGCGTAGGGCCTGGTCATCTAACCAGGCGTTTAATCTCTGTTGTGGGTAGTTAGTTTATTCATTCTCTTTAGAGGCAGAACATTGATTGGGAAACCTCTGGAGATCTTTTCTGGCCTTTTGGTTTCAGATAATTGAATCTATTAGGGGTGATACACATGAATAGCCAAGCCATACAACTTTTCAAGCATGGTTAGGAGATGAGGACAATGTTCTCAAACAAGTAAGACCTGCAGCCTCCTGGGGCTGCTAGTGAGACCACTGCTGCTTATTCTTCAGGAGCAGGGACAAAGCAGAGATTACACAAGGATGAACGAAGATGCAATCTGCATGGTTGGCCCCTCAGAACATCTTCAGGCTCAGTAGTGTCTCTTCAGTTCCTGTCCCCCCGACCTTCCTCCTGAGGCCACCCCCGCTATTCATGGCCACACAAATCTCTTATTTCACCCCCATTTCTGTTGTGATCTCCTAGTACCCACCCCCTGGACCAACCATCTCTTGCCACTGCATTTCATTCCCAGGTGCCTTTTTGGACCACTTCTCTATTTGAGGGATGGCATCCATCATTTAGCACTTTTCTTACATTACCGTGTCTCCTTTCTCCAAGAAGACTCTATCTCAGATTACCTTGAAAACTTTCCTAGTTGGCGATCTTACTGCCTCTTTTCCATGGATCACTGACTCTTAGCTGGCCTTAAAAGGACAAAGAAAGGCCAGGCACAGTGGCTCATGCCTGTAATCCCGTCCCTTTTGGAGGCCGAGGTGGGCAGATTACTTGAGGTCAGGAGTTTGAGACCAGCCCGGCCAACATGGCGAAACCCTGTCTCTACTAAAAATACAAAAATTAAATGGGCGTTGTGGCATACGTCTATAATCCCAGCTACTTGGGAGGCCGAGGCACGAGAATTGCTTGAACCAGGTGGAGGTTGTGGTGAGCCGAGATTGCACCACTACACTCCAGCCTGGGCGCAGAGTGAGACCCTGTCTCAAAAAAAAAAAGAAAAGACAATACACTTTCTCATTTTAAAAAAGTGCTATTCTTTCTTTAACATGCCTCAGTTCAAATGTTACTTTCTTCTAGAACACTCTCTAACTTCTCTTTCTAAAGTGAGTTCATCATTTTCCATCTTATCACTTTGTTTATTTTCCTCATTACTACTGAAATGATCTTGTTTATTTGTTTACATGTTTGCTGTCTAATTCTCTACTTCCTCACGAATGTCATCTCTGTGAAGAAAGCCTTACCTGTCTTATTCACTGTAGTATCCTAATGTGAACAGGACTTTGCACCATGGTAGGACTCTATTAATATTCCCTTTTTTTTTTTTTTTGAGACAAGGTTTTGCTCTGTCACCCAGGCTGGAGGGCCAGTGGCACAAGTGCAGTTGCCTCTAACCAACCTGAAACTCCTAGACTCCAGCAAGCCTCCCACCTTAGCCTCCCAAGTAGCTGGGACCATAGGCATGAACCACCACACCCAGCTAATTTTTTATTTTTTATAGAGATGGAAGCTTGCCATGTTTCCCAGACTGGTCTTAAACTCCTGGCCTCAAGTGATCCTCCCACCTCAGCCTCCCAAAGTTGTAGTTACAGGTGTGAGCCCCTGTGCCTGGCCAATGTTCTTTAAATGAGCAAATGAGTCACTAAATACACTCTAAAGCTTGAAGAAAGTTCGGGTGACTCCCACTTGGGGTATAATATATGAAAGTTAAAATAACCTTAATTAGTGAGATAAATTCCTAGACAAGTGATTTCTTGCAAAACCCAACTGGCCAAAGACCACAGAACACCCACTTGGATTAGTTACACTATGATGCTGATGTGAACTTTCTTGGGATCGTTGTCAATAACTGGCCTGTGATGGAGGGAGATGTTACTTCCAAAGTCCAACTTCTGGTTCCTCACTCTGGAGAGAAGTGTGGCTTTTAGCTAGCCGAGTTGGGAAGGCCTGCAAGCTTAATCCTGAGTTAAGCTTTAGAATCTGACTCCCCAGGGAGACCTAGGAAAAGCTAAGATTTTATATTAATATGTAACCAAAACTTAAACTCATATTTCAGCAACAAAGAATAGTAAATAATGTATTGCTTCATGAAGATTTGCTTAGTTTATTTACTTACATTATTTATAAGTTATGTTGGGAATAGACTTGGCCTGCTCTGCTTTGTTCACAGTAACATTCCATAAATATAACAGCAAGCAATAAAATAGCATTGATTCCAAAGTGAGCTCATAGCTTCCTATAACATCAAACATAAAAGCTGTGTTACAATGATAAATACTAAATCTTTAAAATATCTTTAAAATATCATTGGCTTTTTACTACTATTACTTATGCAGTATGTATTTCAGATTTTCATATTCAGGATTGCACTTTTTTGCGTGTGAATTATGTCCTGAAGCTTTTGGTGCCATCTATATAAAACAGACGTTTTGAACTTTTGGATGAGTGGCAGAAGAACTTGATTCTGGTTCAAAACGTCATTCTAAGTTGTCTACAAAATTTCAGGAAGAGAATAAATGGAAAAAAAAAAAAAAGACAAAACTTGGTCTTTTTTTTTTTTTTTTTTTTTTGTGAGTGTGAAGTTCAAGCAATTCAGGCAAAAAAAGTGGCGGAGTTGAACAGAGAGTGTTCTATTCTTCTTTGTGATAAGAAACGTGCTTGACGGGTGCAGTGGCTCACGCCTGTAATCCTAACACTTTGGGTGGCCGAGGGGGCTGATCACGAGGCAGGAGACAGACATCATCCTGGCTGACACGGTGAAACCCTGTCTTTACTAAAAAAAAAAAAAACATACAAAAAAATTAGCCGGGCGTGATGGTGGGTAGTCCCCAAGTTACTCTGGAGGCTGAGGCAGGAGAATGGCGTGAGCCCGGGAGGCGGAGCTTACAGTGAGCCGAGATCGCGCCACTGCACTCCAGCCTGGGCGATAGAGCGAGACTCCGTCTCAAAAAATAAAAGAAAGAAAAAAAAAAAAAAGCGCGGGCGCGGTGGCTCACCCCTGTATTCCAAGCATTTTGGGAGGCCGAGGCGGGTGGATCACGAGGTCGGGAGATGGAGACCATCCTGGCTAACACAGTGAAACCCCGTCTCTACTAAAAATACAAAAATAAAAATTAGCTGGGCGTGGTGGCGGGCGCCTGTAGTGCCAGCTATTTAGGAGGCTGAGGCAGGATAATAGCGTGAACCCGGGAAGTGGAGCTTGCAGTGAGCCACGATTGTGCCACTGCACTCCAGCCTGGGCGACCGAGCGAGACTCCGTATCAAAAAAAAAAAAAAGAAAGAAAGAAATGTCCTTGTTTTCTTGCTTGGCTTGTCCTAGAGTTTTCTTAAGGTTCTGAGGTCTCTGCATGGCTTCATATTGGTTAGATGGAATCCAAGACAGGGGTTACTTTGCAGTCGATGGGATATAGGTATGGAGTAATGTTAAGATCTGGATCTTGGAATTAGGTAGATCTGGGCTCAAGTTCTGGCTCTGCTATTAACAAGTTGTGTGTCCTTGGGCCATTGACTTAATCGTCTGTGCCTCAATTTTCTTGTCTGTAAAACAGAGACACAAATGTAGGTATTAGGTATAATACGTTATACCTAAAAATGTAGTGAGGATCCAATAAGATAATACTTATCGAACACAGTCCCTGACACATACTGAGGGCCTGTAAATGGGCTGATACAGAGGAGGTAAAGGAATCCTGGCTGTGTAACTAAAACAAGATTTGCAAATTACCTGACATTTATGATGGAAATAGCTTATTTGAAATGGTCATAATTATACCTTGAAACCTCACCCTAATACTATTTAGTATAAGGCATGTGTGTCTTGGACCCTTTTCAAGGAAATATTTTTAAACTGGTTTAACAAAAAGACCTTGTCATAAAGTGGATTTATGCATGTCTGTTTCTATGGCAAAGGCTTGAGAGCAGTGTGAATATACTTTAAAAACACAATCTGTGATCTAGGTGAGTCTGAACGTTGGATGATTCTCTCTCTCTTTTTTTCCACTACGAAGGCACAGCTGTGTTTTCAGTGTAGCTGTAAACTGGAACAGGGATGAGATGGCGGGGGATGCAAGCCCAGGGAGGGGTGGAAAGTGAGGAGGGCTGCACGTGGCTCCAAAATGGAACCAGTTAAAGCAAGCCTCACTTTATGGGCCACCACTCTCCACCCTGCACATCGGGTAAGTCTGTTTTTGACAGACAGATTGGAAAGCAGTCACTCAGACAGTTAGATCCCCTTGTGAGGTGACCTAAATTACAGCCTCAGTGTGCTGAGACACAGGGGATTTGTTACAAAATTATTTTCTATCTCTTATGACATCCTCAAGACTTATTTAATCCTCTCTCAAAGTTTCAAGAATACATAGGAATTATGGTATCTTGCTGGGGAGGATCTCTTTTAAAATTTAACCTTTTAATTTGATTTTTTTTAGCCCTACTGAAAAGTTACAAGAGTGATCAAATCAGTTGTCTTCACCTAGATTGATCCATTGTTAGTATTTTGCCACATTTGCTCTACAGATGCTTGTCTATGATATGATACATGGTATGTAGCAAACTCTATTTTTTGCAGAACCTTTTGAGAGTAAATTGCAGAGATCATAATGGTGTCAGCAAATATTTTCTAAGAATATTAAGTGCATTGGCTGGGCATGGTGGCTCATGCCTATAATCCCAGCACTTTGGGAGACCAAGGTGGGCAGATCACCTGAGGTCAGCAGTTCGAGACCAGCTTGGCCAACATGGTGAAACCCAGTCTCTACTAAAAATACAAAAATTAGCCAGGTGTGGTGGTGGGCGCCTATAATCCCAGCTAAACAGGAGGCTGAGGCAGGAGAATTGCTTGAACCTGGGAGGTGGAGGTTGCAGTGAGCTGAGATTAAGCCATTGCACTCCAGCCTGGGCAACAAGGGTAAAACTCCATCTAAAAAAAAAAAAAAAAAAAATTAAGTGCATCAACATCATAAACATCAGATCTAGGAAATTTCACATTGATTCAAGGCCATTTTTTTTTTTTTTTTTTATT
>NW_016803819.1:2723415-2740466 GCF_001698545.2 Rhinopithecus bieti
GTCTCGAACTCCTGGGCTCAAGCTATCCTCCCGCCTCTGCCTCCCTGAGAGCTGGGATTACAGGCGTGAGCCACCGCGCCCGGCTTTTTTTTTTTTTTTAGAGAGAGTCTTGCTCTGTTGCCCAGGCTGGAGTGCAGTGGCGCCATCTCAGCTTACTACAAGCTCCACCTCCTGGGTTCATGCCGTTCTCCTGCTTCAGCCTCCCGAGTAGCTGGGACTACAGGCGGCCACCATCACGCCTGGCAATTTTTTTGTATTTTTAATAAGAGACAGGGTTTCACTGTGTTAGCAGGATGGTCTCAAACTCCTGACCTCATGATCCGCCCGCCTCGGCCTCCCAAAGTGCTGTGATTACAGGCATGAACCACCGTGCCCGGCCAAGGCTAATCTTAAATATACCTTCCATATTCAAATTTTTACCAGTTATGCCAGAAGTGTCCTTTCTAGCAACTGTTTTTTATTTTTTCCATTCCAGGGTCATACTTCTTTTTTCTTTCTTTTTTTTTTTTTTTTTTTGAGACAGAGTTTCCCTCTGTCACCTAGGCTGGAGTGCAGTGGCATGAACTCAGCTCACTGCAATCTCTGCCTCCCGGGTTCAAGCAAGTCTCCTGCCTCAGCCTCTCACGTATTTGGGATTACAGGTGTGCACCACCATGCCCGGCTAATTTTTGCATTTTTAGTAGAAACGGGGTTTCTCCATATTGATCAGGCTGGTCTCGAACTCCTGACCTCAAGTGATCCAACCGCCTTGGCCTCCCAAAGTACTGGGATTACAGAGGTGAGCCACTGCACCAGGCCCCAGGATCATACATTCTTTGTCTCCTTTAATCTACAACCATTCCTTGGTCTTTCTTTCTTTGTATTTCATGAGATTGACAGTTTTGTAGAGTACAGGCCCCTGAGGTTCCCCCAATTTTGGCTTGTCTGATTGTTTTCTTATGATTCGTTTCAAGTTATGCATTCTTGCCAGGAATACTATGGAAAAGATGTGTCCTTCTCAGTGCCACTTGAGAGGGAATGCGCAATGTCAGTTCGAAAATGTTCATGGGCGTTAGAATATCTCTTTCATTGTGTTCCTTCTTATTTGTTAAAATGAAGACTACAGAGTATTTCTTAGTTGGAAATTTTCCTTGAAAATCTCACTGCATGAAATGATAGAGCCCTAAAACCTGCCATGTTTTTTGGAAAATGGTCAGATTCTAGATTCCGCTTTCTAGTCTTTATCACAAAACACAATGGTGCTGATGTGTTTGAATGTTTCAATATCTCAGGTACTTCTCTAAGAGTCTTTGTTATCAGGAGAATTCAATTGCGTTGGAGATCTGAAGGGGCTAATTAATCACCCTTCCTCTTCTACAATCTCTTAACCAATTGAGATGCTGATCAGCTTTATTAGTAGCAATGCTGGAGAATGTGGCAAAGCCTTCTGCCTCCCTCTCCAAAACACAACCTTCCTTGCCCTCCCATTCCTGACCTAACCCTTCATTCTCAGCCCAGCTTGGAAAGGTGAAGACCTGGCCAGGCCCGCAGAAGAAGGCCCAATTTGACTGTTTATTAGCTGGGAGAGGAGAACAGTTATTCATCTCGTTGGGCACATGCAGATCTGTGAAGCTGAGCTGAGTGCAAATGTGAAGGAGTGAACCAAAGCTGGTCTCTACTTCCTGGAGGAGGTCCTGCCTCCCCGATAACATGGACTGTGTCTACCCTGCCCTTTCCCATCTCTCTGTCCCATGGAATGAGCCAGTGACAGACGAGATGGAGAAAGTACAGGTGTTCTCAATTCTCTCACCTAGCAGACAGGAGATGGTGTCTTATCTGTGGTTTAGGTTAAGAACATGGAGGTGGAAGGAAAAGTGCTCTTCCTATGACATTGCCCACATTTATTTCTTGGGATACACCAAGTGGGAAGGAAAATAAGAAGTCTATTTGCAAAGTGAGGTCATCTTTGTTTTGAATGCTGAAGATTACCAGGGATGTCAACTTCCCTTTTTAACTATGGGAAACCCATTGAAGAGAGAAACATTTGTCACCTTGCCAACCTCGTTAGACAGTTACTGAGACAGTCTCTCCTTCACTGTTTTTTGTCTTTTTTAAAACATAGATTTGAAAGTTACAAATTTTACAAAAAAAATATTTTCAGCTTTTTCCTCTGCTGCTCTGAGGCACCAAAGTTAACTGTTTTTTGCCCTGTGCCATTTTAACAAATCTGTTCCCAAGTTCTGTAGCCCAAGCATTCATCTTTCACACACATCATGATCGCCTGGAGCCTCTTCACCTTCCATCCCTCCTGTCCTCCTTGGTCCCAGTCCTTTGATATTCCAGCCAGGTCCTGAAGAGAGGTTAGCACTACATGAGGGGAAGATTCTAGGCTTATGTGGATGTGTATTTATGTGCCTATAATTTTAAAGTCCAATATAGATGATTTAAGAATTCCTCATTTAGTCAATAAATCAACTGCATTTATTATTCACTTATCGTGTGCCAAGGTTGACACAACGAAGTACAAAGAAGGGTTCTCTGAATTTAGAAAGCTTGAGAGTTTAGCTGGGTAGGCAAAATGAATACAACCATTTGAAAACAACTTCAGAACTGTGTGGCCTTGACTGTGGGTACTGAGGTAGTCCAGAAGAGTGGAAAGATGAATATGGACAGGAGTATTTCTGGGGAGAGCTTCGTGGAGGAGGCAGCATTTGGACTGGGCTTTGAAGGACAGGTGGTGTTCAGCAGGTGCTGGAGAGGGCGGGTGTCCTAGGCACGGCTAGGTAAGTCACACCGGCCTCCTCGCTTTTTCTCTCACACCAGGCTCATTCCTGACTCCGGCTGCTCCCTCTGCCGGGACGTTATCCCCGTATCTGCCTAGTGTATGCCTCACCTCTGAGTCACTGTTCTAATGCCACCTGCTCCGTGAGACTTATTCTGACCATCCTATTTGAAAATGGAATCCCCCTCCATGCTTCAAATATCCCTTATTCTGCTTTTTTTTTTTTTTCAGTTTCTAAGATGTATTATTTAATTTTTTTTAATGGAGTTTTGCTCTTGTTGCCCAGGCTGGAGTGCAGTGGCTCCATCTTGGCTCACTGCAACCTCTGCCTCCCAGGTTCAAGCGATTCTCCTGCCTCAGCCTTCCAAGTAACTGGGATTACAGGCATGTGCCACCACACCCAGCTAATTTTGTATTTTTAGTAGAGATAGGATTTCACCATGTTGGCCAGACTAGTCTCGAACTCCTGACCTCAGGTGATCCACCTGCCTTGGCCTCCTAAAGTCCTGGGGTTACAGGCATGAGCCACCGCGCCCGACTCATTTCATTTTTTAAAAGGATGTTTGTTGTTTGTTTCCTGTCTTCCTGACCCCAGCCTTTTCAGTTTCTAAGACATTTTATCATTTAATTTTTAAAATGATATCTGTTGTTTATTTTCTATTTCCCCCACCTAGAAGATAAGTTCTATAAGGGCAGAGATTTTTGTCTGTTTTCTACCCCAGCACCTAGAAACTGGCCCGGAATGGGTAATCAGTAAGTACTTGTTGAATATATGAAGGAATAAAGCTATTCCTTTCCTTCCCATACATAGAAGTTGAGGAGGGGGAGTCCATGGGATAAAAATCAGGTCATCCCTATGCACTCCAGACTTTTCTTTGCATGTCTAAGGGGACAGCTATTAAAGGGATACAGTTCAGAGCTGGGCCTCTTTCTTATTTTCTGCAGGCCTGAAGACATACAATTTGGAAGTAGGAAATGAAGGAAAGAAAGTAAGCAGTGTTCTGCATATTAATGTGACACGCTGACTCTGTTGAGAGAGCAGCACTTTGAAATGTATGAGCAGTTAGAAAATGATGTCTCGTCACCCTCCCAGGTTTAGATGGTGCAGATGAACTGCATTCCCTCCCTCCACCAGCTTGTCCAGCTCCTCTGCGGTAAGTCCCTCTCTACATGAAGAAGATGCCCGTGTTGGTATCTCTGATGCTGGCAACTGCACTTAGATGTCTTCTCTAATCTTCCCTCCTCTCCCTCACCCACCGCTGCTGCCCTAGTCTTAACCATCCCTGTCAATGGTGCCGTTGCATATGCAGCTGCTCAAGTACCAAACCTCCCTGTCATCCTTGATTCCTCTTGTTTCCATTCCTCACATCTCACTCCCTGGCAAGTCCTGTGAGTTCTTCCTCCAACATATACTACACCCAACACTGTTGTTCACTGTCCGTCTCCAGCTAAATCCAGATCCCCATCTTCTCTGCTCTAGATCCTCCCAGAGGCTCCAATGGATCTTCCTGCTTCCTCTCTTGTCCTCAAGAATCGTTTCTCACAGATTGGCCCAAGGGAGTGCTTTCAGAGATATAAAGCTGATCATGCCACCTTCCTACTTAAACTAACCCTTTCACGTCTTCACATTGCCCCACAGCAAAATCTAAACTCCTTCTGAGATGGTTTGGATTTGTGTCCCTGCCCAAATCTCAGGTCGAATTGTAATCCCCAGTGTTGAAGGAGAGGACTGGTGGGAGGTGATTGGATCATGGAGGTGGATTTTCTCTTTGCTGTTCTCTTGATAGTGATTGAGTTCCCACGAGATCTGGTTGTTTAAAAGTTTGTAGCACCTTCCCCTTCACTCTTTTCCTCCTGCTCCGGCCATGTAAGATGGGCTAGCTTCCCTTCTGCATGATTGTAAGTTTCCTGGGACCTCCCCAGAAGAAGCCTGTACAGCCTGCAGAACCAAGAACCAATTAAACCTCTTATCTTTGTAAGTCATCCAGTCTCAGGTAGTTTTGTATAGCAGTGTGAAAATGGATAAATACACCACACCTTTCCATAGCCAAGGCTCCACCTGGGCTGGCTCTTGCCTGCTTCTCCACTTCATCACGTATCACGCTCCTCCTTCTTCTCTACATTGGTCTCATTTTCTTTCTTAGACGATGCAGAGCTCTTTCCTGCTTCTGGTCTTTTGCACTTGCTTTTCCTTCTGTCTGCAGTGATCTCCCTGAGAGAATTGCTGACCCCTGTTTATTAGTCAGGTAACCTGCTCAAATAACTTTTCCTAACCACTCTTACAGTGCCTTCCCCTCCACAATCTATCTTCTCTTACAATAACTAGATTTTATAAGCAGTATTATGGATCATTTTGATTATACATCTACCTCCCTACATCAATGAAGTTCCAGTAGAAAACAATCCACTCAAATGGGATAGTTGAGGAGAGGCTGGTCAAGTGCCTGTTTACAAAGATGTGGGCAGGTAAGGGAACCCATCAAGGGCTGATGATGCTCCTTTTAACAATATCAAAAAACTCTTACCACCCTAGGCCTGAATGGGGCAGGGCAGTGAGCAGCTACTTGAGCATGGAGAGAATAGCTACAGTTTATAGAAGAGCCCATCTGCCAGGGCTGTGACCCAGCAGGGAGGGTGTGGGGGAATAAACCTGCAGACCTCACGCTCCTGCTTCAATACAGTCTTCTGCTAGTGCTTCTTATTGGCCTTATCCAACCAGAGACCAAAGGGCAAGGCTGCCAATGGATATAGTTCATAAAGGTCAGTCTCCCAAAACACAGAGTAGGGTTGTAAAGAGTGGAGAGGGAATCTGGCCAAGCACACAGAAGATATCCAGCACATGCCTCTACTAGAATGCAAACTTCACAAGAGGAGCAACAGTCCACAAAGTCTAGTAGAGTTCTTGACACACATAATAACCCAATACAGGGCCGGGCGTGGTGGCTCACACCTGTGATCCCAGCACTTTGGGAGGCCGAGGCGGGCAGATCATGAGGTCAGGAGATTGAGACCATCCTGGCTAACAGTGAAACCCCGTCTCTACAAAAAAAAAAAAAAAAAAAAAAAAATTAGCGGGGCAGGGGGGGGGGGGCCTGTAGTCCCAGCTACCGGGGAGGCTGAAGCAGGAGAATGGCATGAACCCAGGAGGTGGAGGTTGCAGTGAGCCAAGATCGCACCACTGCACTCCAGCCTGGGCGACACAGTGAGACTCTGTCTCAAAAAAATAAAAAATAAATAACCCAATACAGGTCAGGCATGGTGGCTCATGCCTATAATCCCAGCACTTTGGGAAGCCAAGGTGGGTAGATCACTTGAGGCCAAGAGTTCAAGACCAGACTCGCCAACATGGCAAAACCCTGTCTCTACTAAAAATAAAAAATCAGCCAGGTGTGATGGCACACACCTGTAATCCCACCTATTTGGGAGGCTGAAGTGGGAGGATCTCTTGAACCCGGGAAGCAGAGGTTGCAGTGAGCAGAGAGTGTGCCACTGCACTCTAGGCTGGACAACAGAGTGAGACTCTATCTCAAAATAATAATAATAATGATAACCCAATACGTATTTGCAGAATAAATGAATGAACAGATGAATTTTTTTTTTTGTCTTTGGAGGATGTGTTTATTTAGCCCAACAGTTATTAGCTATAAAGTTGGGAGAATAAATAGATGTGCTTTCAGTTTACACTGGTGGGGTTGGTGAGGCCACACATGGACTTGCTTTGCAAGGTCTGCGCCCTCCCTATCCTGGGCTGTGCTATTAATATGCACCTAGGGGCCGGGCGTGGTGGCTCACACCTGTAATCCCAGCACTTTGGGCGGCTGAGGCTGGTGGATCACCTGAGGTGGGGAGTTCGAGACCAGCCTGACCAACAAGGAGAAACCCCATCTCTACTAAAAATACAAAATTAGCTGGGCATGGTGGCACATGCCTGTAATTCCAGCTATTTGGGAGGCTGAGGCAAGAGAATCACTTGAACCTGGGAGTGGAGGTTGCTGTGAGCCGAGATCGTGCCACTGCACTCCAGCCTGGGCAACAAGAGTGAAACTCTGTCTCAAAAAAAAAAAAAAAAAAAAAAAAAAAAAAAAATTGCACCTAGGAGTCTCTCCTTTCCAGCCCTCCTCCTGGTTGAGGTGTTGCTGTGTACTTAACTACTGAGAGTTGCAGAAATGTACCTTAGATGGGGATTGATTTGGGATTGAGACCAGTTTCCAAGAAGAGGGGCTGAAGTTTCCCAAAAGATGGGTTGATTCATGAGGTGGAAGCATGAAGGAGGTACTTTAACAGGAATGTGCAAACCTGAGGATAGAAGGTTCCCCAGGAAAGATTTTCTTTTGAGATGGAGTCTTGCTCTGTTGCCCAGGCTGGAGTGCAGTGGTGCAATCTCGGCTCACTGCAACCTCCGCCTAGGAGGTTCAAGCAATTCTCGTCCCTCAGCCTCCGGAGTAGCTGGGATTACAGGTCCCCACCACCACGCCCAGCTAATTTTTGTATTTTCAGTAGAGACGGGGTTTCACCATGTTGTCCAGGCTGGTCTCTGACTCCTCACCTCAAGTGATCCGCCCGCCTCAGCCTCCCAAAATACTGGGATTACAGGTGTGAGCTACTGCACCTGGCCCCCAAGAAAGATTTAACTTCTCATGTTAACCTCTGGATGGGTGGATGGGGCACCTGAAACCTTTTAACAGCCTGTTATGCTTTTAAGTCAGGAGAGAGGCTATTAACTGTTTTTTGTTTTTGTTTTTTGGTGAGACGAAGTATCGCTTTGTCACCAGGATGGAGTGCAGTAGCATGATCTCAGCTCACTGCAGTCTCCGCCTCCCAGGTTCAAAAGATTCTCCTGCCTCAGCCTTCCAAGTAGCTGGGACTACAGGTGTGCGCCACCACACCCAGCTAATTTTTGTATTTTTAGTAGAAATGGAGTTTCATCCTGTTGGCCAGGATGGTCTGGATCTCTTGACCTCGTGATTCGCCTGCCTCGGCCTCCCAAAGTGTTGGGATTACAGGCGTGAGCCACTGCACCCAACCTAAAACCATTTTTATTCATGACGATATGCCAAGGGTCACTGCATGCATACTTTCACTAAGGGATAATAAATATTATGTGCATATTTGTTATTAGGAATTCTTCTCTTGATGTCTCCCAGTAGATTTAATGAGAGACTTGTCCTTTTGTTTAAGATCTAATGGAATTTCACCTGGGCAATGCCTAATGGAGCTTTGTCATAGACAGAGGCCTAATGGAACCTTTCTTGGGCAAAGAAAGTTTCAATGTGGGCATCTCAGTCTTTGCCTGGGAAAAGGTTAGAAGTAATGGGTTGGGAAGAGAGGAAAAAGGAGAGAGGAGGGGAAGAGGGAGATGGAACAACCTTTTCAGGAAGGGGAGATAAATTTTACATGTCTTCTTTCTGCTATTTCATGTATATATTTTCATTTATTCTTTACAATCTTATGATGTTGGCAGTATTATTGTTTCCTTTCTAGATATTGGTAGATGGAGACCCAAGGGATTAAGTGTGTTGTCCAAATCACATAGCTGAGAAGTTGTGGAACCAGCTCCCTGCTCCTACACTTATACCTCTCAAATCCTTTTTTCCCACTAGAAAAAATTAGAGTAGCTGTAAATAATTAAAATGAAAGGGTGCCAGGAACTTGATGGTGACATGGAGGAATTTTCCTTTCCTTCCCCCTTTGCCTTGACTTTCCTCTACCACAGTAGACTGTTCCCTGAACCAGCTTCCAAAAGAAAATGAAGGACTGATGGGTCCACTGAGCCCAGAAGGTGGGGGAGGAAGGGAGAGACTTCTGGCCGTGAGTAGTGAAGGGAGCCAATAACTTTTGGCTTCATACTCTTTCTAAGATGAAGAACATGAAATCTGTTTCAGGTTTAAGAAAAATCTCCTTAAGAAAGGTTTCTGCTTTTAAAGAAGGGATAGTGAATTAGGGTGAAAAATATCTTCCTAACCCAATTATGTCAACAATGATTAGGAAACAGTATGGATAATGCACTGGTGGGTAATCAAGAGTGAATATTGCATAAATCACCAGAATGATCATCATTTCTTAAATTTCAAAAAGGAGACAGGAGAGAACTTTCTTAGTGAACACGGAAATGTTGGCTCACAGGATTCTCCCCATTGCATGATGTTTTTGCCGTCAGAAAACATCCTTTGTGTAAAGGAAATTGGGAGTGGGGTAGGAGAGGAATATGCTGACCCAAGTTTCTAAATTAATGAATAAAAAGGAGAAAGCAAGCATGAGAGGAAAAATTGTTGGGAGAAAGCTTAGGTCTGTGCAGAAAGGAACACAATGGCACCGTTAGACTATCTGGGTGATATCCAATGTTTAGGATGCATTTATCTTCATTCTGACCATGTCCACAGAGCACAAGGCAAGGGAAGCCAACCCACGTATCATGATACTCTTGTTCTATGCTCTACTACATTGCCTTTGAAGTCTAAAGAAGATTCCAGCCAGGCACAGTGGCTCACACCTGTAATCCCAGGACTTTGGTAGGCCAAGGCAGTGGATCACCTGAGGTCAGGATTTCGAGACCAGCCTGGCCAACATGGTGAAACCCCATCTCTACTAAAAATACAAAAATTAGCTGGACATGGTGGCGAATCTCTGTAATCCCAGCTACTTAGGAGGCTGAGGCAGGAGAATCGCTTGAACCCAGGAGGCAGAGGTTGCAGTGAGTGGAGATCACATTGCTGCACTCCAGCCTAGGTGACAGAGCGAAACTCTGTCTCCAAAAAAAAAAAAAAAGAAGATTCCACAGGTCCCAAACTAAGCCAGCACTTAATAGTTGCAGCAGACATTGCTAATATTCACTAATAGTTCCAGTTCTCCTCCCCTCCTGGAACATGGAGGACTGTGTCTTCCTGCCCCTCCACTAGTTGGATGGCATGATGTGACTAGTTCTAGCCAACAGGCTGGGAATAAAAATGACGTGTGTCACCTCTGGGGAGAGCATTTAAGAGCTGGTATGTTACCTTCCATCTTATTTTCCCCACCATGGTGAACCAGGAAGGATCATGTTGGGATGGAGATGCCCAAGATTGAAGCCTGGAATGATGAGCCACCACATGGAGGATGAGTGTCCCCAAGAACAACCTGAACCTGCTCTGAAGCTGGGGTTGAGATACTTACAATTCCTGGGTCAGGATCATTCATAGGCAACCAGAATTTCGCCCCCTTCCCCATGAAGATGGCTTCCTCTTAGTAGGGATTCTGATATGAGGCTGAAATGGATTTAGTGTGAACAACAAGTAAACGATTGTGGTGTCAACACCCTGAGATTGTTTGGTGATGATGCCCAGCCTAATTTAGCATATCTTGACTAATACCAGTATGTGAGTAAACACATGCTTACATTCCCAGAGAAAGTCAAGAGGAATGAACAAAATGGGCTGTTGGTTCCCGTTCTAATTCTGTTATATCTTCCATACAGACAAATTACATAGAGAATAGGAATTCAGGCTGGGCGCAGTGGCTCACGCCTGTAATCACAGCACTTTGGGAGGCCGAGGTGAGTGGATCACGTGAGGTCAGGAGTTTGAGACCAGCCTGGCCAATATGGCGAAACCCTGTCTCTACTAAAAATACAAAAAATCAGCCAGGCCTGGTGGCTCACGCCTGTAATCCTAGCTACTTGGGAGGCTGAGGCACAAGAATAGCTTGAACCTAGGAGGCGGAGGTTGCAGTGAGCCAAGATCATGCCACTGCACTCCAGCCTGGGCGACAGAGTGAGTCAACGTCTCAAAAAAAAAAAAAAGAGAATAGGAGTTCAAGGGTGACTCCTCTCCTCTGCCTGTCCCCACCAGCCACTCAACTGGGGCACTTATAACCTTGGCTCTTAGGGACCCCTTGTGATTGCCTCTTAGGTCACTGCTCACACCTAGTCTCATTGACACTCAATGTTCAAGCTTCCCTTACCCAGGCTCTGACAGCATGTCCTTCTCAGCCCCTGGTGTGCACTGTTAGCTATTCCATTTTGTTCTGAGGATAGGGTGGAAGTCCTTACAATTCCTGTGTCAGGATCATGGATAGGACAACCAGAATTATTCCTCTGTGAAGACAGCTTCCTCTTAGCAGGGGATCTAAGAGCTTGAGTCTGAAAGAATCTAGTATTCCGGATTGTCTATACTGTGTCTCCGGAAGAGGGGTTCGTGTATGTGAGAGGTAGTAAGAGGAAGGACAGCCCACCTTTCCCATCACACTGAAAGACAAGAAAATAAGACTTATCTTTGCATCTCTGGCAGGCCTCTGTGGACACCCAGTAAATGCCAGTAATGATGGCGCGTGACTTCTCATTTATGCAGTCTCTTTTAGTTTCTGCCCTAACCTGAATGTGGTGTCAAGGGAACTATTAATGGCTGCTATTCAGAGACATGTGACTTGGTATTTATATATTACCTGCCCACTTCATAAAATGTTAATGAATGTTTGCAAAGCTCTTTGAAATCCTCTGGTGAAAGGTGCAACATTAAGTGAAAAATATTATTATTATTATTAGAAGGTAATAGACAGCCTTGAGTGATTGGTCATAAGAATAATTGACATAGCATTAAAAGAAGTGCCAGAAATCATCCAGACAGAGTCAGCTCCTCTAGCCCCATCAGCCCCCACATTACATATATTACACTGTTTCCCTGACGCCCATTCTAATAACTATATAATTCACACATTAAATCACCACTTCTAGGGAAAGGTTGAGCTCACTCATAGCTCTATTGATAGTGACACTGAGAGGGTATTAAATGTTGAAAGGTCTAAAATGGAGCAGAAGTGCTCTTAGATGGAGAGGCCAGATCCAGCTGCTGAATGGCCACCACATTTAAGAGGGTGTGAGAGAGGAATGAGTCAGAAACACTTTGGAAACAGAGAGGAAAATTTAAAATAGATGTGCGATTAGAAAGCCATGAAAACAATAAAAATCTAAAGTAAGATGGGCCAATATCTGGCAATAGTCTTTATTTATTTATTTAGTTAGTTAGTTAGTTAGTTAGTTAGTTATTACTTTTTTTCAAGACAGAATCTCGCTCTGTCACCCAGGCTGGAGTGCAGTGGCGCAATCTCTGTTCACTGCAACCTTTGACTCCCTGGTTCAAGTGATTCTTCTGCCTCAGGCTCCTGAGTAGCTAGGACTACAGGCGCCCCCATCACACCTGGCTAATTTTTGTATTTTTAGTAGAGATGGGGTTTCACCATGTTGGCCAGGATGGTCTCCATCTCCTGACTTCGTGATCTGCCTGTCTTGGCCTCCCAAAGTGCTGGTATTACAGGTGTGAGCCACGATGCCCAGCCAGTAGTCTTTATTTTTATCATATACTCTCTCTGGTTTGAAAAACAGTGGTGCACAAACTGATTATGCTTTTCTAACTCCTTTAATTTGGGGTTGTTTAGTATTTCTCAGTCTACTGCATAAAATTCAGTGTCCGTCGGGGTTGGCAAATTGGGTTGAACTTATTCGCTAACTCTAGTGGGATGACAGTAGCTTCCTGAGGGCCAGTGATGAGAATTGTGGGGCTCATCTGGACTCAGCAGGACAGACTGCTGTGATCCATTAGCAATGTCTGCCCCTGGGAGAGGAAGGGAGTGGGTGGCACGTATGTAGACTAGGCCTGACCAGGTGTGCGGGTGAGTGAAGAGGGCAGTTTGGACTCAGTTCAAGGTTGCTCTTATTCTGACTTACAATCAAAGCTGCTAAATAGCAATGTAAAGGATTTACTCTTGATAAAGGTTTAGATGGAAAGAAATGGCTTCTCTCTGCCTTGTTTTCTCATGGAGGATCACTTCAGTCTGGTGGCCTTGACAGCCTACGTGTAGGAAGATGACCCCAGGTCACTCAGAGTACAGAGAACTGTGGGCCTATTGTCTCTTATGCCCTGGCTACATCAGCACTCAGAGATAACTTATGTGACCTACTAAGGCTTTCATTCTGTCCCTCTGCAAGCTGCATGTCCCAGGCCTAAGGTCTGCGTCATAGGACTTCTGCTGCAGGGTCTGGGGATTCTCCACTTACATCCACTACCCATGGGTAGGCCTGACGATGGCTCACCACAAACCACACTGCACCACACAGTGTCCATGTCACATAGTGGCTCTCAGAATGGCATCCAGGAGATCTGTGAACCTCATTTGGATGCAAAGCTGCTTCTTGAAGTCTAACTGATTGTCATAAAGAAGTTCATATGTCAAACAATTTTGTTTTTAGAAGTTTGGGATTTTCTGATTTTCATTTGGCTTAGAAAAGTGGGATGGCCTTAACATTGTTTTATCAGCAGAGAAAGGAAGAAGTGGGTCAGGTGGCTCTTTGGGATCATTTTCTCAATAAACCTTCATAATAATGGTAATTGCTAACATTTATTGAGCACTTGCCACGCATGAAACACTGTCCATTTTATATACGAAGGTGCTGAGGCGTAGGAGAGGTTACTTTCTCAAGGACACACAACCAGAAAGTTAAGATTAGATGTGAAACCAAGCCAGTTGGACTGCAGCACCCACACCCTTACTCCCTGCTCTGCACTCCTCCCAGTGTTGTGCAGGTATGCATAATTATTCCAGCAGATAAGGCCAAATTCTTTTGATCCTGCCTGGTGATCTGTTAAACAGTCTTCATAGAGAACTAAAATAAAATATTTTGGTTGTCCATTCTCTTCCTCTTATCTCACATGTGACCTTTGGATAATGTGACCTCTGCAAATGTCATATTTACAGATTATTCAAAAGGTTTAAAATATTGGATAACATTTCCCCTCTGCTTTTCATTATTTGATTTAGAAAAAACTCATAATGAGACAAAAGAAATTGATAACCTCTAACATCAATAAACTTTTACCTGATGCCAGATGTCTCTTTTATTTAGGTTAATATATAGAAGCAATAGATATGTTAATTCTCTTCCTCCTTTAGTTGATATATTGTCGTTTGAACTACAAAAGTTCAGTATCCACTCTTATTAGCATCTTGGATTCTTTGTCAGTTGACTTTACTTTGTTGCCGCAGCAGGCAGCTTCTCATGTAACTCTGTATTCTTGGGTTTTATTGCTAGAAATGCACTAAAGCACTTTTATAGTTTTACTGTGCATTCTCTTCAAGGCAAAACTGTCATGTCTCTACTGATATGCACTGTCTATAGGACATACCATTAAAAATCAACTTGTCACTGAGGAGTCTGAATGTGGGAATAGAATTACTAACGTTTCCGGATTCTAGTGAGGATCATGGAATTAAATTTGGTGATTTCAAGTTTGGGTTATGAATGCCTTTTAGCTATGTGAGGTTAAAATGGTTGAAATTTGGTAGTGTAAAAGTCACTGGTTTATTAAAAATGGGTTTTTACCAGGACTCTCCTTGGTTCTCTTCAGTCAATTCCATTAGAAAATCATTAGCTGTTTACATAAATAATTGCAAATTGCTAGCAGGTAATGTGGAGATCTTAATCTTTTTTTTTTTTTTAAAGTGGAACTTAAAATGTATGTCTAGATAAATTTTTCTCTTCTTTTCTCCCTTCCACAATCCCTGCCCCATTTGCCTCCTTTAGACAGACAGCAAGAAGAAACAAAACCAGAGGAGAAGAATGGAGCTGGATTGTCTGTGAAGACCCTGCCAGGCTGCAAAAAAGCTGTATTCGTAATGCAGAGAATGCAGCTGGAGGAGCTCTTTGATTTAACTGTTGTTACTGATATCTGTGTAGCATCAAGTGACTTAGAGGAGGAAGTTATCTTAGAATTCTGGAAAGATTCAAGGTGATTAGACAGTTGAGGAGTAAGAGTTCAAAGCCAGGACCACTCATTTCAGGCAAGGCTTGGGCAGTGACGTAAATCCTTAGCCAAGAGCTATAATAGTCTTCTTTAGGCTCCTTGAAGATAGGAGCCAGATCTTAATCCTTTCTGCATCTACAGTGAATTGTATAGAACAATAGTAGGTGCTTCATGAGTAGCTGTCAGATGATGGCTTTGTGTATCACCAAAGGAATGGGCCTTTCTGTGTCCTCTTGCAGCTCTGGTGCTCATGGATTAAATTGTTTGGTCCCTTTCAGTTCTTTCTGGCTTATTGGATACTCTCAACTACATAGTTGGAACCCTCCTTTTCCCACAAAGTAGTGTCTCCCATAAAGACTTTTTGGCTAGATTCTGTAACTTGTCAGCCATTTTTGATTACAAGAATGGTTCTTATTCTATTATTTAAGACTCATGCCTCTTCATTCTTAAAATTCAGTTTTGTGTGTGATTCAGATCTTGAGTCCTCCCCTCTCTCCAGCACAGCCTAGTGCTGTGTTCTAAATGTTTGTGTCCTTCCGAAATTTGTATGTTGAAACCTAATCTACAATGCAACAGTATTAAGAAGTAGGGTCTTTAGGAGAGTTCATTTGCCCCTTTCCCCATGTGAGGACACAGCTACAAGCGCCATTTATGAAGCAGAGAGCGAGCCCTCACAAGACACCAAATCTGCTGACCTCTTGATCTTGGACTTCCTAGCCTCTAGAACTATGAGCAATAAATTGCTGTTGTTTATAATTTACCCATTTGCGGGCCAGGCGCCGTGGCTCATGCCTGTAATCCCAGCACTTTGGGAGGCTGAGGTGGGAGGATCACAAGGTCAGGAGATCAAGACCATACTGGCTAACACAGTGAAACCCTGTCTCCACCAAAAGTACAAAAAATTAGATGGGCGTGGTGGTGGGCGCCTGTAGTCCCAGCTGCTCAGGAGGCTGAGGCAGGAGAATGGCATGAACCTGGGAGATGGAGCTTGCAGTGAGCCGAGATCACACCACTGCACTCCAGCAACAGAGTGAGACTCTGTCTCAAAAAAGAAAAAAGAAAAAAAGAAAAAAAAATACTCATTTGCTACAGCAGCTCAGAAAGATAAAGACAGCTACAGTTGTGGCTTTAATGACTTCAAATGTGTGTATGCGTGTCTGTTTCTGTCGATACACGTGCATGTGTGTGTGTAAGTGTGCATGATGTATGTGTGTTGGTATACATGTATGTAACTGTGTGACTTTGTATAGGTGTAGGTATGTGTGTACGTGACTATGTATTTATGGCCAGGAGTTGGTCTGGTTTTCAGACATCTCCTCCCTCTTCTAAGAACTAACGTCTCCAAGGAACTGGGGGAGGGAGAAGAAAAGGGCGAACATTTCTCTGCCATCCTGCACAAGTTTGCATGCTCCGCTTGATTGGCTGTGTTGCTCTTTTTTCTCAGTGTCCATGTAGGAGTGATATGGATGATGGTCATTGTCATTTTCCACTGACCAGGGGCTCAATTTCAAGTAGTTCCCCAAGTATTAGCAGGTCCTTTCAAGATACAGCTAGATCTTGCAGCAGACCCCTGGCTGGTTCTGTTCCACTGCATTTCTCATTGTCCTTCCTGCTGTGACAGTCCCCAGTCTTTGCTATCATCTGGAGCTAACTCAGTGCAGGATCCATTCTCTATACCTTTCTCCTCCAGGAATTCAAGGGGAGTGATCTTGGCTTCCTCTTCCCTGGCAGTTTCATGCCTGCCTCTCCTGCCTTGTCATGTACATCTCCATAATTCTCTTTTACATGGTCACAAGCACAGGTGACAGATCATCACATCTTCTAGCTATGCAGTCATCTAACCAAAGAATGAAAGACTGATCTCCTCTTCCTTCAGTCATTCCCGTTTTGACCAGTGAGTCTCCTGAGGCCCCTGACTGGATGAGCAGAGGCAATAGTCTCAAACACTTCACTCCCCCCAGTGCCACGTCCTTGCTCTAAATACCTGCTTTATACCGACTGGGGGATTGCAAGGGAGGCAGTCAGTGATAGGGCCAGTCCAGAGGTACTTCTTGGTACTTCTCATAAGCTCTGGAGTGAGATGACCAGCCCTAAATAATGGCACACTTAGAATGTGACAGATTAAGTACCTTTGGTCCTAAGCATTGGGCCTTAGCTGCAATTCTAAGACAATAAGACAAGTCCTGGTATATTTTTACGCAGACTTTAGATGTGCATTCTAACTATTTGTAGCCAAACTACCCTTACCTAAAAAAGAGCACAGCATAAGAACTAAAATGAGAAGCAAAAGCTAGATAAAGAATAGAATGAAACAAATACAAAATGAAAAGCAAAATATTAATATGCTGTTTAGTACACATACCATAAATTTGGTACCCTTTTAATGGTAATAATAGCTTATTATGTGCCAAGTACTGTTCCAAGTACTTGACATGAATGATCTCATTTAATACTTGCAACAATACTATAAGTTCATTTATTTTATTTTATTATTATTATTATTATTATTATTATTATTATTG
>NW_016803819.1:2740513-2752708 GCF_001698545.2 Rhinopithecus bieti
TAAAAAAGAGCACAGCATAAGAACTAAAATGAGAAGCAAAAGCTAGATAAAGAATAGAATGAAACAAATACAAAATGAAAAGCAAAATATTAATATGCTGTTTAGTACACATACCATAAATTTGGTACCCTTTTAATGGTAATAATAGCTTATTATGTGCCAAGTACTGTTCCAAGTACTTGACATGAATGATCTCATTTAATACTTGCAACAATACTATAAGTTCATTTATTTTATTTTTATTATTATTATTATTATTATTATTATTGAAATGGAGTCTTGCTCTATTTCACCCAGGCTGGAGTGCAGTGGTGCAATCTTGGCTCACTGCAACCTCTGCCTCTCAGGTTCAAATGATTCTCCTGCCTTAGCCTCCCAAGTAGCTGGGACTACAGGTGCGCACCACCACGCCCTGCTAATTTTTGTATTTTTTTTTTTTTTATTAGAAATGGGGTTTCACCATATTGGCCAGGCTGGTCTTGGACTTCTGACCTCATGATCCGCCTGCCTTGGCCTCCCAAAGTGCTGGACTTACAGGCATGAGCCACCACGCCTGGCACAATAAGTTCATTTATTATTATCAATGTAAAGATGAGCCAATGGAGACAGAGAGAGATAACCTACACTTGGATGCCAAAGAGTGCATCAGCAGCAAATATAGTAAAAAGATATCAAGATGCTTTTCCTAATTAGCACTCTATGGGTGTGTGATGGTTAATTTCATGTGTCAACTTGACAAACATGGGATGCTCAAGTGTCTTGTTAGGCACTATTTCTGGGTGTGTCTGTGAGGGGTTTTTGGAAAATAATAGCATCTGAATCAAACTTAGTGGAGCCTATTGCCTTCTCCAATGCGGGTGAATAACATCCAATCCACTGAGGGCCTAAATAGAACAAAAGACAGAAGGAGGGAGGATTTGTTTCATTTCTGCCTTCCTGCTTGAGCTGGGACCTTGGTCTTCTGCCATTAGAGTGGGACTTATACCATTGGTTCCCCTGGTTCTAGTGCCTTTAGACTCGGACTGAAATTACATCATTAGTTTCCTGGGTCTCCAGCTCATAGCAACAGATTATGGGATGTCTCAGCCTCCATAATTATGTGAGACAATTCTTCATTAAAAATATGTATATGTGGCTGGGCGCGGTGGCTCACACCTGTAATCCCAGCACTTTTTGGGAGGCTGAGGCGGGTGGATCACGAGGTCAGGAGATCGAGACCATCCTGGCTAACACGGCGAAACCCTGTCTCTACTAAAAATACAAAAAAATTAGCCAGGCGTGGTGGCGGGCGCCCGTAGTCCCAGCTACTCGGGAGGCTGAGGCAGGAGAATGGCGTGAACCCGGGAGGCGGAGCTTGCAGTGAGCGGAGATTGCACCACTGCACTCCAGCCTGGGTGACAGAGCAAGACTCTGTCTCAAAAATATATATATGCATATATATTATATATAATATATGTACGTAATTTTGGTTCTTTCCAAAGAACCTGACTATTACAGTGTGCCAATTTCCAAAACCGCTTTTACGTCATTGTAGCAAAATTTAAAATTTTACTTGTTTAGCATCAAACCCTTCTGAAAGACAGTGCGAGTGTAGTGGTTAAGAGCACAAATTCTGGAACTGGACTACATGAGAGCAAATCTCAGCTCACCTTCTACTAGCTGGGTGGCCATTTACAGCTGGGGTCCCATCACCTCAGTTTCCAGTATGCAAGTGTTAATATTTAGCCTAAGCTGTTGGCAGAATGAAGAGAATTGGTATGTCTAGAGCCGCACTGTCAAATAAAAGTAGTGTGTGAGGTGTAGATGTAGTTTAAAATTTTCTAAAGTAGCCACATTAAAAAAAAGAAGAAGGAAAAAGAAACAGGTGAAATGAATTATAATAGGTTTTACTTAACCCAATATAGGCCTACCTGATTTTATTGTGCTTCACAGATACTGTGTGTTTTTGCAAATTAAAGATTTATGGCAACCCTGCGTCAAGCAAGTCTATTGGCACCATTTTTCTAACAGCACATACTTAGCAACTCTGTGTCACATTTTGGTAATTCTAATAATATTTCTAACCTTTTCATTATTATTACATCTGTTATGGTGATCTGTGATCAGTGATCTTTGATGTCACTATTGTAATTTTTTTTTTTTTTTGAGACATTGTCTTACTCTGTCACCCAGGCTGGAGTGCAGTAGTGTGATCTCAGCTCACTACAATCTGCATCTCCCAAGTTCAAGCGAGCCTCCTGCGTCAGCCTCCTGAATAGCTGGGATTACAGGCGTGTGACACCACACCCTGCTAATTTTTATATTTTTAGTACAGACTGTGTTTCACCATGTTGGCCAGGCTGGTCTTGAACTCCTGACCTGAAGTGATCCACGCAAGTCGACCTCCCAAAGTACTGGGATTACAGACGTGAGCCACCACACCCGGCCACTGTTATAATTGTTTGAGAGCACCGTGAACTGCACTCTCATAAGATAGGAAACTTCATTGATCAACGTTATGTGTGTTCTGACTACTCCACCAACCAGCCATTCCTCCATCTCTCTGTCCTTTACCTTGGGCCTCTCTACTCCCTGAGATACAACAAAATTGAAATTAGTCTAATTAATAATCCTATAATGGCCTCTGAGTGTTTAAGTGAAAGGAAGGGTTGCATGTCTCTTATTTTAAATCAAAATCTAGAAATAATTAGGCTTAGTGAGGAAGGCATGTCAAAAGCCAGGACAGGCCAAAAGTGAGGCCTCCTGTGCCAGTCAGTCAAGATGTTAATGCAAAGAAAAAGTTCTTGTAGAAATTGAAAGTGCTACTCCAGTGAATACCTGAATGATGACAAAGTCAAACAACTTTATTGCTGATATGGAGAAAGTTTGAGTGGTCTGGATAGAAGATCAAACTAATGACAACATTCCCTTAAGACAAAGCCTAATCCAGAACAAAATCCTAACTCTTCAATTCTATGAAGGCTAAGAGAGGTGAGAAAGCTGCAGAAGAAAAGTTTGGAGCTAGCAAAGGTTGCTTCACGAAGTTTTAGAAAAGAAGCTGTCTCTGTACTATAAAAGTGAAAGGGAAGCAGCAAGTGCTGATGTAGAAGCTGCAGAGAGTTATCCAGAATATCTAGCTAAGATCAATGATGGGCCAGGCGCGGTGGCTCACACCTGTAATCCCAGCACTTTGGGAGGCCGAGGCAGGCAGATCACCTGAGGCCAGGAGTTCGAGACCAGAATGTCCAACATGGTGAAACCCTGTCTCTACTAAAAATACACAAATTAGCCGGACGTGGTGGCAGGCGCCTGTAATCCTAGCTATTTGGAAGGCTGAGGCACTGGAATCGCTTGAACCCAGGAGGCAGAGGCTGCAGTGAGCCAGGATCGTGCCTCTGCACTCCAGCCTGGGCAACAGAGTGAGACTTTGTCACACACATACACACACACACAAAATCAATGATGGAGGTGGCTACACTAAACAACAGATTTCCAATGTAGACAAATCAGCCTTCTGTTGGAAAAAGATGTCATCTAGGACTTTCACAGCTGTAGTGGACAAGTCAATGCGTGTCTTCAAATTTTCAAAGGACAGGTTGACTCTCCTGTTAGGGGCTAACACAGCTGGTGACTTTACACTGAAGCCAATGCTCAGTTGCTATTGCAAAAATGCTATGGCCCTTAGGAATAATGCTAAATCTACTTAACTGTGCTCTATAAACGGAACAAATAGCTTAGACAAAACATCTACTTATGGCATGGTTTACTGAATTTAAGCCCACTGTTGAGACCTACCACTCAGAAGAAAAGATTGCTTTCAAAATATTACTAGTCATTGACAATGTACCTATCACCCAAAAGTTCTGATGAAAATGTACAGGGAGATTAATATTGTTTTCATGCCTGCAAATACAACATCCATTCTTCAGTCCACAGATGAAGGAGTCATTTTGATTTTCAAGTCTTATTATTTAAGAAATATATTTCGTGGCTGGGCGCAGTGGCTCACGCCTGTAATCCCAGCACCTTGGGAAGCCGAGACAGGCAGATCAAGAGGTCAGGAGTTTGAGATCAGCCTGGCCAACATGGTGAAACCCCATCTCTACTAAAAATACAAAAATTAGCTGGGTGTGGTGGTGTGCACCTGTAGTTCCAGCTACTCGGGAGACTGAGGCAGAAGAATCGCTTGAACCCAGGAGGCAGAGGTTGCAGTGAGCCGAGATTGAGACACTGTACTCCAGCTTGGGTGACAGAGCAAGACTCCATCCCCCCCCCCCCCAAAAAAAAGAAAGAAAAATACACATTTCGTAAGGCCGTAGCTGCCATAGATCATGATTCCTCTGATAGCTCTGGACATAGTAAATTGAAATCCTTCTGAAAATGGTTTACCATTCTAGATGCCATTAAGAACACTTGTGAATCATGGGAGGAGGTCAAAACATCAACATTGAAAGAAGTTTGGAAGAAGTTAATTCCAGTCCTCAAGGATGACTTTGAGGGGTTCAAGACTTTAGTGGAGGAAGTAACTGCAGATGTGGTGGAAATAGCAAGAGAACTAAAATGAGAAGTGGAGCCCGAAGATGGGACTCAATTGCTGTAATCCCATGATCAAACTTGAACAGATTAGGAGTTGCTTCTTATAGATGAGCAAAGGTAGCGGCTTCTTGAGATGAAATCTACTCCTGATGAAGATGCTGTGAACGTTGTTGAAATGACAGCAAAGGATTTAGGATATTTCATAAACTTAGTTGATAGCGCAGTGGTAGGGTTTGAGAAAAATGACTACAAATTTGGAAGACGTTCCACTGTGAGTAAAATGCTATCAAACAGCATCGCATGCCACAGAGAAATCTTGTGTGAAAGCAGAGTCAGTTGATGCAGCAAACTTCATTGTTGTCTTTTTTTTAATTTTTTTTTTGAGACAGAGTCTTGCCCTGTCACCCAGGCTGGAGTACAATGGCATTATCTTGGCTCACTGCAACCTCCGCCTCTTGGGTTCAAATGATTCTCCTGCCTCAGCCTCCTGAGTAGCTGGAATTACAGGTGCCCACCTCCATGCCCAGCTATTTTTTTTGCATTTTTAGTAGAGATGGGGTTTCACCTTGTTGACCAGGCTGGTCTGGAACTCCTGACCTTGTGATCTGCCCGCTCAGCCTCCGAAGGTGCTAGGATTGCAGGTGTGAGCCACCACTTCTGGCCTCATTGTTGTCTTAATTCAAGAAATTGCCACAGCCACCTCAACCTTCAGCAACCACCACCCTGATCAGTCAGCAGCCATCAACATTAAGAGAAGGTCCTCTACCAGCAAAAGTTTATGACTTGGTGAAGGCTCAGATGATTGTTAGCGTTTTTTTAGCAATAAAGTATTTTTTACGTTAAGGTATGTGCTACTTTTTCTTTTTATTTTTTTTGAGACAGAGTTTCACTCTATTGTCCAGGTTGAAGTGCAGTGGTGCGATCTCGGCTCACTGCAACATCCGCCCACCGGGTTCAAGCAATCCTCCTGCCTCAGCCTCCCAAGTAGCTGGGATTACAGGCGCCTGCCAGCATGCCTGGCTAACTTTTTCGAACTCCTGACCTTAAGTAATCCGCCTGCTTCGGCCTCCCAAAGTGCTGGGATTACAGGTGGGAGCCACTGTGCCCAGCCTAAAGTATTTTTTACATTAAGGTATGTACATGGTTTTTTAAAAAAACATAATGCTATTGCACACTTAATAGATGACAGTTGATAAAGCAGTGGCAAGGTATAGACTGCCACTGTTTTACACTAGACTAGTATAGTATAAATAATGTTTATATGCACTGGGAAACCAAAACACTTATGTGACTTGCCTTATTGCGATATTCACTTTATTGTGGTGGTCTGGAACCAAACCTGCAATATCTCTGAGGTATGCCTGTATATATGAAATATTATCATATCGATGATGCATAATTAATATAAAGTTATTAATGAAGCCAGGCACAGTGGCTCACCCCTGTAATCCCAGCACTTTGGGAGGCTGAGGCGGAAAGATCACTTGAGGCCAGGAGTCTGAAACTAGCCTGGCCAACATGTTGAAACCCCGTGTCTACTGAAAATACAAAAATTAGCCAGGTGTGTTGGTGGCCAATGAGCCAGCTACTTGGGAGGCTGAGGCAGGAGAATTGCTTGAATCCCAGAGGTGGAGGTTGCAGTGTGCGGAGCTCCTGCCACTGCACTCCAGCCTGGGCAACAGACCAAGACTCCATCTCAGAAAAAAAAAAAAGTTATTAATGAGATATTTTAGGTTCTTGTTTTGTGCCAAGTTTTTGGAATCTGGTGTGCATTTCACACTCAAAATGTGCCTCAATTTGCACAAGTCTCAATGCATATGCCTAATAGTCACATGTGGCTGGTGGCTGCCCCAGCAGAGGCACATGGTGAGTGTTACAGGAGGGTTAACTATTATTTTATCTTCCAATTTTTAAAAATTGATTGTTTCTCTTTTTCTCCACTGCCACACCTTAGACCAGTTTTTCATCACCTTTGCCTGGAGAGATGTATTAGCCTCCTCACTTGGCCTCCCCACATTCACTAGCCACAGTTCCCTGCCATCTATTCTTTATACTGAAGTCCAGGAATTCCTTCCAAAATACATGTCTGGTAGTATCCCTGCCCCAGTGCCCCTGAGCCTTCCCTGAACCACTCTCCTGCCTCTCGGACCTTCAGACACTAACCTTCTTTCAGCTCCATTCTCCTTCCTCAGTCCTTGGAGATGCCCTGTTCATACCTCCTGTCTCCTTTCTAGCTGCCTCAGGAAGCATTTCCTACTGGTTTCCAGTCCCTTGTCAAATGACTTTGTTAAAATGCTGTCATACAATCATGGTTTTTTTTCTCCAAAGCTCTTATCTCTACTTGTAATTTTGTTTTCATTCGTGGAATCAATTAATTAGCCTGTTTCCTGCCCCTACTAAACTGTAAATTCCTTCAGGGCAGGCAATGGATTTGTTTTGTTCACCATTTTGTCTCCTCCACCTAGCCCTATGCCTGGCATCTTGCAGGCCCTTGTGAAATAATTTGAATAACTAATTGAAATCAGCAAATATGTAACTATTGTTACAAGACCTTACAAAAACAGAATGAAGGGAATTTAAAACAAGGAGAAAAATGCCACATTGTCAGCTTTTAGTTTAATTTAAAATTGTAAAGGGTAAGAACAGAGGGATTCTAGAATAGAATAATGCACCATGTAATAAGATTCAGAAAACTTCACAAACATGGAAATATGAACATTTAGACTGACATAAGGCAGAGGCATGAGCAGACTGTGCCCTTTACCACCCCAACCATATAAAATAAAAGGAGATGGGGAAGAGGAAGGAATATTGTGAGCCATATTCTACTTCTCTCATCCTTGAAAACTTAAGTATTTGATGGGCATGGAGAAGTCTGGGTGGTAAAGACAGAACGATCTCTCTCTAACACAGATTTACATGATAGTCTTGCTTCCAAATATTCTGTACTGTTTTCTCTGTAACAGTTGAACTATCATGGAAATTCCAATATCTCAGCAAGTCAACGACATATACTTACGTTTTCCATATGCCATGTGCTAGGAATACAGTAGAAAACAATATAGCTGTAATCTCTCTATTTTATAGTGTGGATTTAGGGATGTTATTAACCTCTTATTTCCTTACCTCTTAATTCCATGTTAGTTGAGCTCAGATGCCAAGAACTAGGTGAGGATTAAAGTACCATGTCAGGACATGTAAGACAAGTGGCAGTAAAGGTAGTTCAATGAATCTCACTAATAAGATAAGAAACTCATTCTTCCCTAAAGAGAGAGACAGAGGGTAGTGACAATGGAAAGAAAGGGAGAAGAATGCTCCCACATTTCTCCTTCCTGGAGTGTGGAGTGAATAACTGTTCCTTTCTAAGAAAACGTGAAGAATCCATAAGAACCTCCACTCACTTCTAACATGAAGCTTCTGGCTCATCAGTTGAGTAGAGAGAGAACACTAGAAAGTGGAGTAGGTTGGAGTGAGCCAGAGAGAGGATGAATTTCTATTTTGGATGAGGTACATCCTGGTACCATAATACATTCATCCCCAAATCTCAGGTACTTAACCCCACAAAGGTTCAGTTCTTAATTCTTGTGCACACGATGTCTGTTACGCGTTTGCAGCAACCTTCCAAGCAGTGAAAGAGATCCACTCACTTTCATCTTGTGGTTCTGTTACCCTCACCAGGGCTTCCGGATTGCCAGGAGCTGTGAGATCCTTGGCATTCACAACCTCTGCATGGAAGGGACATATAACTCTCTTGTTCACAGTCCATTGTGCAGGGCTAGTCACGTGACTTTGCGTAACTGCAAGAGGGCTTGTGGTGTTTTTCTCTGTGTCCAGGAAGGAGGACAGATGGATGTTCGTGAGCACTAAGAATGTCCATCACACAGATGGTGCATTTACAGTACCTGCGAAATATCCAGGTAGAACTATCCCCTATGCAGTTGGATAGATGGGTCGCAATGGCGCATCTCAAACATGTGGTGCATAAGACTCATCTCCAGGACTCTATAAAAGATTCAGATTCCTTGGTCCAACTCAGAGATTCTAATTCAGTAGGTCTGGAGTGAGGTTCTGGAATCTGAATTTCCAGACTCTGTAGAGACCAAAATTTGATACACACTTGTCTGGAAAATTTGGCAGTACATGGATGGTTCTTGCTGCCCCTTGGAGAGAGGCAATCATCTATGGAAAGAAGAGAGCAGGGTGAGAAAAGGAGAAGAAGTAGACTGAGGCCTGGGAAATACAAAGGGGAGAGTCTGTTCCAAGAATTAGGGTGGGCTGCCCATTTATGGCAAATGCTGCTGAGAGGTCTTGTAGGATGAGGACTGAAAAGGATGCATTGCCTTTTTCCCCTCCCCCGAGACAGACTCTTGCTCTGTCACCCAGGCTGGAGTGCAGTGGTGTGATCTCAGCTCCCTGCAACCTCTGCCTCCCGGGTTCAAGCAATTCTTCTGCCTCAGCCTCCTGAGTAGCTGGGATTACAGGCATCCTACACTACGCCTGGCGAATTTTTGTATTTTTAGTAGAGATGGGGTTTCACCATGTTGTCCAGACTGGTCTCGAACTCCTGACCTCGTAATCCACCCGCCTCAGCCTCCCAAAGTGCTGGGATTACAGGCGTGAGCCACCAAGCCCAGCTGGATGCATTGTCTTTAATGACAAGGAGGTTACCCATAACATCAGCAGGAGCTGTTTAACCTTACCAGGTCCTGTTTGTTGAAGGGTGGGTGGGAATAGAGCACCCATGTGGACCATTCTTCGAGGATGTTTCACTGTAAAGAAGAGAAGAGAGGGAGGTATCTGAAGTGGTGGGGTGGGATCAGGGGAACTTTTTAAAAAATGTGAGACTAGAAAATGATTAAGTGCTAATAGGAAGGAGAAGTTGAAGAAAGAAGATAAGAGATCATCACTAGATTTCCTGAGAAGACAGGAGGGTATGGAGTATTGAGAACACTTTGGAAGGATTTGTTCTAGCTCGGCAGGGGAACACTCCTTCATCATCAAAGGAGGGAAGGAGGAAATAATAGTTTTGGGGTGCTCACTAGAATCACCTAGGAAGCTTAAAAATGTGTGTACTGTTGCCTGCTCTCTGCCCTAAGATTCTACTTTAATTGATCTGCCTTACAGCCTGGATGTCAGGATTTTAAACAAGCTCTCTTGTTTAAATGAATTAATGAATAACCAAGTTCTAATGAATGGTTCTAATGAATAACCAAGCCTCTGAGGTTTTCACTGGCTTTGAAACAGGTCTGCTTAGGATTTTTGTAGATGCTTAGGTCACAGCTTAGGCAGCACTTCCTTAGAGAAGACATCCAGGGCACCCATTAAGTTAGGCCCCTGGATTTATGGTCCTATAGCACTGTACTTACTCACTACCTTTACTTCTAATTTCTTGCAGAATGCATGTCTTCCTACTAGATGGTAAGCTTGTCGGGACCACATCTGTCCTGTTTACTACTGAATCCCAGCTGGCAGAAAGTAGCCTTTTCATAATATATTTGGAGCAAATGCATCCATTGGACCATCATGTGTAAGGGAGGTCACAGGATGAAGGAACAGTGTGGTGACCTGGGACACCATGCCACGCTGCTGCAACTGTGTCTGTCCGTGGTTGTGTGTGCGTGCTCTGCACCCCTAGATGAACTCACCAACAGCATCTACGGAAAAGCCCATGGAACTGCTGCTGCCAAGCAAGGGTGATTAAATGTAGGGTGATAACAATAGTGAGTGTTTCTTGTGTCATCAAGCGTATTTTATTTGTATTTTAAAGGTGCTTGAAGTGCAAAATTACGGCTAGGCATGGTGGCTCACGCCTGTAATCCCAACACTTTGGGAGGCCGAGGTGGGTGGATCACGAGGTCAGGATCCACCTCTGATGGATGTTTGTGATCCTCTTCCAAACTCCAGGGCTTACTGCAGAAGTTATTTCCTTGCAGCTGGATAACTTGTGATAGCTTGCTTCTTTAAAACCCGCAGGAGAGCACGCCTCAGCAGGAGGCTCAGACAGGGCCCAGCCCATCTTTTCTGGGCTCCCCTGATTAGGTTAGGCCCACTCGGAATTATCTTTCTTTGGTTACTCAAAGTCAACTGGTTATGAACTTTAATTCTACCTGCAAAATATCGTCACCTTTGCTATATAAAGTAACATAATCACAGGAGCGACACCCCATCATATTCTCAGTCCCACCCACACTTGAGTGGAGGAGAGATTATACAAAGTGTCTATACCAGGCCATAGGAATATTGGGGCTACCTTAGAATTCTGTCTGCCACATCGGTGTTCAAATAAAACAACAAATGGATACTGAAATGTGAATAGCAGATAATTTTTCACCTGTCACAAAACTATTTTCTTGTTTTGATTATTTTCCAGTTATTTTAAAATGTTATAACTATTCTTAATTTGCAGGTTTGGGGAGAAAAACAATAACAACAAACCATGCACTAGGCTGTATTTTAATTGTGGGCTGTCATTTGCCATCCCCTGATATAACCTGAAAAATGGAAGGTGATAGCCCAGATTGCCTGGTAAGAAGTAGTTCCCATAACCAGATGTTAGATCCAGATGACATGGCTTTGCAACATGTGGGAGCAATGCTGAAGTTTAAGGGTAGCTTCTCTTGCAAGTTGCTTCCTGTGATCTGGCAGGATCTAACCTTGAATAGACAGGAGACCGAGGCCACTGACCTAAAGGCACCTCCTGGATGAGGACATGGGGACATCTAGGAAGCTGTGCTCACCAAACATACCCCAGCTGGAAAGCCCCCAGATGCTTTCTGAAGTTGTCATCTTTGTGCTTATTGATGCAAGCTGCAGCTTCTTTGCATTTATCTGTTCCAGTGCTTATTTTCTTCAGGCCTACAAACGAATCCTCTATGGGGTGTGCAACTTCAAATAGTCAATCAAAGATGAGAATGTTCTTTAGTTTTACTGGAAATGTAATTCTGCAGAAATGGAATTTAGGAACAACCATTAAGAGCAACCACAGCTTTTCATATCACAAGGTACAATAATAATTTCAGATATTTGGATTGTACATCCAGGCTAATTTTCATATTATTTAAATCCAAATTTTCGACAGCACAAATAAAAACATTAACAGCGAAAAACCTCCTTGTTTCAGGAGCACAGCAAAACCATAATACTATTGTGTGTAACATTAGATCTTAGAATCATAATATATTTGTCTAGCCACAAATGTATTTTGAACATTGTTAAAATGATGCTTGCGGCATGTATTTCTTCCTAAGGTTTCTGTTTTAAAAAGTCTGAGGTGCTGACGAGTTGATGGGTGCAGCACACCAACATGGCACAAGTATACATATGTAACAAACCTGCACGTTATGCACATGCACCCTAGAACTTAAAGTATCATAATAAAAAAAAATAAAAATAAAAGTCTGAGCTGGGCGCAGTGGCTCACACCTGTAATCCCAGCACTCTGGGAGGCTGAGGTGGGTGCATCGCCTGAGGCCAGGAGTTTGAGACCAACTGGCCAACATGGCGAAGCCCCATCTCTACTAAAAATACAAAAGTTAGCCAGGTGTAGTGGTGGTCACTTGTAATCCTAGCCACTCGGGAGGCTGAGGCAGAAGAATCACTTGAACCCAGGGAGGCTGCAGTTAGCCGAGATCGCGCCATTGCACTCCAGCCGAGGCAACAAGAGCAACACTCTGTCTCAAA
>NW_016803819.1:2752996-2757102 GCF_001698545.2 Rhinopithecus bieti
AAAAAGGCCGGGCGCGGTGGCTCAAGCCTGTAATCCCAGCACTTTGGGAGGCCGAGACGGGCGGATCACGAGGTCAGGAGATCGAGACCGTCCTGGCTAACATGGTGAAACCCCGTCTCTACTAAAAAATACAAAAAACTAGCTGGGCGAGGTGGCGGGCGCCTGTAGTCCCAGCTACTCGGGAGGCTGAGGCAGGAGAATGGCGTAAGCCCAGGAGGCGGAGCTTGCAGTGAGCTGAGATCCGGCCACTGCACTCCAGCCTGGGCGACAGAGCCAGACTCCGTCTCAAAAAAAAAAAAAAAAAAAAAAACGGTGCTTGCGTATCTGACAGGCACTATACAAATATTAATTTGTTCAAACCTCATAATAGCCTTTTAAAGACAGTATTATTATATATCATCCTTGATAAGAAAACCGAGATGCTGAGCACAGTTAAGTAACTTGGCCAAATATCTCCTGACTAGTAACTGGCTGAACTGGGATTTGAACCCCACCAATTTCATTCCAGATTCTGTGTTCTCAACTGCTATCCTCTGCTACTTCTCCAGTACACACTACTAATAAAAATATTTTCTGAATACGCTGACATAGTTTATAATGTCCAAATAATAAGATATTTTAATGAAAACACGGAAATTAAAATTCTTGAAGGTGACATCCCTCCAGGTGACTAACATGCCCAATTAAGTGACCATCTTTCCTCTCATCTAAGCCTCAGCAGGCTTGCGGATTATTTTGTCAGTGTGTCATCCTATATTTCTTTTTTTTTTTCATCCAGTATTTCTAATGCTAGCTTTGGGAGTCTTTTCCAATAATGGCAATATCAGAATCTTGGTAGGGATCAGTTGCATGGTACAGATTTGCAACAATTGTATTAATAATTCATCATATTTTTTTCAATTGATGCAGAAGTTGTCATTGTAAAATTATTCAAAATTTGTTACATTTCTATAATATGAGTGAAGACACTGAAATAATCGTGCGATGTTATCAAAGACAAATTTGGTCCTATTCAAACATAAGATTTCTGATACAGATGCCTGTTCTCAGAAGAATACTAATAATGTTTTGACCATCACATGCTTAGTTTTATCAGTTGAAAAGTTCCATTGTCAAGACATTTTCCAATGACATTAAATCAAAACAATGCCATTGCAATTTTCCATGACACTTTTTCCAAAATGGAGGGACAGAATATTTCTCCATGTGAATCTTTGCATTTTAATCAGAATTGAGGAGAAAGATAAAAATATGAATGGTTTCACTCTGAAATAATTTTTAGAATACAATTGCTAATAATGTTAAATATTCATTGTGATGTAGATTTAGTGAAACTAATAAAGGGGATGGGAATTGAATTACCTACGTGTAGAGGCATATATTGATAAGCCTTTAACAGTTTTGCTTTATTTGAAACAAGCCAACAAACAAAAATTTGTTAAAAGGCTGTGAAAAGGATGACCTGAAGAAGGCATGGAATAATTTCTAGGATATTTTATTTTCTGTTGTTACGGAGACTTTTAAAAACAAAATTCTTACCTTATTACTTAAATATTTGCTTACCAAGTCAAAGCAGAAGAAAACAAAATCCTCTATAAAGATTTTCATGAAAAAATATATTACTATTCCAATATTTCATACCACCTGGTATGACTGATTTATCAGATCATTTTTACTAACAACTTTTGGGGATTACTAAATAAATTGATACAAAATCTCACTCAATAATCCAAATGAATTACTCAAACTTTCCAAGACATGCTTGGAAAAAATAAAGACAAATTCTCAATTTATAAATTGAATTCTACAAATGAGCACAAAAGTGGAACACCCTGCCATCTGCTTCAACAGGAATGATGAAAATGACAAGACAAAATTGCATCAACCCCTCTGTAATTTTGGCAGAATTTTATACTTATTCTCATATACCTATATTCTTGTCAATAAAAGATGATGGTCAAATGTATAACTCATAAAATTTGATTTTGTAATTTTGAGGCTTTCTAAAATAAATTCAAAATTAAAAGTATAACTTGTCAGAACATGAAGTCGAATTTGGGCTCTAGAAATATGGTTACCATATGAGTGTTCTGGATCAGAAAGAGCACTCTAAGTCAGAAAGAGTGAAGCAAAGAAAGTCACAGTGGATGTAAATGAAAGAAAAATTAGGTGTGGGTGATTTGAGGATTAATGGGGGCTTTTTCTGTCCGGAAGAAATGCATTGCAGACATAAGATGATTCTTGATAAGGTAATGATCACTTACTATAGTCAAACTCTTAAGTACTTCAGCCAGAAACTACTGAGCACCAGGAGAGAGCTATTAGGCATTGTTAAAGCAATTGATCGCTTCCATCATTATTTGTGCGGCTGGAATTTCACAATCAGAACTTATCATGCTGCATTATGAGGCTTGCTGAAATTCACAGATTTGTAGGGACAAATTGGCTGGATGTTTACAAAACTGTAAGGCTATCATTTGCGAATTGAACATTGACAGAGAGTAAAAAAAACATCATAATGCACATACATTATCTAGGCACCCTGTGTTGGGATAATGCTTGTGAAGCTGACATTAGGCATGAAGAAAAGAAACAAATAGTCTAACAGATCTGGTAGTTAGTGTTTTGGAACAACCAAAGGTTTCTGGCTGGGAGAGTGGAAAACACTCTTATTTCCTGAATAGAAAGTTATGAAATGGTTCATTCATTCATCCAACAAATATTTATTGAGTGCATGCTATGTGCCAGGCACTGTCGAGGTATGAAGAATATAGTAGCAAACAAGACAAATCGCAGAGCTGAGGTCCAGCAAAGGCCCAGAGAGAAAAAATATTATTTTGTGACAGTTGGATTGACTATATGTAAAAAACACCCATAAATTTTATGAAGAAGAGATGTCTAATAATATTGCCACTATTAAATACCATCATGTGTCATGTAAATATAGTCAAACTTTAAATTTCTTTTGCATGAAAGTGGTATCTGATTGATTGAATGTGCTTTTTTTCTTTTAGATGGAGTCTCGCTCTGTCGCCCAGGCTGGTGTAGTGCAGTGGCGCGAACTCGGCTCACTGCAAGCCTCGGCTCTTGGGTTCACGTCATTCTCCTGCCTCAGCCTCCGGAGTAGCTGGGACTACAGGCGCCCGCCACCATGCCCGGTTAATTTTTTTGTATATTTTTATTAGAGCCAGGGTTTCACTGTGTTAGCCAGGATGGTCTCGATCTCCTGACTTCATGATCTGCCCGCCTCGGCCTCCCAAAGTGCTGGGATTCCAGGCGTGAGCCACCGCACCGGCCGAGTGTGCTTCTTTTAAAAAATGTAATATTTAACTTTTGCACATTCCCAGAAGTTTGTTCACCTAGTTTTTCAAGAAAATTTAGGTTTGTCTGGGCACGGTAGCTCACGCCAGTAATCCCAGCACTCTGGGAGGAGAAGGTGGGCGGATCACAAGGTCAAGAGATAGAGACCATCCTGGCCAACACGGTGAAACCCCGTCTCTACCAAAAATTAGCCGGGCGTGGTGGCGGGCGCCTGTAGTCCCAGCTAGTCGGGAGGCTGAGGCAGGAGAATGCTTGAACCCGGGAGGTGGAGCTTGCGGTTAGTCGAGATCATGCCACTGCACTCCAGCCTGGCGACGGAGTGAGACTCCATCTAAAAAAAAAAAAAAGTAAAGTAAAAAAAGAAAAGAAAGAAAAAGAAAATTTAGGTCCTTATACATGGTCAACCAAATTAAAATTGATTTGCAAAAAGGTGTATTTAACATGTGCAACCTGGAGAAATTCCAACTTTGAGGAAAACACACAGAAACTATAGTTCCACTTGATACCTTCTTACAGTTAAAAGTGTTTCCAAAGAATTCACAATTTTAAAAAATATATTTCTGTTTTTGTTTGTGGGTTTTTTTTGTTTTGGTTTGATTTGTTTTGTTTTGAGACAGGGTCTCACTTTGTCACCCAGGTTGGAGTGCAGTGGCATGAACATGGCTCACTATAGCTTGACCTTCTGAGCTCAAGAGATCCTCCCACCTCAGCCTCCCAAATAGCTGGGACTACAGGCACACACCACCACATTTGGCTCCCTCCCCCCTCTCCCCTCCCCCCCTCTC
>NW_016803819.1:2760335-2769575 GCF_001698545.2 Rhinopithecus bieti
ATATTTCTAGTGTACTGAACTCTAGATGTTAGCATTATTTCTCAGATGCACCCAGAAAATGTTCTGATAGTCTAAAAAGAACGAACCCTGAAAAGCAAATAAAAATTTCTAAGCACTTCATGCAGTGCTTGGCACATAATAAGTGCTTGTTAAGTATTTGTAGACATGAGCAAGCAAATTGGATATGACAAATTGGCATCACAATAACTAGGTAGTAGGGGCAGATCCAGTTTTGTGGAACCTGAAACTTACAAAATTGGAAGCCCCCTTTGGAAAAGGAATACAAAATCATCCACATGAAATTAGCCATGAGGCCAGGCACAATGGCTCATGCCTCTAATCCCAGCACTTTGGGAGTCTGAAGCAGGAGGATTGCTTGAGTCCAGGAGTTTGTGGCCAGCCTGAGCAACATAGCAAGACCCTGTTCTCTACAAAAATAAAAGTTAAAAACTTAGCCAGGCATGGTGGCACATGCCCCTAGTCCTACCTACTCGAGAGGCTGAGATGGGAGGATTGCCTGAGCCCAAAAGTTTGAGGCTGCAGGGAGCTATGATTGTGCCACTGCACTCCAGCCTAGGTGACACAAGGATACCCTGTCCCTAAAAAATAAATAAATAAAATAAAATAGAATTAGGCATGAAACGGAATATTTAGAATGAGAAAATAAATCACTACAAATTATATTTTTTCCAGCTTTATTCGAAGGACAATTGACAAATAAAAATTGAATGAATCTATTTACTGTATGTAACATGTGTTGATATATGTATACGCTGTGTATATGTCATCCTCTTCTGCCTAAAGCATACCTTCTCCCCCTCTTCATCTAACCAATCATTCACCTTTCAAAATGCTCCTCATCTATCACCTCTTCAAGGAAGCCTTTCCTGACATCCCCAAAGTCTGGGCTAGGTCCCACCGTGTGTGCTCCCAAGACATCACCTCTACCATGACACTTACCCCACTGCATTGAAATTGGCTGTCTACTCATCATCTGAATTCCCAATAGCTGCAGCATCTTAAAGAAAAGACCTATGTCTTTTATCTTTATATTTCAGTGCCTAGTGCCCAGTAAACATACAATAGCTGTTTGTTGAATGAATAAATGAAATTTATTGACTTTTTTTTGGCATCAAATGAGTCCAGACCCTAGTGATCTCAAATCCATCATCATACTCTGCACAAACTGATTGAATATCGATCCTTTGCTATTGCTTCAAGTTAAAAAAACAAAACAAAACAACACCTTTTGAAAATATGACATGCAGGGCTGGACGTGGTGGCTCACGCCTGTAATCCCACATTTTGGGAGGCTGAGGCAAGCAGATTGCCTGAGCTCAGGAGTTCGAAACCAGCCTGGGCAAGAGGGTCAAACCCCATCTCTACTAAAATACAAAAAATTAGCCAGGCGTGGCGGCATGTGCCTGCAGTGCCAGCTATTCAGGAGGCTAAGGCAGGAGAATTGCTTGAACCTGGGAGGTGGAGGTTGCAGTGAGCCGAGAAAAAAAAAAGAAAAGATAATATGATATGCAGCTATAAAACAACAAAACTGATTCTATAACACATACATAAACACCAGGCTCATTATTTTATGATCATCCTTCACAAATAACAATTTGAAATGACTGAGTTGCAGTCAGACTTGAACACATACTTGTTATGAAGAATTGTAACTTCATTTCCAACTATAAAACTAATTGTTGCCATTGAAAACGTTGGAAAAAAATAGGCTGGTCTAGAGAAGATGTGCAAAAAAATACCTGATTTCATTTCTGTCAGAACTTTACCTGGTTTGTTCCTGTGTCTTCATCTCCATGTTCTGTTTTTCAGTTGTTTTTCATTGGAGTCCATATCTGTGTCATCCAAGACTTACTGTTGACATAAACCTGCTGCATACATAAGACTCTACTCAATGTATTTAATTCTACAAAAGCTTACTGAATATTTTCTTTTCTAATTGTGCCAGCATTATGATCACGTCACAGGAGTCACGGTATTTGGATGCAATATTTTGTTTTCTAGTCATTCCTTTGTTTTTTTTTTTTTTTTTTTTTTTTGAGATGGTGCTTCACTTTTGTTGCCCAGGCTGGAGTGCAGTGGCATGGCCTCAGCTCACTGCAACCTCCGCCTCCTGGGTTCAAGGGATTCTCCTGCCTCAACCTCCCAAGTAGCTGGGACTACAGGTGCCCACCACCACACCTGGCTAATTTTTGTGTTTTTAATAGAAATGGGGCTTCACCATGTTGGCCAGGCTGGCCTCAAACTCCTGACCTCAGGTGATCCGCCTGCCTCTCCCTCCCAAAGTGCTGGGATTACAGACATGAGCTACAGCACCTGGCCCATTTCTTTATTCAACAAATAATGTGAAGATTTCACTGTAAGTTCGTAAGACACTGCTCCAACTACCACAGGGAAAAGGGGATCAATACATTTCTGATTTCATAGAAATTAAAATTTAGGGAGATAAGATATGCAGACATAACATGTTTAACATTAGCACTGAAGTTTAATAGCAACATGAGCCAATTATATAAAAACTCTTCTATGATTAAATCACACCATCCTGGGCTTTTCTGGGCTTTCCCTGGGTCAGTGGGTTCACCCTCACAGGAAGCAAGGTTGTGCTAGAAAGAAAGTTTCAGAAATAGGCTAGTGTTTGAAAATGGGGCAAGTTCCTAGCCTCAATTGCTTCATCTTATATACTCATAGAATGATGGGGAAATGTGTGTCTCCCTCTTTACCCCTCCCTTTTGTGTAGAAAATGACCTCAGTGGACTCAGTGGGTATCAGTGCCACAGGTGAGCATAGTAACCCTGAGAGTCCCTTACGAGGTTGGCAGCGTGAAGCAGCACCTACCACTGCTGTGCTCTCAGGGTCTTTTGGTGTGTTTGTTTGACATCTGCAATGGATTTATTTTATTTGATTTTTATTTATTTTATTTTATTTTTGAGATGGAATCTGGCTCTGTTGCCCAGGCTGGAGTGCAGTGGTGCAATCTCAGCTCACTGCGACCCCCACCTCCCAGGTTCAAGCAACTCGCCTTCCTCAGCCTCCCAAGTAACTGGGATTACAGGTGCCCACCACAATAGCTGGCTAATTTTTGTACTTTTAGTAGAGATGGGATTTCACCATATTGGCCAGGCTGGTCTCAAACTCCTGACGTCAAGTGATCCACTTGCCTCGGCCTCCCAAAGTGGCGGGATTACAGGCGTGAGCCACCGTACCCGGCCCAGATTTTTTTTTTTTTAAAGGGATGGATTTTGAGAGGAAACAATATGGGACAAAAGTATGGAATAGAAAATAAATACAAATGTAAGCTGCTTTGCTAGATGTTTTATAACCACAACAAACTAGGTCAGAGAATGCCCTGTACAAAATACAATAAAGGTTCAAAGATGAAGGTATTCCCTTAGCAAGGCTGAAAATGTCCATCTCTGGTATTTGGAATTGAGGCTGCAGTCCTTGTTTTTGGATGGATCTCTGGGTATGTGGCACAGTCCAGGTTTTGGGGAGGTGAGAGAAGGAGGCGCCAGATTCCTCAGTCTGGAGAGTATGGTGTTGGTGATGACAAGATTTCCACTCTTCTCTGTGGGATTAGGAAGGGAGTGTATTCTCCACCCATCACCAAGCTTAATTGAGGGGGAGGTTTCAAGAAGTCTTGTAGCGGGCCGAGCGTGGTGGCTCACGCCTGTAATCCCAGCACTTTGGGAGGCCAAGGCAGGCAGATCATGAGGTCAGGAGATTGAGACCATCCTGGCTAACACGGTGAAACCCCGTTTCTACTAAAAATACAAAAAATTAGCCAGGTGAGGTGGCGGGTGCCTGTAGTCCCAGCTACTCGGAGGCTGAGGCAGGAGAATGGCTTGAACCCAGGAGGTGGAGCTTGCAGTGAGCCAAGATCACACCACTGCACTCCAGCCTGGGCGACAGAGCCAGACTCCGTCTCAAAAAATAAAACTAATAATAATAATAAAAGAACAATAAGAGAGTACTACACAACTATTAGAATGGCCAAGATCTAAAACATTGACAAAACCAAGTGCTGTTGAGGATGTGAAGCAATAGTAACTCTCATTCATTGCTGGTGGGAATGCAAAATGGAATAGACATTTTAGAAAACAGTTTGGCAGTTTCTCACAAAACTAAACATACAATTTACCATGTACAGTTGTATGGCAATGTAGTCTTTTTTTTTTTTTTTTTTTTTTTTTTTTTTTTTTTTTTTTTTTTTTTTGAGGCAGAGTCTCGCTCTGTCTCCCAGGCTGGAGTGCAGTGGCCGGTTCCCCGCTCACTGCAAGCTCCGCCTTCCGGGTTTACGCCATTCTCCTGCCTCAGCCTCCCGAGTAGCTGGGACTACAGGCGCCCGCCACCTCGCCCGGCTAGTTTTTTTTGTATTTTAGTAGAGACGGGGTTTCACCGTGTTAGCCAGGATGGTCTCGATCTCCTGACCTCGTGATCCGCCCGTCTCGGCCTCCCAAAGTGCTGGGATTACAGGCTTGAGCCACCGCGCCCAGCCGGCAATGTAGTCTTACCATGCAATCCAGCAATCATGTTCCTTGATATTTATCCAAATGAATTGAAAAGTATGTCCACACAAAACATGCACATGGATGCTTATAGCAAGTTTATTCATAATTGTCCAAACTTGGAAGCAACCAAGATGTCCTTCAACAGGAGAATGAATAAACAAACTGTGATACATCCAGAAAATGGAATATTATTCAGTACAAAATGAAATGAGCTATCTAGCCCTGAAAAGACACAGGGGAACCTTAAATGCATATTAGTAAGTGAAAGAATCCAATCTGAAAAGGCTACATGTGTTATGAGTCCAACTGTTTGACACTCTGGAAAAGGCACAATATGGAGACAGGAAAAGGATCAGTGAGCACAGAGGGGGATGAATTTTTAGGGCATGGAGAAATGTTAGGGCAATGAAGCTATTTTATATAATTATACAGTAATGGATACATGTCATACATTTGTAAAAACCCATGCAATGAACAACACTGAGAGTGAACCCTCATGTAAACAAACTATGGACTTTAGATGATAATGATATGTCAGTGTAGGTTCATTGATTGTAACAAATGTACCAATGTGGTGCAGGTGTTTTCCAGGAAAGGGGTCTAGATCCAGACCACAAAAGAAAGTTCTTGGAGCTTTCATCCTGCACAAGAAAGAAGTTGGCATAAGTCCACAGAGTAAAGTGAAAGCAAGTTTATTAGAGAAGTAAAGAAACAAAAGAATGACTACTCCATAGGCAAAACAGGATGTTCCCAAAAGCAAGAGGAAGAAACCGCCCTTTAGGTACAATGTTTATATATAACAAAGGAAAAAAGTCATGGGGGAGGTGTGCTCTACTACAAGGGATTGTGAGAAAGGATTCTTAATCTTTGTGTAACTACTGACTTTTGCAAGAATCTGTATTACTATCTATAAAGTCAAATTTAATCTAGAATGAAGAATGTTTTTTTCCTAAAAAAAGAAAAAATATCATGGGGGAGGTGTGCTTTCCTAGGACTTGTGACAAAGGATTCTTTGTGTAACTACTGACTTTTGCAAGAATCTGTATTATTATCTCTAAAGTGAAACTTAGTCTCAAACGAAGAATGTTTTTGTCCTTAAGATATCGGAACATCAGGATGTTTCCTGGGTCTATTAAGTCCTGAGTCTGTTCAGTAAACATTATTAATCTGTTCCCTTAACTGTAAACATTTTGTGACTAAGATTATGCCTAATCTCCTGGGAATGTAGCTCAGTAAGTCTCAGCCTCATTTTATCCAGCCCCCATTCAAGATGGAGTCGCTCTGGCTGGAAGTCCTCTGACACAGGAGGTCAGTAGTGAGGGAAGGGATGGGGGGTGGGGAACAAGTGGTATACAGGACCTCTCTGGACTTTATGTTCAACTTTGCTGTGAACCTAAAGCTGCTCTAAAAAATAAAGTTTATTAGTTGTTAAAAATGTCTGCTACAATTCCTTTAGCCTTAATTCCTGGAAGCAGATTTGTTAGAACAAAATAATTTGGTTTTAAAAAATTTCTGATAGGCTGAGTGCAGTGGCTCACCCCTGTAATCCCAGCACTTCGGGAGGCTGAGGCGGGTGAATCACTTGAGGTCAGGAGTTCAAGACCAGCCTGACCAACATGGTGAAACCACGCCTCTACTAAAAATACAAAAATTAGCCTGGTGTCGTGGTGTGCGCCTGTAATCCCAGCTACTGGGAAGGCTGTGGCACGAGAATCGCTTGAACCTGGGAGGTAGAGGTTGCAGTGAGCCAAGATTGCACCACTGCACTCCAGCCTGGGCAACAGAGCAAGGCTTCATCTCAAAAAATAAAAAATAAATAAAATAAACAAATAAATTCTGATACATGTCACGAATTGCCCTTCAGTAAAAGACATAGGTCCTAAATTACATATAATGTTTCACTTCAAAACCTTGATTCAGGTCTATGAAAATGAAATCCATGTATCTTAGCCATGATCAAGGCAACTTTTGATTTTCACAGGGAAGGAGGAAAATCGTGGGAGAGAAAGTAAGCCATAGGAGCCCACCCTGCATTGTGAGGTAATTAACAAAAACACCTTTCAGCAGAGCTAGCCTTAAGAGACTGTGAAGCAATGAAATGTGCCTGTGGTACCCTCAAAGTCCTCTTTCAGTCATTTCTAGTGCCTGGTCCCTCCCATCTAGCCCCTTCCCCCTTTCTTAACTGCATCATTACTCTTGTTCCCATTCCTGACAGGACAGACACCTCATTAAGGCGTGTGTTAATAATAGATAATGGTGATTAGAATGTTAACTCCAAGGCGGTTGGGTGCGACGACTGTAATCCCAGCACTTTGGGAGGCCGAGGCGTGTGGATCAATCACCTCAGGTCGGGAGTTCAAGACCAGCCTGGGCAACATGGTAAAACCCCATCTCTACTAAAAATACAAAAATTAACCAGGCATGGTGGCATGTGCCTGTAATGCCAGACACCTGGGAGGCTGAGGCACGAAAAATCACTTGAACCCAGGAAGCAACGGTTGCAGTGAGCCAAGATGGCACCATTGCACTCCAGCCTGGGTGAGACTCCGTCTAAAAAAAAAAAGAAAATAAAAGTTAACTCCAAGGCATATTTACATTTTTAGACTTTTGGACTTTTGAAGATCTAAAAGTATGTATTTCTAATGTTGGGGATTTGGAAATTCTTACCGGTGGGCATTTGGGGCTAACGGAGATGTCCTGCCACCTCCACAGTTGCACAATGTAGGAGGCCTTGATTGTCTCCAAGGCCAGATATATTGTTAGAATTTCCTAGATAAGATGGTGGGCCTCATGGTTTCTGGGTGAGACATGTGGGTGATGTTTGTGTCTTTCCTTAAACCACGTACTATAGAGACCCTTTTCTCCAAGTGTGGTCCCTAGTCCATCTGCTCAGAATCACTCTGGGAACTTTTGTTTAAAATACAGATCCCTAGGTCCTTCTACTTACCTGCATTTTAACAGTTTTTTTGGGTAATCCTTAGGGATATTAAATTCACCCCTCAGATAAGTTTTATAAATACTAAAGTTTAAGAACCAGAGCTATAGAGCAGTGACTCTCAACCCTGGGTGTACATTGAAATCACTGGGGTACTTAAATCTACCTGTAACCTGGAACCACCCAATCCCCCAATCCCGACAGTTGTCCCACCTTTCCGGAATGAGCCAATGTATTTATTTCTTGAATATACTTGATTGAAATCTCATGTCTCCCTAAAATGTATAAAACCCAGCTTCACCCCGACCACCTTGGGCACATTGTTCTCAGGATCTCCTGAGGGCTGTGTCACAGGCCATGGTCACTCATATTTGACTCAGAATGAACCTCTTCAAGTGTTTTATAGAGTTTGACTCTTTTTGTTGACACATCTGAATCAAATTTCCAATTCTCTATGAATTCTGACCTCACTTTCCCTCCATCCGAGATGCTTCCAAAGCACTGTCAAATATTGCTTTCTCTTAGCACAGTAAGCAATAAACTCAGCCTTGTCTTGTCAACAGGTTGTATTGATGACATTTTGTAGCCAAAAAGTTTGACACAGGGGGAATTGAGAATCGCTGGTATATTAGAGAGAATGCTAAAGTTGATGTCAGATGGCTTATTATTATTTTAATTATCTGGGTCCTGACTCTATTGCTTATGAACTAGATGACCTTGGTCAGGTTACTTAGCCTCTCTGACTATTAGTTTCTTTTGTGAAAACAAGAGTGTCTGATACCTCACCTTTGCCTCAGGATCATTATAGGCCTCAAGGAAAATGTTGTCTCTCAAAGTGGTCTGCAACCTGGAAAATTCTTTCTAAATGTAATGTAATATATATAAACTGACAATCATAGGTTACTCTTTTTTTTCCATTTAGTCTTTACTTGAAACTCATAACTTACAGTTTTTGAGCACCTACTATAGGGTCAGAAAATACATGGCTCTTGGACCCTGCCTCCCTTTCTACTGCCTAAAGCAGACATTGCAACTCAAGTGCAGTGGTCATTCTGTAGCAGGCTTGATGACCTCAGATTCCTCCCTGTAACAGCACTCTAATGTCACCAATAATTGATTCTGGCTGGCACTCTTGCTAAAACTTATTTGTCATCCTGGCCAATTTGGAAGCAAGGAGAATTTCCTGCCTACACTGAAGGTTAGAATTGAAGACTATTGAAATGAATTGATAATAGACAGATTAGCAGGAAACAAAGTTATACAAATGTATTAACATAAACATGGACATAGGAGTCCTGCAAATATGGGACTCAAAGAAGAGGCAGATGACTAAAATGTTTATACTGTGCAGAAAGAAATAGAAGCTTGGAGTGCGGCAACAGGTTATGAGAAGGAGAAGGTCGAAAAGGCATGGCAAGCAAAGGCTGTCTTGTTATGCAAATGAAAATCTCCCAGGTAATCTCAGAGGTGTCCTCACAGAGAACAGAGCCTGTGGTCAAAGTTTCTCTTTCAGACCTTTAAAAGTGGCAGACTTTTAGTCCCTTTTTCCTGTGAGTTCATCTTTCCTAGATCCAGATAATGTAGAAAAGGGGGTTCTTGGAGAAAGCCTGTTTGCATTGCTGTTTCTTTCACTAATGTAGATTTCCTCATGGATGCAAATCTCCCTGAAAAAAGACAGATTTTTCAGAGCTATTTCTGTGTCTGCAGCCCCTGTAAAGCCACATTGAAATATATATATACACACGCACACATATACATGTATTTTGTGTGTGTGTA
>NW_016803819.1:2772364-2776587 GCF_001698545.2 Rhinopithecus bieti
AAAAAAAAAAAAAAAAAAAAAAAACTTCAGTCACCTGGCTCTTCTTTGAGTTCTCATATTCTGTGTGACTCCCTTGCTTATGCATGTAATACATTTTTATGCCTTTTTTTGGTTAGTCTTTCTATTGTCCGTTTGTCTTTTTTTTTCTTAATTAAAAAGAGAGATGGGGTCTCACTTTGTTGCCCAGGCTGGTCCCGGATTCCTGGGCTCAAGTGATCCTCCTGCCTTGGCCTTCCAAAGTGCTGGGATTACAGGCATGAACCACTGCACACAGCTATCAGTTTGTCTTATAGACTCAAATTATCCAACTTTCAGAGAGGTGGGGAAAAATTCCCTTCATTCTCACAGTGATGAGAATGTTGCTTTCCTTGGTATATGGAGGACATTTTTCACATGGAGATTTTGTCTCCTGGTTTTGAGAAGACAAAGGGAAGAGTCAGTGCAGTCTTCTTGCACCTGCTCTTGTGTGCCTGTAATCCCAACTACTAGGCAGAGGCACGAAAATTACTTGAACCCAGGAGGCAGAGGTTGCAGCAAGCCGAGATCACACCACTGCACTCCAGCCTGGGCAACAGAGTAAGACTCTGTCTCAAAAAAAAAATAAAATAAAAGGCCAGCTGCAGTGGCTCACTGAAGCCTGTAATCCCAGCACTTTGGGATTACAAAGGAGGGTGGATCACGAGGTCAGGAGTTCAAGATCAGCCTGGCCAAGACGGTGAAACCCCGTCTCTACTAAAAACACAAAAAATTAGCCGGGTGTGGTGGTGGGCGCCTGTGGTCCCAGCTACTCAGGAGACTGAGGCAGAGAATTGTTTGAACCCAGGAGGTGGAGGTTGCAGTGAGCTGAGATCACGCCATTGCACTCCAGCCTGGGAGACAGAGTGAAACTCCATCTCAAAACAAAACAAAAGTGCCTTTAGCTCAAAATAATTTATATGCCAAAGTGGCATCTTTTGGGGTGACGTATTCCACCATTCACTGTTTATCTGGGGAAATCCTGGAGGGGCTGTGTTTCCTGAATTCACAGATTACACTCCTGAATAAACACAGAGTAAATTTTCTGAGTAAACAAAAAAGCAGGTGGAGATACCAGCCACAGGCTCTCACCCCTGTTACCAGTGAGGTCTGCCTGATTTCCAGGGCTGCAAATACACAAGCTGATGTCCTTGTATGAGAGACTTCTTCCTTCTGCTTGTCTCACTCAACCTAAAGGGCACAGCTATAATAGAGAAAATGAGTGTCTGCCCTGAACAGCCAAGATAACCTTGAAGGGAATAAATGAACATGCATATTGATGGAGCAATTTGAGTACATATTGATTCCTGGTGGCTGGTGTCTGTATTCTTAGCTCATATAATAGGTAGTAGGAGTTCTTATAAATAAGCCTACAGAATACTTTTTTAAAAAACTCAACCAACCCTTGGGAGATCTTGTTATTTTTATTTACAAATAATTGATGGAGAATGCAGTGTGGCCTATGGCTTGGTGGTTATTGATTTTCAGGCATGATTAACAGAGCTCAAAACCTATAGGTGGCTACAGAAACAATCCTGAACAAACATGATTCCCTACTGGGAAATTAATAATGCAAAGGGAAATTCTCCCAATGAGTGTGTCTGTTGGAAAGGAACCATGTTGATTTTTCTTCTGGAAGGAGGGGAATACAGTTCTGGAAATTTCTGCTTCATTCTAAACTGGATCAAATGCAAAAACCAGGGACAAGAGTGAATATGATGGTTTGTGGGATTGTGCTTATGTTTCTCTTCAATCAGCAGCAATTGTTAAGTCACTTGCATTTATTTAATATCCATTGCTCACAAAATAGCCTTTCAAGATCTTCTTTTATTCTATCACTGTCATGTCATGAGGGGGACAGCAAAGTCATATTCTTGGCTGTGCATGCGAACAGAAGGAGGCTGAGTCCATTGGTGTATTCCAGTGGAACAGATACCTAGTGATACTGCAGTTGGAACATCCATTCATCCACACATCCATTGTAACATTTGCTGAGTGCCAGCCCTGTGTTTGCATCTGTACATACATAGATAAACAAAACACAAGTCCCTGGCTTAGGAGTTCACGGTCTTACAGGGGAGAAGGAAAGACAGCCACGTGAGCAAATGTAGGCATTCTTATCATCCAAATCTAGTCTTTTTAAAAAATCCCCCCAGGGCCTGGCTCAGTGGCTCACGCCTGTAATCCCACCACTTGGGGCTTGGGGAGGCTGAGGCGGGTGGATCATGAGTCAAGAGGTCAAGACCAGCCTGGGCAACATGGTGAAACCTCTTCTCTACTAAAAATACAAAAATTAGCTGGGTGTGGTGCCACGTGCCTACACACACACACACACACACACACACACACACACACACAGACAAAAACCTCCCAAAATGTTGGATTGCATATTTTCAGATAGAATAATCTATACTCTATTGTTTGTTTATTTATTTATTTATTTTTGAAACAGATTCTCACTCTGTCGCCCAGGCTGGAGTGCAGTGGTGCGATCTTGGCTCACTGCAACTTCCACCTCCTGGGTTCAAAAGATTCTCCTGCCCCAGCCTCCAGAGTAGCTGAGACTACAAGGGCCCGTCACCACACCTGGCTAAGTTTTATAGTTTTAGTAGAGACAGGATTTCACCATGTTGGCCAGGCTGATTTCCAACTCCTGACCTCAGGTAATCATCCTATCTTGGCCTCCCAAAGTTCTGGGATTACAGGCATGAGCCACTGTGCTGGCCCACTCAATTGTTTTAAATTGGAAAAATAATGTGTCCCCATCCCACCCAAAAATTCCAAGCAATTTCTCTAAGAATTTCTGAAAACACTTGTAAGCACCTATACAGCTAGCCACCAAAGACTATTGTTTAACGTATATAAACATTTTAAACACGAATTATCTGATTTTTTAAGCATTTAATGAACGCTGTATGGTTTTGCGCAGCATATGAAGATATGAAGAGTATTGCATATGAATTATGTTTTACTTCTGTTGCCAGGAACACTGCCTCAATGCATCCCACACTGATTTTGGTTATCAATTGACTATGCACAGTATTTCTCTAGTATGTCATGTCCAGTGAAGCTTTCCAGAACCAACAACACTTTTGCAATTTTTCTGCATTTTCTCATGCATAGAAAAAGTAGATGGAGATGAATACATGGCCAAGCTGGGTCTTTTGTATGTTTACCTTTCTCAGTATACTCTGTCACTTCTAAAGTACAGATTTTCCCAGATACCTTATATTCATCTGCCTTACATTAATCTTTCTCGGATACTTTTTTTTTTTTTTTGAGATAGGGTCTCACTCTGTCACCCAGGCTGCTGGAGTGCAGTGGCACAATCTCAGCTCACTGTGACCTGTGCCTCCCGGGTTCAAGTGATTCTCCTGCCTCAGCCTCCAGAGTAGCTGGGACTCCACGTGCACACCACCATGCCCGGCTAATTTTTGTATTTTTAGTAGAGATGGGGTTTCACCATGTTGGCCAGGCTGGTCTCAAATTCCTTACCTCAAGTGATCAGCCTGCCTTGGCCTCCCAAAATGTTGGGATTACAGGTGTGAGCCAGTGTATCTGGCTTCAGATGCATTTTTGGTAGACATTTTCACTTACCATTGTGGGATCTCTGTGAGTGATAATGCATGATACGGAGAAATGGAAGCTTGAGATAATGTCCTTTTGGGAGAACAGCTGACATAGAGTAAAATGCAGGGCACTCTACGTTTTTGTCTGGATTTGCATGCAATCTAAATATGCAGATCTATTGTAATGGATTTCTGATTTGGATAAAGATTGTTGGGTGAAAAATTGTGCAAATCATTATAGCAAATGTTTATAAATTGAGTCCTCAGATAACAGAGAATATCCATGCTTTCAAGAGGGGTGAGTATAAGGTAGTGTGGTCACACAGAGTGGTGAACTCTTCTTAGAAAGGTTGGGGGCCGGGCGCGGTGGCTCAAGCCTGTAATCCCAGCACTTTGGGAGGCCGAGACGGGCGGATCACGAGGTCAGGAGATCGAGACCATCCTGGCTAACACGGTGAAACCCCATCTGTACTAAAACTACAAAAAACTAGCCGGGCGACGTGGCGGCGCCTGTAGTCCCAGCTACTCGGGAGGCTGAGACAGGAGAATGGCGTGAACCCGGGAGGCAGAGCTTGCAGTGAGCTGAGATCCGGCCACAGCACTCCAGCCTGGGTGACAGAGCGAGACTCCATCTCAAAA
>NW_016803819.1:2776889-2800148 GCF_001698545.2 Rhinopithecus bieti
CCCAGAAGGGAGGGAGGAGCAAGAAAGATCTGTGGGATGATAGTTCACTAGACAGGCCAGGCGGAGAGGCAGAGTGGAGGGCATTTTAGGCAGAGAGAAAAATGAGTGCAAAGTCAGAGCTGCAAAACACCCCATCATATTGTGTTCAGGGAACTGAAAGCAGTTCCATATGGCTGAAGTATAAGGATCAAGGAAGATGAAATGGAAAGGGAGGCGTGAGCCTGAGAGGGAAAGGCCTTGTTTGGTCTTTATTCTGGAATAAATAATAAATGGATGAACCATAACTCTAGGCCTTTAAGCAAGAGCATGTTAGCATCCCACCTGAAGTTTTGAGAAATATTCTAGCAATAAAATAGAAACAGGACCTGAGGACAGACACTGGAGGGCAGAGATGACAAGGACCTGAGCAAGGGTAGCTGCAGTGCTGATCAAGAGGACAGAATAGACTGGAGAGAGGGCTGAGAGGCAGACCTGATGGGAGTTCATGGTCTCTGTGATAGACAGCATCTCCTTTGATCCTAATGTCTAGATTAGGAAACCAAGATCAGGGGTTCTTTTTCATCTAGTATCTCCCAAATCAAACACAATTCTTGGCAGACACTCAACACTTGGTAAATGGATAAATTCCATTGTTTAGCCAACACATCTTCAGCCAGGAGCTAAGTGAATGAGTCAAGAAATGAATCAGGGATTGAGTTAATAAATCAAATGACTATTTCCTGAGTAGGTTCTTATGGTCCTCCAAACAATTAAAGACTTCTCCTTCATTTCTACCACTGTCCCCATCACACGGAGAGCAGAAGTCACACTTGGAATATTGAAGTATCCTCCAAACTGATTCCGCAGTCTCTATTCTTTTGCCAAAGTCCCAAAGCTAGAATGGTTGTGAAGTGAGGCTTCTCAGTTCAGGATTGTCTTGACCTCAGCTAAGCCTCAGCCACTCAACTTTTCCGATCATTTCTCTCTCCTCGATGGAAATAATGATTCTTATTCATCTACCTCACACAGATGTTGGACAGATTGATTAGTTAATGTTCAAAAATTGCTTGGAAGTTGAAAAGTGCTGATTATTATTATTATGTTGTCTAAAGGAAATTCCCTGCCTTTTAAAGGAAGCCATAGAATAGTCACTGACATTTAATTTTAATGCTCTGCATCTCACAGGTGGAATATTTATTTACCAATAAAGAAAAATGTCTCTACATAGAATAGCTCCTTGAAGCCCATTCATCTGTTTTTAAAAGATGGAACCGAATTACCATCATGGAATGTAATTTGGGCAACATGGTTAAGGTTGATGTCTAGGCCTTGTGTCAGCAAGGGGGTTGCCCTCTTATCCAGAGGCACTGATGGTAAAAAATGGGGTTGCCTTTTGTAAGCCAGATGTCACCTCAAATGCTACTGACATCATACTCTGAGTATTGGAGATGTATGCTGTATATATAATTGTTTTTCTTCCTTCCAGAATACTCGGAACTTACAACTTTTCATCTTGGCCAGGAATGAATAATGGTTTCTTAGGAGTATCTTTTTTTCATTTGTTTGTTTCCTTACAAAGGTAATTTTTATGTATATACCCCAGAAAGTTCAATATTACATAACAACAGCAACAAGAAAGCAAGTGAACATTTTGAATTTTCCTTTTTTTTTTTGGTTTGGAGCTTGATATAAAGAAAAGAAAGTTGTAAGAAAAGTTTGCATTTAAATAAAGGAGAGGGAACCCTTAATTTGAAGTGTGTAAATGTGGAATTGATGCTGGTGGTTTGATATTCCAATCTTGATTTGCTGCTAGCTTTCCTCAGTAACTTGGGCTTTTAGTGTGATTTATGCCTAAACTTTTAGAGTAAAATTTATGAACTGCATTAAGTGCTAAGGAAGAAGCATAAAAATCAGCAGTTTGAGAGTCAGGAGCAGTGGAATGCTGTGTACAAATAGGCTAAATGGAAATAATAGGCTAATAGATGCGTTGGAGAAAAGCAAATGGCTTTCTGACATCAAGGAATCAGAGCTTTGGGAAATTCTTTAATTATCGTCTAATTGGCTGGGTGAGATAGTGTTGCGAAAGATGTATGAAATCAAGAAGTGAGAAGTATCATTTTAAAGTGTAACAGGTTTCTGTAGGGGAACGGTGAAATGTATGGCAGGTTTTTACTAACGCAGTCAATTGGACCAGCGTAGAACATCACAGAAGCCACGTCTTAGGACTTTGCCCAGCAGATGGCAGAAGCGAAGCTTCCAGACCAGGTGCGTGGGCCTGCGGAGCCGTGACCTGTCTTCTAAACCCTGCCCCTGTGGCTGCCCAAGCGTTATAGGTGGGGGGCCCGGCCACTTTGTACTTTTGTTCTTGAGTTACAACTTGACTTTTCCCCGTTGTGTGCCCGGGTCCACTTCTTCCCACGTTCCATTTCCAAGATTCCTCTGCCAGCCACGGGGTCCCCTGGGAGGACGTCCATGCACTTTTCCTCCTGCCTTTTTTTATTTATTCCAGAGCAGTTGCTGTGGACACTCAGCCCTCTGATTTCTTTTCTATCCAAGAGTGCTAAGAGACAGCAGGAGTGGAGGCTTGGGAGTGGGGCTTATTGTATAAGCCTCTGAGCCAGGAGTTTAACCTTTACCCTTCTCCACAACCCGGTGTGGTAGACACCATTTTCCCTTTGGCTAGATGAAGCAACCAAGGCTCAGGGAGAATCAGAAGCTTGCCGAACGTCCACAGGAAGTTTTCATAGCAGCAGTGGACCCTTTTCGCTCAATATTTCCTGTAACTCTTGACCCTTCCAAATGTCTGTGGCTTTTAAATTCCCTGGTGTCATATGGATCCATGACCTCTGGAAAAGGTGGTTACAGGAACTGTAAAGAGGTCTCTGAACATAGAAAACTTTGATGACTCAGGGCAAGGCGAACTCTCCATCCCAGTCCTCCTGGACCAGACAGACAGTGTCTCCATTAGGGTGAGAGAAGCTGCAGAAGGAGCTGCTGCGAGGAGACATTGTCGGTCTCTGAGAGAGGGAGGCCCATATGTCTCACCTTCCAGGTGGGCTGGGGGTTAGGATCAGGTGGAAATGAAAGCCCAGCTGGCTTTAGAGGGGAGAGACGTCCGGAGGAGCGTGGCTGGTGTGACTCCCAGTGGGGCCTGGGGCAGCCTCTGCAGCTCAGGAGAGGCTCAAGCCACAGCAGAAGAACCCCAGCCGGAAGGAACCGTGGAGATTCCAGTGAATGCTCCTCCAGACTTCTCAGGTGGCGCAGCTGAGGACAAGCTGGGAAGGGGAGGAGCGCAGAGGGAATGATCCAGACCACAGCTCCTTCCAGTCCCCCTTGCCTTGAATCACGGCTGCTGCCAAATGCAGGACCACAGTTTGCTGACGAGAAAAGGTTCCAGGCAAATGCATAATATTTTAGCATGTTATGGGAGCCTCAGTAATCCCTGGTTAAGAAAATGTCATCATTACTTGAAACTACCTTTGATCTATCTATCATTACACATATTAAATAAAATTATTGACCTATCAGAAAACCCAGAATGGTTCTAAATAAAGATTTTCATTTTCCAAAGAAGAAAAAAATCAAGTCAGATGCCAGTCTGCAACCCCAGTCTGTGACCCCCACATAGCTCCCAGTAAGTGCCAACCTGGAGAAACGACGAGCCATGATTGACTCAGCTAACCTTTCTGCTCCCTAGTGGAATGGGGGCTCCCCACAGAAATCAAGTTAGGGAAATTTTATTTTTTATAACTATTTACTTATTTATTTTTGAGATAGGGTATTGCTCTGTCGCCCAGGCTGGAGTGCAGTAGTACAATCTCAATTCACTGCAACCTCTGCCTCCTGGGCCCAAGCGATCTTCCCACCTCAGCCTCCCGAGTAGCTGGGACTACAGATGTGCACCATCACATTCGGCTAATTTGTATTTATTTATTTATCGAGACGGAGCCTCGGTCTGTAGCCCAGGCTGGAGCGCAGTGGCGCCATCTCGGCTCACTGCAAGCTCCCCCTCCTGGGTTCAGGCCATTCTCCTGCCTCAGCCTCAGAGTAACTGGGACTACAGGCGCCCGCCACCACGCCCAGCTAATTTTTTGTGTTTTTAGTAGAGACGGGGTTTCACCGTGTTAGCCAGGATGGTCTCAATCTTCTGACCTCGTGATCCGCCCACCTCGGCCTCCCAAAGTGCTGGGATTACAGGCGCGAGTCACCGCGGACGGCCATTTTTAGATTTTTTTGTAGAGGAGGTCTCTTGTGCAGCCCAGGCTGGTCTCAAACTCCTGTGGTCAAGTGACCCTCCTGCCTCGGCTTTCCAAAGTCTTGGGATTAAGGGAGTGAGCCACCAGCTGGCTGAGTTAGAGAAACTTTAAAGTTTCGGTTTTAGGTTTGTGGATGGTGATCTGTACCCTGAAGCAGCACTGACCCCAGGTTTTTCTGCCTCCTCAAACTGCTCATTTCACTGCCCCAGGAGGAAGCAGCACTGTTAAATCAAGAAGTCGACATAATTTTAGCAACTGCTATCTCTATATTATCTAGATGCCCAATATGTATTTTTTAAATTGCACTGTTCAAACCCACTTAATTCAAGGTTCATTTTCCCCACTCATTTCCACTCAATTTAATGAGATTTTACCCAGTATTACATTAAAGCAAATCATCAGGGATCCAGGGATCTCTTTTCAAATATTTTCAGTGTCTTAAACAAAAAAGGCACTCTCTGTAAGTAAAAAATCACAAGGACATGAATGACTTCAAGATAAGGCATACTTCCAGTCATCCCATACATGAGAGCTTCTCACATATGAATCATTCATCTATTTGAAGTGAGTTTTCACACTTTGGGATAATCTAGTTGTTCTCAACCCTCAGCATCATATTCGCAAAAAAGAAAAGCGTTCAAAGGGTATTTATAGCAAGATTTTCCAGGTGTATGACCCCTGACCTCATAACAACGGATGCAAAATTTCCAGGAGTTCCTCGGCCTTCATTTTAAAAAGTTACATGACTTGCCCAGGGTCACATGGCTTGCTGGTGGCCTGAATGGTATTGACTTGACTTTTGCTGTGGTTTGTGAAACTTCAGGGGAAGGGCAGTGAGGCTGTTTTGTGGCACTTTCAGAGATTCACCTTCCTGGCTATAATGGTTCTCACTAGCACAGAGCTGTGGGTTTGTGAGGCCTTTTTCTGGTTGAATTCTTCCAGGGTGACTGAGCTGTCTTCTGCCCCGGGGGCCACTCAGCAAGAAATGCATCTTCTCAATGGTTAATAATGTTCGCTAAATTTCATTCTGCCCAGCTCTGACTCTGAACGACAACACTGGCTTTCGCTCGGACTTGCAAACCACATGCATCAAAAGAGAAGCTGGAAATGTACTTAAACGCTGCATACACATCCTGAGGAATTGATACTTTCCAGAATTCAGCACACACAAGAGCAGCCCTTTTTACCTGCATGTAGATGTAAAAGAGAGAAAATTCCTCTAGAGGGCGCTCGTAGATTCTTCATGAATGGAATGCTGGTGAAAATGCAGTTCTCCAGAAATGGCACAGACTCTGCTTGGGAGCAAAACCGGATTTATATACATAGTTGGATGTGGATATGCAGATTTTTTTATCTGCAAATAATGCCTCTTTGTTTTTTTTTTCTGATCAGCATCATGCACATGTGGGAAAGTGAAATATGGAGGATTTCTTTTTGTTTCCTTTGTGAATGAATAGTGAACCCTCACCTCTAGGGGAGGTTTGCTGTGGTTCACTGCAGTGTCATATTTATAATTATCAGGAGAGGGAGGGAAATTAAAAGATTTGACTGCTTTACTTTTCAGCGGTTGAGCTGTCGGCCCTGGGGACATGCCGGGAACTTCATGTTCTGGCTGAGCTCTGTGGAAATCCTCGGGAATGGCTATTTGACCTCTCATTCAGCCACCTGAGGAAATCAGCTTTGGTTAGATTAGATGGACCATAATTGGCTTTGGAGTTGTTAAAGCACACTCTGGGTACACATTTCTCCGTGTTTTGAAAAACGTGTGTTTTCCTTGGATCAGATCAGCATGTAGGGGAGTCAATCACAGCTAGGGTGGGTGGTTGGACTAAAATATGCTGTTTCCCAAGACCTGCTCTGCCTCTCAGCCTCCCCCAGTGACAGGGTGCCTGCCTGGCCCCGCAGGGCCCTTGTCTCCCTCCCCTTCCAGCCCAGGATTAGGGAGAGAGGACTGAGTCTGCAGCCTCAGCCTCCTGGGCTCAAGTGATCTTCCCACCTCAACCTCCCGAGTAGCTGGTATAGTTTGCAAGGGAGGTATGGGTCTGGGTGATTTTAAGGGTTCTCTTTTCTTTTCTTTTTCCAGACAGATTCTCGCTCTGTTGCCTAGGCTGGAGTGCAGTGGTGTGATCTCGGCTCACTGCAAGCTCTGCCTCACGGGTTCACGCCGTTATCCTGCCTCAGCCTCCCAAGTAGCTGGGACTACAGATGCCTGCCACCACGCCCGGCTAATTTTTTCTATTTTTAGTAGAGACGAGTTTTCACCGTGTTAGCCAGGATGGTCTTGATCTCCTGACCTCGTGATCCACCCACCTCGGCCTCCCAAAGTGCTGGGATTACAGGCGTGAGCCACGGCCCCTGACCTTAAGGGTTCTTTTCAACCCTTAGGTTCTGTGACTCCTTGAACGTGTGGATTCTGAAGTGAGAAGAACATAAATATGAATCAGTGTGACTTTAGCCTTGTAAATGGTATAACTGCTTTCCCTGCCTGGAGTCATGCCCCTCCCCAGATCATTTGCCAGCACCAGGATGATCCTTTACAAATGTGCATTGGATTATGGTTTTCTTTTCTGCTGAAAACTCTTCAGTGGCTCCACACTGCCCTTCATGAAAATGTCCAAACTCCTTAGCACACACAACTTATAAGGCTTGTCACAGTCTGCCCCACAACCTCAGCCCTTCCTCCTGGATGACAGGCAGCTCTCCGGTGCACATACTCTGTCTCTCTAATTTCCAGACCCGTGCTGTCCCTTGTGCCTAGAACACAGCCTCTGGGCCGACTAGCACACTCCTTGCCTGGCTGATGTTTTTCATCCTTTAGATATCAGCATGGGTGCTTCTTCCTCTGAGAAGCCTTACCTGACTCTTAAAGACTGAATGAAGTGCCCCTTCGTATGTTATCTTAGCATTCTGTGCTATCCTTAGCCCTGGAGACACAGAGTTTGTTCTTAGAAGCTAAAAGGGCATCCACAAGGATGTCTGGTAGTGCTGTCTGAATGTGTAAGTCCATTGAGAACGAAGTTCAGAAAGTCTTCAATCTACCTGAGAACCCAAAGTGCCCTTCTGGACAGTCAGCCTTGTTAAATCAAGTTTAGTCTAAAGCTGCCTCCTTACATATTTTAAGTTGGGTCTAAAGGTTTCTCTGTACATTGTGAACTGTAACAAGTGAAAGTGTAAGCAGACCAGAGCCTACACTTGTGCCAATCACCCGACTTTTGCCAATCAAATGTAGCTAACTGTTCGAACCTGTTCAAATAAGGCAAACACTGAGCTGTAACCAATCTGGCTGTTTCTGTTCCTCACTTCCGTTTTCCGTACATCACTTTCCTGTTTCTGTTCTTAAATCTTCCAATATGTGGCTGTGCTGGAGTCTCTGAGCCTAATTGTTCATTGCTCAATTAAACTCCTTTAAATTTAATTCGGCTGAAGTTTTTATCAGGCAGAACACCAGTCCTGGAACCTGTTAAATTATCCTAAGTTTGGCCTGAGACCACCTTCCATACCTTGAGTATCACTAAGTAATAAACTGCAACCTTAGTATGTAAACAAATGAAAATCCAATGAGGAGTATATTTTGCAGCAAATAGCTGGGTGTCCAGCTTCTGCCAATCACAGGCTGCCATCTGAAAGCTCTGAAAGATCACGTCCAAATTTCAAGCAAACGCCAGGATGTAACCAATCCAGCTGTTTGTGTACCTCACTTCCATATTTCTGTCTGTAAATACTCCCTGCAAAGTGCCCGCTTTGCAGAGGGGAGCTCTCCTAACCTCTTCTGCTTCTGAGGACTGCATGATTTGCGAATCCTTTGCTCAAATAAACTCTATTAAATTTAATTTGTCTGAAGTTTTTCTTTCAATAATCATCTCCTCTCCTCTCCTCCTCTCTTTCTTCTAGACAGAGTCTCGCTTTGTTGCCCAGGCTGGAATGCAGTGGCATTGGCATGATTTGGCTCACTGCAACTGCAACCTCTGCCTCCCGGGTTCAAGCGATTCTTGTGCCTCAGCATGCTGAGTAGCTGGGACTACAGGCACGCACCACCAGGCCTGGCTAATTTTTGCGATTTTAGTAGAGATGGGGGCTTCACCATGTTGGCCAGGCTGCCCTCGAACCCCTGACCTTAAGTGATCTGCCTGCCTTGGCCTCCCTAAGTGCTGGGATTACAGGCATGAGCCACTGCACCCAGCTGTAAAATCCACAACTTTCTGTCTACGTTAGCAGAACCTTGCACCACTCTTCTGTCTTCATTAGCATGACTTTATTTTCCCAGAAGCTGCCTATTGAGGCGAATGGATTGATTGTTCATTACAGGAACTTGCAAAAGACTCTTCCAAACTTTTCAGTGGAAAGCATCAACAGACAATTTGTGCCCTAAATTTCTGAATCCTCTGCTTTCAAATTCTTGCCTTGCTGTTTCCACCAATTCTGGACTGTTGTATTGTTACCGGGAGTCCTTGTTCTTAGAGCTTGGTGCAGGATCCACTGGGTGAAGCCAGCTGGGCTCCTGGGTCTAGTGGGGACTTGGAGAACCTTTATGTCTGGCTAAGGGATTGTGGATGTACCAATCAGTACTGTGTGTCTAGCTCAAGGTTTGTAAATACACCAATCAGTACTCTGTATCTAGCTAACCTAGTGGGGACTTGGAGAACATTTCTGTCTAGCACTCTGTGTCTAGCTAAAGGATTGTAAATGCACCAATCAGCACTCTGTGTCTAGCTCAGGGTTTGTAAATACACCAATCAGTACTCTGTCTAGCTCAAGGTTTGTAAATACACCAATCAGTACTCTGTGTCTAGCTTGGGGATTGTAAGTGCACCAATCAGCACTCTGTTAAAATGGACGAATCAGCTCTCTGTAAAATGGACCAATCAGCTCTCTGTAAAATGGACCACTCAGTTCTCTGTAAAATGCACCAATCAGCAGGATGTGGGTGGGGTCAGATAAGGGAATAAAAGCAGGCTGCCCAAGGCAGCAGTGGCAACCCACTTGGGTCTGTTTCCACTCTGTGGAAGGTTTGTTCTTTTGCTCTTTGTGGTAAATCTTGCTGCTGCTCACTCTTTGGGTCCATGCCGCCTGTATGAGCTGTAGCACTCACTGCGAAGGTCTGCAGCTTCACTCCTGAAGCCAGCTACACCGCAAACTCACTGGGAAAAATGAGCAACTCCAGGTGCGCCTCCTTTAAGAGCTGTAACACTCAACCGTGAAGGTCTGCAGCTTCACTCATGAAGTCAGCGAGACCACAAACCCACCAGAAGGAAGAAACTGCGGACACACCTGAACATCTGAAGGAACAAACTCCAAACACACCAACTTTAAGAACTACAACACTCACCACAAGGGTCTGCAGCTTCATTCTTGAAGTCAGCGAGACCAAGAACCCACCAATTTCGGACACACTAAGATGGTGGCCAGCTGCTTCCAAGGTGGTGGCAAGCTTCTTGTTCTCTGACTGGGGGTTCTTGGCCTCACAGATTCCAAGGAATGGAACCTTGGGCCATGCAGTGAATGTTATAGCTCTATTAGAAGCCGTGGGTCATGAAAGAGAACCGTGGAACCCAGCGACTAGTCTTCAGCTCAATTAGGATGAACCCTGGGCCCTTAGCCATGCAGGAACAATGGCGAGCCTTTACCCCAGTTGGGAGTGGCAATGGGCTCCTCACTGGATCAGGAGCACAGCACACACCCTGCCAGATCCGTAGGGGTGGAAGTCAGCCGCGGGTCTGCCATGGCGGCAAACAGCAGTGGTGGACAGCAAGTGAAAACTCAGCTCGAGCCATAACAAACACGGACCAGAAGAGTGTGCAGTTGCAAGATTTAATAGAGTGAAAACAGAGCTCCCATACAATGGGAGGGGACCCAAAGGGGGTTGCTGTTGCCAGCCCAAATGCCTGGGTTTATATCCCGATCATTGTCCCTCCCAGCTGTGCGCTCAGGCAATAGATGATTGGCTATTTCTTTACCTCCTGTTTTTGCCCAATTAAGTGCGTTGGGGAGGTTGGCTGATGACCGCTGTAACTACTTCCTGCTGAACTGGGGTGTAGCAGGGTCATGCAGTTCAGATTTCCTCGGGAGGTGTGCCTTGGATGTCCTCAACATCGGAGCATGGGCTAGCAAGCCGGTCCAGGGGTCTGCGGTAGATCTTAGTCATGAACTGCATCTGGGGCTCCATTTGAAGAACCATTTGTAGTCTTACAGCTTTGATTCTGGAAGAGACAAACTTTACAGGAGGTTAAAGATACAGGGATTGAAATGTATGGCCTGAAGTGCAGGGTATTATTTCTTTGGCACACTTCATAGACCCTGATAGTTTTGAAAAGGCCTGGTCCGGTAAATAATAATTTGGCCATCTGATGGGTGCTATCAATGCCTAAGTGAAAGGTTTGGTGAAGAGTTTTAAGTAATTGCCATTGGTTAGCTGCAGGCAAAAGTATATTCCCTTCTTCGGTGGCTAGCCATCCTGAGGGGAGGAAACTATGTCCTCATGAGGTTCCCCATTCTATTTCTCCGCTGAGTACTGGGGCTTGGTTTCCTGGAGGGGATTATCCCATACTAGGTGTCCTTCTGTAAGCATTTCTAATGGAGGGTCCTGCCTTGCGGCTCTTTTTGCTTCAATATCTGCTTGGCGCTTCCCCTTTATTTCCCTTTCCCTTCCTTTCTGATGACCACAGCAGTGTAAGACTGCCACCTCTTTAGGTTTTTGTACAGCCAATAATAATCTGCTAATGGCTTCCTAATGTTTGATAAGTGTTCCCTCAGAAGTTAGGAATTCCCTTTCTCTCCATATTGCTGCATGGGCATGGAGGACTGGGTAAGCATACCTAGAGTCTGTATGTATATTTACCCTGTTTCCTTCTCAATTTCAGTGCCTGAGTGAGGGCTATTAGTTCTGCCAGCTGAGTGCTAGTTCCTGGAGTGAGGGGATTACTTTCAAGTATTCCATAATCACTGACCACTGCATACCCTGCCTTTTGAAGTCCTTTTCTACAAAAGCTTCCATCAGTATACAAGTTGAGGTCGGTATCAGTCAAGGGAGCCTCCAGAAGGTCCCCTCGAGTGGTGTAGGTTTGAGCAATCACCTGTTGACAGTTATGTTCTTCCTTTTCTTCATTGTCTGGAAGAAATGTGGCTGGGTTAAGAGTTGCACAAGTGCGCGGCCGCAGCATTGGCCCTTTGAGTAATAGAGACTGATATTTAAGCAAATGGTTTTCTGACAGCCATAAGTCTCCTTTAGCAGTGAGTATGCCATTTATATCATGAGATGTCCACACAGTAAGATCTCTTCCCTGTATTATTTTAACTGCTTCAGATACTAAGACTGCTACTGCCGCCACTACCCGTAAACAATGAGGCCAACCCTTTGGCACTACATCAATTTCTTTACTCAGGTATGCCATGGGTTGCAAGCTGGTCCCTTGGACCTGGGTAAGGACTTCTAGAGCTATTCCTGTTTTTTCTGTGACATATAAAGAAAAGTCTTGCCCCATTGGTAAGCTTTACACTGGGTCTTGGGTTAGCCTCTCCTTTAGGGCCTGGAAAGCTGCTTCCGCTTCAGGTGTCCATCTTACTAAATGGGTATTGGCTTTCTGAGTTTCCTTAATTAGTGTATATAATGGCCTGTGTATTTCACCATACCTGGGAATCCATATTTGGCAGAAGCCTGTTATGCCAAGGAATCTCTTAGTTGCTTTAGGGTTTTGGGATGAGGATAAACCAGTATAGGCTGGATATGCTCCTCACTGAGGACCCTGGTGCCTTTGGATAATTTTCGCCCTAAGTATTTAACCTGCTGTGAGCAGAGTTGAGCCTTTCATTTGGAAACCTTGGAGCCACAGGTAGCGAGGAAATTTAAGAGCATTTGGATGGCTTGATGGCACAAGCTCTCTGAATAGTTGGCTAAAAGTAAATCATCCACATACCAAAGGACAAGAGTGTCTAGGTATGAGAACTGGCTCAAGTCTTGGGCTAATGCCTGGACAAATAGATGGGGGCTATCCCTGAACCCTTGGGATAAAACAGTCCAGGTGATTTGAGACATTGGGTTCGAAGGATCTCCAAAGGCAAACAGGAATTGAGAGTCAGGATGTACAGGGATGCAGAAAAAGGCATCCTTAAGGTCCAGGACTATAAACCACTCTGCTTCCTCTGGTATTTGGGAAAGCAGAGTATAAGGGTTAGGTACAACTGGTATAGAGGGACAACAGCCTCATTGATAATCCTGAGAACTAGCACTAACCTCCACTGTCCATTGGGTTTCTGTACTCCTAAAATTGAAGTATTGCAGGGGCTATTGCATGGTTTTACTAGACCTTGGGCTTTTAGGTCCTTAACAATCTTTTTGAGTCCTTGTTGGGCCTCGGGTCTAAGGGGGTACTGCCTTTGGTAGGGAAAGGAGGCGAAATCCTTTAGTTTAACTTGAACAGGACAGGCATTCTTTGCTTGTCCATATTGTCCTTCTGTTGCCTAGACTTCAGGATTAATTCCTTCCTCAAGCAGGGGACAACAAACGGGTGTTCCTTCTCCTATGTTCAGGTGTATAATGGCCCCTGCTTTTGCTAGAATGTCTCTCCCTAACAAAGGAGTGGGGCTTTCAGGCATAATTAGAAAAGCATGTGAAAAGAGTAAAGTTCCCCAGTCACAACTTAGTGACTGGGAGAAGTATCTAGTGACTGGCTGTCCTAGAACCCCTTGGATAGTGACAGATCTGGAGAGCAGTTGTCCAGGACAGGAGAGTAAGACTGAGAAGGTGACACCAGTGTCCAGGAGACAGTTAAGCTCCTGACCCTCAATAGTCAAACTCTGTGACCCAGGGCTCTGTGAGGATGACGGCATGGGCTGGCACTTGCCCTAGGCACCCTCAGTCCTGGGGCCGGATCATCTGGTTAGTGGCTTCTGACTCAGAGGACCTTCATCCCCTGGGGCAGTAGGCCTTCCAGTGATTCCCTTGACATAAGGGGCATGGACGAGGGGGCAACTTATTTCTATTTGGACAATCTTTTTTAAAGTGTCCTTGTAGACCACACTGGAAGCAAGCCTTATTAAGCATTCGATTTGCCCAGCTTTTCCCTTTTCCAGAGCCTCCAAAGTCCGCCTGCCTGAGGGTCATGACTAAAGTGGTGGCCTTTTTTTTTTTTTTAATCTCGTTTGTCCCGTTCCACCTGCTCCTCCTGATCTCTATTATAAAAAACTGAGATTGCCAAGTCCATAGGGTTTCTAAGTTCTGCTCCTGGCCAAAGGTGGACTTTTGAAGATTTTTTCTAATGTCTGCAGCTGACTGACTGATAAACTTATCCTTTAAAATAGTTGGCCTTCAATAAAGTCAGGTGACAGAGAGGTATGCTGTCTCAATGCCTCTGTTAGTCTCTCCAGAAAGACTGTAGGATTTTTTTTCCTTTCCCTGTGTTATATTGGACATCACTGAATCATTCATAGGCTTCTTCCTAGTTTTCCTTAGTCCTTCTAGCATGCAAGACTGTAAATGTCTGTGGCACCAATCTCCATGTTCTGATTCTGTGTCCCTGTAAGGGTCTACACTGGGAACTACCTGCTGGGCTGTGGGGAGTTGTTCTTTTTCCTCTGTTGTCATCCTATCATTGACCTGACTGAGATACCAGAGATTGCCAAACTCTCGGGCTGCAGTTATGGCTGTACTTCTGCCATTTGGGGTTAGTGTCTGATCTAGCAGTAACATTACATCTCTCCATGTTAGATCAGAGGATTGTCCTAACCCTTGTAAAACATCAGTATAGCCATCAGGGTTATCTGATAATTTACCTAGGTTTGCTTCAAGTTTGACAGGGAAAAAAGGTACATACATTCTGGGCTGAATTCTCCAGAATACATCTTAGAATGCATTTTTGCCTGGGGGGAACGTTTCCCATCTGAAAAAAAAAAAAAGAAAAAAAAAAAAAGTAGGGATGCCAGCACCCCTAGTCATTTTCCAATGAGCATTAGTCCTAGAGCAACCTCTATGGTCCTAATGCTTATTGCTTTCCAGGGTGCGTAACCATCCATGCACTTCTGCTTATCAGATTAGTTATGCTCACCAATGTAGCAGTCCTGCATCTGTTTTCCCTCCTTTCTTGACCACAAAGAAAAGGGTCCAGGCCGCTGAATTCTAGTGGTCCTTTACCAGCGTGCTCAACATGGCCTTTGCGCTCAGAGGTGAGTTCTAGAGCTGGACTGGGTTCCTGAGTATTTCATAACAACCCAGCTGCCCCATCAAGATGCATTCCCATAAACAACAGTGCTTACGCAAATTCGTTTCAGAGAGGGTGTAGGTAACATTTTGAGTCAGGATTGAGATACAGTCTTTTTGATTCTGTAAATACTTTAAGACTTGACTGAGTGCAAACAGCTCGCATGTTTGAGCAGACCAATTATTAGGCAATTTTCCTAACTCTGCTTCCACAAGAGTCTCCTATCAATTACTGAATACTCATTGTGTTTTTTTTTTTCCCTCAATCACCCGGGAGGAACCATCTATCATCCTGTCCTGAAGGGAGTTCCTCCTAGGTCTGGCCAGAACTTTGTATAGTAATGAAGATTTAAATCCCCTGTTAGAAAATCTGCTGGGTTAAGGGAATTTTCAGAGGTTAATGTTAAATCACCTTTTTTCTAACAGAATAGCCCCATGCTTTAAGATTTGAGTTAGTAAGCTACCTTTTTGCTTTTTTGACTTAGAATAATTCTGAACTGGTGAGGTGTGCTCACAATGAGGTTTCCTCTAAAAGTTACTTTTCTACTTTCTTCTGTTAGCAAAGCAGTTGCAGCTACAGATTGAATGCATTTGGGCCATCCGTGGGTTCCTGGGTTAAGAATTTTTGATAGGAAGGCTACGGTTGTCAGTGGTCTCAGTGTTTTCAGGCTACACCCTTGTTTACACTGACAACAAGGTAGTATTGGAGTGTTATAGGGTTATGGAGAAGACCTTCAATGATCAATTATAGGTTTTAAATTTACCCGGGCTTTTAAAGGAATAGGGCACACGGTTTTTTTTCTTTACTACTTCTTTCTCTTTCTTTCTCTCTTTGACTCCCTTGTTGTCTCTCTTTCTCTCCCTTCTGTCTCTCTTTCTTTCTCTCTCTTTTCTCCTAGCCCTTTACAAACTTGGGACCCTGGCAAGGGTGATGGGGAACAGGTCCCACATAACTGCCCATGTCGAGAGCTGTATGCCTAAATTGGGAGAGACACCAGGGACAAGACTCTCTGGGTTCATAGCCTAGAGGCCTAAGGATGCAGGGTAGAACTTCCTTAGATCCCTTTGGAGATACAATTTGTTAGAGGAAATGAAAGTCTGAACCATTAGTACCCAGGAGGCAGAGATTGGAGGAAGTGGATTCAGAGGTAAGGAGAATTTAGGGGCTACAATTTCAAGGAAGTCATGGTCAGGACCCAGGAGGTACGGGTCATAAGGAAAGGTAGGGGCACACGCAAGGGTGACTATTGAGTAGAGACTTCTGGCTGCACCCTGGTCTCAACTGGCAAATGCCAGGAGTTCAGGACGACAGCTTTCTGCCTCTAGTCGGATTTTGGCTTCCCCAAGAAAATTGAAAATGGAAGCTGGTTCCAGGCAGACCAATGCTTCCAACCCAGAAGGGTTGGGGTTTGTTAGAGAGCCCTTTTCCAGACATCCTAACACCTGAGTCTTAAGTCCGGCAGCCACGTTGATCATTTTTAACCGGCTGACAGGTACCCAGTATTTTCCTCCAATTCTAAGGAAGGTTAGGACAGGATAGCAAGCAAAAGTGGTCTAATATTACTCACCACTTTGGAGGTCCCTTCGTGGTTGCCAAAATGTTACCAGGGGGTCCTTATTCTTAGAGCTCCCAAGATGGTGGCAGGCTGCTTCCAAGATCGTGGCAAGCTTCTTGTTCTCTGACCAGGGGTTCTTGGCCTCACAGATTCCAAGAAATGGAACCTTGGGCCATGCAGTGAGTGTTATAGCTCTATTAGAAGCCATGGGTCATGAAAGAGAACCATGGAACCCAGCGACTAGTGTTCAGCTCAATTAGGTTGAACCCGGGCACTTAGCCATGTAGGAATAATGGCTTGTTCCGATTGTCATTGGGAGCGGCAATGGGCGCCTTGCTGGATCAGGAGTGCAGCGGACACCCTGCCGGATTCGCAGGGGTGGAAGTCNGGGGCCGGATCATCTGGTTAGTGGCTTCTGACTCAGAGGACCTTCATCCCCTGGGGCAGTAGGCCTTCCAGTGATTCCCTTGACATAAGGGGCATGGACGAGGGGCAACTTATTTCTATTTGGACAATCTTTTTTAAAGTGTCCTTGTAGACCACACTGGAAGCAAGCCTTATTAAGCATTCGATTTGCCCAGCTTTTCCCTTTTCCAGAGCCTCCAAAGTCCGCCTGCCTGAGGGTCATGACTAAAGTGGTGGCCTTTTTTTTTTTTTAATCTCGTTTGTCCCGTTCCACCTGCTCCTCCTGATCTCTATTATAAAAAACTGAGATTGCCAAGTCCATAGGGTTTCTAAGTTCTGCTCCTGGCCAAAGGTGGACTTTTGAAGATTTTTTCTAATGTCTGCAGCTGACTGACTGATAAACTTATCCTTTAAAATAGTTGGCCTTCAATAAAGTCAGGTGACAGAGAGGTATGCTGTCTCAATGCCTCTGTTAGTCTCTCCAGAAAGACTGTAGGATTTTTTTTCCTTTCCCTGTGTTATATTGGACATCACTGAATCATTCATAGGCTTCTTCCTAGTTTTCCTTAGTCCTTCTAGCATGCAAGACTGTAAATGTCTGTGGCACCAATCTCCATGTTCTGATTCTGTGTCCCTGTAAGGGTCTACACTGGGAACTACCTGCTGGGCTGTGGGGAGTTGTTCTTTTCCTCTGTTGTCATCCTATCATTGACCTGACTGAGATACCAGAGATTGCCAAACTCTCGGGCTGCAGTTATGGCTGTACTTCTGCCATTTGGGGTTAGTGTCTGATCTAGCAGTAACATTACATCTCTCCATGTTAGATCAGAGGATTGTCCTAACCCTTGTAAAACATCAGTATAGCCATCAGGGTTATCTGATAATTTACCTAGGTTTGCTTCAAGTTTGACAGGGAAAAAAGGTACATACATTCTGGGCTGAATTCTCCAGAATACATCTTAGAATGCATTTTGCCTGGGGGGAACGTTTCCCATCTGAAAAAAAAAAAAAGAAAAAAAAAAAAAGTAGGGATGCCAGCACCCCTAGTCATTTTCCAATGAGCATTAGTCCTAGAGCAACCTCTATGGTCCTAATGCTTATTGCTTTCCAGGGTGCGTAACCATCCATGCACTTCTGCTTATCAGATTAGTTATGCTCACCAATGTAGCAGTCCTGCATCTGTTTTCCCTCCTTTCTTGACCACAAAGAAAAGGGTCCAGGCCGCTGAATTCTAGTGGTCCTTTACCAGCGTGCTCAACATGGCCTTTGCGCTCAGAGGTGAGTTCTAGAGCTGGACTGGGTTCCTGAGTATTTCATAACAACCCAGCTGCCCCATCAAGATGCATTCCCATAAACAACAGTGCTTACGCAAATTCGTTTCAGAGAGGGTGTAGGTAACATTTTGAGTCAGGATTGAGATACAGTCTTTTGATTCTGTAAATACTTTAAGACTTGACTGAGTGCAAACAGCTCGCATGTTTGAGCAGACCAATTATTAGGCAATTTTCCTAACTCTGCTTCCACAAGAGTCTCCTATCAATTACTGAATACTCATTGTGTTTTTTTTTTTCCCTCAATCACCCGGGAGGAACCATCTATCATCCTGTCCTGAAGGGAGTTCCTCCTAGGTCTGGCCAGAACTTTGTATAGTAATGAAGATTTAAATCCCCTGTTAGAAAATCTGCTGGGTTAAGGGAATTTTCAGAGGTTAATGTTAAATCACCTTTTTTCTAACAGAATAGCCCCATGCTTTAAGATTTGAGTTAGTAAGCTACCTTTTGCTTTTTTGACTTAGAATAATTCTGAACTGGTGAGGTGTGCTCACAATGAGGTTTCCTCTAAAAGTTACTTTTATACTTTCTTCTGTTAGCAAAGCAGTTGCAGCTACAGATTGAATGCATTTGGGCCATCCGTGGGTTCCTGGGTTAAGAATTTTGATAGGAAGGCTACGGTTGTCAGTGGTCTCAGTGTTTTCAGGCTACACCCTTGTTTACACTGACAACAAGGTAGTATTGGAGTGTTATAGGGTTATGGAGAAGACCTTCAATGATCAATTATAGGTTTTAAATTTACCCGGGCTTTTAAAGGAATAGGGCACACGGTTTTTTTTCTTTACTACTTCTTTCTCTTTCTTTCTCTCTTTGACTCCCTTGTTGTCTCTCTTTCTCTCCCTTCTGTCTCTCTCTCTTTCTCTCTCTTTTCTCCTAGCCCTTTACAAACTTGGGACCCTGGCAAGGGTGATGGGGAACAGGTCCCACATAACTGCCCATGTCGAGAGCTGTATGCCTAAATTGGGAGAGACACCAGGGACAAGACTCTCTGGGTTCATAGCCTAGAGGCCTAAGGATGCAGGGTAGAACTTCCTTAGATCCCTTTGGAGATACAATTTGTTAGAGGAAATGAAAGTCTGAACCATTAGTACCCAGGAGGCAGAGATTGGAGGAAGTGGATTCAGAGGTAAGGAGAATTTAGGGGCTACAATTTCAAGGAAGTCATGGTCAGGACCCAGGAGGTACGGGTCATAAGGAAAGGTAGGGGCACACGCAAGGGTGACTATTGAGTAGAGACTTCTGGCTGCACCCTGGTCTCAACTGGCAAATGCCAGGAGTTCAGGACGACAGCTTTCTGCCTCTAGTCGGATTTTGGCTTCCCCAAGAAAATTGAAAATGGAAGCTGGTTCCAGGCAGACCAATGCTTCCAACCCAGAAGGGTTGGGGTTTGTTAGAGAGCCCTTTTCCAGACATCCTAACACCTGAGTCTTAAGTCCGGCAGCCACGTTGATCATTTTAACCGGCTGACAGGTACCCAGTATTTTCCTCCAATTCTAAGGAAGGTTAGGACAGGATAGCAAGCAAAAGTGGTCTAATATTACTCACCACTTTGGAGGTCCCTTCGTGGTTGCCAAAATGTTACCAGGGGTCCTTATTCTTAGAGCTCCCAAGATGGTGGCAGGCTGCTTCCAAGATCGTGGCAAGCTTCTTGTTCTCTGACCAGGGGTTCTTGGCCTCACAGATTCCAAGAAATGGAACCTTGGGCCATGCAGTGAGTGTTATAGCTCTATTAGAAGCCATGGGTCATGAAAGAGAACCATGGAACCCAGCGACTAGTGTTCAGCTCAATTAGGTTGAACCCGGGCACTTAGCCATGTAGGAATAATGGCTTGTTCCGATTGTCATTGGGAGCGGCAATGGGCGCCTTGCTGGATCAGGAGTGCAGCGGACACCCTGCCGGATTCGCAGGGGTGGAAGTCAGCAGTGGGTCTGCTACTGCGGCAAACAGCAGTGGTGGATGGCTCAGCTCGAGCCGTAACAAACACAGACCAGAAGAGTGTGCAGTTGCAGGATTTAATAGAGTGAAAACAGAGCTCCCATACAATGGGAGGGGACCCAAAGGGTGTTGCCATTTCCAGCTTGAATGCCTGGGTTTATATCCTGATCATTGCCCCCCCACCCGTGCTCTCAGGTAATGGATGATTGGCTATTTCTTTACCCCCTATTTTTGCCTAATTAGCATTTTAGTGAGCTCCCTTTACTACTTGATTGGTAGGGTGTGAGCTAAGTTGCAAGCCCCATGTTTAAAGGTGGATGTGGTCACCTTCCCAGCTAGGGTTAGGGATTCTTAGCCTAGGAAATCCAGCTAATTCTGTCTCTCAGTATCATGATACTTATCCAAATTTACCTATGTTACCCCCCTTGGAGACATTGCTAAACCTTTGCAGGGTGACGTTCTCCCTTAGCGTAAACTCAGCTTTGTTTAACAGGTTGTGTTAGTGATGTTGGGGAGTCGGCTTCTGACATGCCTCTGTAGTCAGGAGAGCTGGGTGCTTCTGTCAGAGGCGTTTGAACCAAAGCAACTCCATCTTGAATAGAAGTTGGGTAAAATGGGGCTGAGACCTACTGGGCTGTATTGTCAGACGTTTAAGGCATTCTAAGTCACAGGATGAGATAGGAGGTCAGCACAAGATATAGGCCATAAAGACCTTGCTGTTAAAACAGGTTGCAGTAAAGGAGCTGGCCAAATCCACCAAAATTAAGATGGCCACAAGAGTGACCTCCAGTTGTCCTTACTGCTACACTCCCACCAGCACCATGACAGTTTACAAATGCCATGGCAACGTCAGTAAGTTACTCTATATGGTCTAAAAAGGGGAGACATAAATAATCCACCCCTTGTTTACTATATCATCAAGAAACAACCATAAAAATGGGCAACCAGTAGCCCTCAGTGCTGCTCTGTCTATGAGTAACCATTCTTTTATTCCTCTACTTTCCTAATAAATTTGCTTTCACTTTACTCTATGGACTCACCCTGAATTCTTTCTTGCATGAGATCCAGGAACCCTCTCTTTGGAGTCTGGATCTGGACCCCTTACCTGTAACACTTCCTCCTTGAGAAAGTATGATGAACTTTATTGAACTTCTGGAGAGCAATTTGCCTGAATTTGGGTGTTTGTATTCTGAATTCAAACTTTACTCACTCACTCACCTGGCCCATGTCTTTTTCCAGTGTTTCAGTCAAGGATCATTAAGAAGGGACATGGGTTCATCTAACTAGCTTTATTGAAAGTATGAAAGGGAATCTCTTGAAAACTAAAGTCAGTCAAGAAGTACATCCAGGCCACAAGGAACCTGGAAAGTTACTAAACAGCTATTCAGACCATGTCTTGCTTCTTAAGACCATGTGGCCTTTGGGCTTTGCTTTTCTTTGTACATCTGTTCCACTCTTCTTCCACTTTGTTTTGGTTCCAGGGTAGCTGCTCATAGCTTTGTCTTGCCATGATGCTGACTTTGGCCGCCACCCTACTTGACACTGTGGGACCAGTATCTACCAATAGCTGGCTCTAATCTCCACATCTTTGGATCATACTCATGAGAACCCCTGATTAATCACTGACCAGCCAGCAGTGGAGGCTGGAGTCCAGGCTGGCTGGAGAGCGATTTGTTTCAATCCTATCTGTACAGGGGTTTGGGTCACCTGAACTTTTCTCCTCCCAGCAAGGGTTCCAGGAGGGAGCAGACTGTGAAGGTTTTATGGTTTGGACAGTCAAGGTTTTATGATTTGCTGATGTAACAGAGATTCTACTTGTTGAAATGTATGAATGTCCTTGAATAGGGCCTTCTCATATTCAGCCAGAAGCATCTTAGCAGGATTCCAAAAGAAAGAATCAGTCTTCAGCATTGACTTTAAAACAGGTTTTGAATTCCATAATGAAACAATAGTCTTGAAATCCAGGCTTTGTGAAGAGAAAATAAGGATTTACAAATTACAAAAGCCTCTTTTACATATCGAGAGCAGAAGGGGGAATGCATTTGAATTGGTGATCTGAACAGAGTATTTTATGAGAAACCAAAGATAGAGACTCAGGATATGCTGTAAGAAAAGTCCCTTCCAGCCTTGTGGGGGCAGGGGACAGGCAAGGAATATGAGAAACGTGAGAAAACTAGAAAAGCTACAGATTCCATGGGAGAGAATCTGCACTCCCCAGTGAAGCAGGAGATGAGCAAGGGGCAGTAAAGAAAGTACAGGTGGGTGTGTGGCATCCTACTGTGGCAGGGCTTAGCTCTTGTTTCTGAGGGATAACTTGGGAAATTGTCAGCCCAAGTAGCCCTGCATCTAGCCTGGAGCTGGAACTTCATGGAGTCCTCAGGGGGTAATTTGAAAATGTCTAAGTGAGGTACTCAGGTGATAGGCCTGAGAAACCAGGGATTGTGTGCAGGGTATTCGTAAGTTCTTAGATGCTGGGGTAGAGGGATGAAGAAGAGTCTGGGGTCAGAATGGGTCTGCAGCAGTTGGGGCCACACCATACTCAAGATAACCAGGTGGAACCAGCTATACCTCAGTGAGGACCTATGCAGGACCTGCAGGGACAAGAGTAGACCAACCACACCACATCAGGGACCTGAAGAGACCATGGCCATTATGAAGATGTATGAGCTTTTCCCTTGCACTCAAGGGAGACCTTTTGGAGAAGAGAAATAACCCTGAGAAGGAATTTGATAGTTGAACCAAGTGACCTTTTTTGTTTTTTTGAGACAGAGTTTTGCTTTTGTTGTCCAGGCTGGAGTGCAATGGCACAAACTGGGTTTACTGCAACCTCCACCTCCTGGGTTCAAGCAATTCTGCCTAAGCCTCCCAAGTAGCTGGGATTACAGGTGCCTGCCACCATGCCCAGCTAATTTTTTGTATTTTTAGTAGAGACGGAGTTCACTATCTTGGCCAGGCTGCTCTCGAACTCCTGACCTCAGGCGATCCACCTGCCTCGGCCTCCGAAAGTGCTGGGATTACAGGCATGAGCCACTGCACCTGGCCTGAACCAAGTGAACATTTATTCAGAGGAGACTGAGTTAGACCCAAAGGGTCTGTTTTAAATTAGAAGAAATTGAATTATCTTTAATTTTCAAGTTGAAGTTTCTTTTCCACAGTCAACAGGAATGGGACTTAAGAATGTGATGTGAACAGTTAGGGTGACAAAATACCCCTCCCCTTTTTTTGCACATCTGAACCATTGCGTTCACTGTGCTTTTATCGGAGTGTTGGGTCTACTAAGCCCACACCCTTCCACCCATCATTTAAAAATATATGGCTGGTTGCAATGGCTCACGCCTGTAATCCCAACACTTTAGGAGGCTGAGGCAGGCAGATCATGTCAGAAGATCGAGACTATCCTGGCTAACACTGCGAAACCCCGTCTCTACTAAAAATATAAAAAATTAGCCAGGCATGGTGGCGAGTGCCTGTAGTTCCAGCTACTCCAGAGGCTGAGGCAGGAGAATGGCATGAACCTGGGGTGCAGAGCTTGCAGTGAGCCGAGATCATGCCATTGCACTCTAGCCTGGGCGACAAAGCGAGACTCCTTGTAAAAAAAAAAAAAAAA
>NW_016803819.1:2800557-2810304 GCF_001698545.2 Rhinopithecus bieti
AAAAAAAAAAAAAAAAAAAAAAAAATATATATATATATATATATATACACACACACACACACACACGCATAATATATATGCACACATATACATATGTATATACAAAACGAGGTAGGCAAGGAGTTTATACTTTAACTCACTTGTTCAATCAATATTTGTTGAACAAGTACTATTAAGTGGGCTCTAGTGGCATAGCATGGAACAAGACAGGCATGGTTTCTTCTCTAAGCAGTGGTTAGTCTTTAGGATAAGGGAGGCAGGTCATGTTTCTGTCCAGATGAAGGTTTGTCATTATTCATTGCACCCTGTGGCCACTTGGAGGTATTTTCTGCCCACATCATATAAGAAGTTAGTACAATTTGGGGCAATGTGGTTAGGTGCTGAGTTAAAATTCATTCTAGTTTGAATTCATTCTCTTTCTGCAAAGTTTCCCAGTGCCTATGGCTTTCTGAACCATTTCAACATATATTCACTGACTGATCATAATTTGGCTAGCAAATATTCATTCTGCACCTGTTTATAGATCCTCTATTAGTTGCCAAAGATTCCGAGATAGATGAAGACCTTTCAAGCTGTTGACTGTTTATTGGTGGAATATGAATAAATCAATAAACATGAGGAGGGAATGAAGCTAACTCTGCGTGAGTTTGTGTAGACAAGGCAGGTCTGCCAGTTATGTTGCACAGGGTGTGCACTGCACACAGGCGCCAGGCCAGAAGGGCAGAAACCTAGCTCATGGGCCCTAGCATAGAGCTGCAAACATCCAGGGGAAACATTGCATTTCTATTTACACAAGGTGCCATTTGCTCACCAAGTACTGAGGCTCTCCATCCATTGGACCAGCCAGAGGAAGCAACATTTCTTCATTTGCAAAAGAGTGCCGTGAAATCTGACAAGCAGTCATCAGAGAAAATGGGATAGTTGAACTGAGTTTAAAAGAAATTGGCCAAAAGGACCAGGCACGGTGGCTCATGCCTATAATCCTAGCACTTTGCGAGGCCGATGTGGAAGGATTGATTGGGCCCAGGAATTAGAGACCAGCCTGGGCAACACAGTGAGACCTTATCTCTCCAAAAAAATTTAAAAATTAGCCAGACATGGTGGTGCATGCCTGTAGTCCCAGCTACTCAGATGGCTAAGATAGGAGGATTGCTTGAGCCTGAGAGGTCAACACTCTAGTGAGCTAAGGTCATGCCACTGCACTCCAGCCTGGGTGACAGAGAACCTGTCTTAAAAAAAAAAAAAAAAGAAAAGAAAAGAAAAGAAATTGGCCAGGCTGGGCATGGTGGCTCACACCTGTAATCTCAGCACTTTGGGAGGCTGAGGCAAGTGGATCACCTGAGGTCGGGAGTTCATGGCCAGCCTGACCAACATGGAGAAACCCTGTCTCTACTAAAAATACAAACATTAGCTAGGCGTGGTGGTGCATGCCTGTAATCTCAGCTTCTTGGGAGGCCGAGGCAGGAGAATTGCTTGAACCCGGGAGGCGGAGGTTGCAGTGAGCCAAGATCGCACCATTGTACTCCAGCCTGGGCAACAAGAGCAAAACTCTGTCTCAAAAAAAAAAAAAAAAAAAAAAAAAAAGACCAAAGGGGGGGGGGGCAGTGGCTCATTCCTGTAATCCCAGCACACTGGGATGCCAAGATGGGAGGATCTCTTGAGGGCAGGAGTTTGAGGTCAGCCTGGGCAACATAATGAGACCCCATCTCTACTAAAATAATAATAAATAATAATAATAATAATAATAAAGAAATTGGCCAAAAAAGACAGAAGTGTTGGAGAGTTCTAGGTAAAGGGAGGAATGTGATTGGATGTACTGTGGAGGGAGAAGATGGTGAATTTCGGGAAGAATAAGCAGTTTGCAAAAGAGACTGTCTAGGAACATGCTGGGAGATTAGCCCACAAGGATGGTCAGAGGTCAATCATGAGGGGGCAGATGTGCTGAGAAATTGGCCATTTGTCCTGTAGCTTTGGGGAGGCTTTGGAGATTTAAATGTAACCTCTACATCAATACATTTAGCATGGATTCATCCTTCCTGGCCTGTCAGCCCTTCTCTCCCCCACTGGCATCTCTATTCCTTCCTTCCCTCCCTCCCTCCCTCCCTCCCTTCCCTTCCTTCCTTCATTCTTTCTTTCTTTCTCTCTCTCTTTCTCTCTCTCACTTTCTTTTCTTCTTCCTTTCTCTCTCTCTCTCTCTTTCCTTTTTGAGACAGAGTCTTGCTCTGTCGTCCAGGCTGCAGTGCAATGGTATAATCTCGGCTCACTGCAACATCCACCTCCCTGGTTTAAGCAATTCTCCTTCCTCAGCCTCCTGAGTAGCTGGGATTACAGGCACATGCCACCATGCTCAGCTAACTTTTGTATTTTTAGTAGAGACGGGGTTTCACCATATTGGCCAGGCTGGTCTCTTGGCCAGGTTGGCCTTGAACTCCTGATCTCGTGAATCACCCAGCTTGGCCTCCCAAAGTGCTGGGATTACAGGCATGAGCCACCTTGCCTGACCTGTTACCTGTGCTTCTGACCTACTGGCTATAAATCAGAGATCCCCATGACCCCCTCTTGAAGTTTGATCATTTGCTACCACTGCTCACAGAACTCAGGAAAGTGATTGACTTAGTATTACCCATTTATTATAAAAGGACTTGTAGGGGAGTTTTAAACTTCTCCTCTGTTCTCTGAAGTTTTGGTAAGTTGAATCTATGAAAATCAACTGACAATAGATAAATGAACAGGAGAAAAGGCATGCAAATTTATAATGCATATGCATGGGAGAATCTCAAAGTATGAGATTCAAAAAAGGGCGAGATACTTGAAGTTTAAATAGCAGTTTGAACTACAGAGAAATAGAAACTTGGAGGTTCCTGGAGGGTGGTGGTGAAAAGCTATCGAAGGGTGAAGGGAGAGACTGCATTGTGAATAAAGATTGTCTTATTGTGCAGATAAAATCCCACAGGCAGCCGCCCTCAAGAATAGGTGAAAAGTCTGTCCAGGCCTTGTGTCCTGGGAGTTGAGTCCTCTAGTCTCCTCTCCTGCTGTGTGAATTAATCTTCTCTGGTTAATGAAGATATCAGGGAGGAGGTTCACAGCAACTACATTCATTCTGAAGGAACTTCCCTTAGTCAGATATGGGAAATTGCAGAGAAAACATCTCCTTGTGCTTCAAGAGGGCCTCGAGAGGGAATGAGAGGTGAGAGGCAAGGGATCAGGAGGTCAGAGAGATTCTCCTATAGTTCAAAGCACTCAGCATGCCAAAACACCATACTTTGGGGCACTGTTTTGTGAGTCCCAACAGATACATCTCAGGACCAGCCAGATGGAAGAGATGCATGGGACAAGTCATAGAGGTAGGGGCACAGCTCTCCCACGCCCTCTCTGGATGCACCACCCTCCACCACCTCCACATGTTCAGCAACCTGTAAACTCTCAGAATCCTGTCCTTTTGGGTTTTTATAGAGGCTTCATCACTTAGACATGACTGGTTAAATCACTGGCCATTGATGATCATCTCAACCTTTAGCCACTCTCTCCTCCTCTGAGGTCTGGGGATGGGGCTGAAAGCCCTCTAGTCACGTGGTTGGTTCCCATCCAACTAGCCCCCATCCCGAAGCAATCCAGGAGCTCCCAGCCATCAGTCACCTCCTTAGCACACAAATAAACCCTTATTTCTTCCCAGATTCCAAGGGTTTTAGAAGCTGTGTGCCAGGAAAGAAAGACCAATATATATATTTCTTATTATATCACAACATCACAGTGTCTCTTCTTATCCCTTGTCTCCTTCTGATCCCCTGCGCCCCGACCAGCACTCCATCTTGCCCCCCCCCGACACCCACACACCACACACACACACACACACATCCTTCTCAAGGTCATGATCATTCAGGGAGCAAAAGCACCGAGACGAGAGGTTTAACCCCAACTGAAACCAGAACATGTTCACTTCAATGGGTTTCCTCTGGAAGAAGTTCATATTTAAAAGTTTTTAATGTCTGTTTACCTATTTACCCAGTTAAACACTTGGTCTTTGGTTAAAAGAATTTTAGGTAATAGTTCAGAGGTGGGAGAGATTTGGGAGTTTTGAGAGAAGCAGGACTTAACCGTTGGCTTTGACATCATAGTCAGTGTAGGATGACCTGAAGGGTAAACACGCTTTTGAAGGTCTAGAATGCCCAATGATGATGTCACCCCAGCCTGTTGATTCTCTCTCTTGGTTCCCATGTCCACAAATACAAAGGGTCCTAGGCCCATTTTCATGTGACCTCTTGGGTCAGTCAGATCACACAGGGGACATCTGGCACTCTCAGAGGGTCTAATGGAAAAGGGTTTAGTGACAAGGTTATTTACTGAGAGGAGTGGGAGTATGAAGCTCTCCAGGTTTAGCCACAGTGGGGCTGGTGCTTCCCCAGGCCTGATGAAGCTGGGGTGGGGGTTGATGTTACAGAATTGGAAAGGCAGGAGCTGTGGTCATATTAGAGTGCAGCCACTGCCAAGATGTGGCCAGGTGAGGAGGAAACAGAGGGCTCAGCACTCCACTGTCTTTTTCTTCCTGTCCTTTTATTTCCCGCCGGTGCCACCCAGTGGTCAAATAGAAATGGAAGCCAAAGATCAAGCAGATTGGGTAACGCAATCCACACAGAAGGGGAGAGGAAGAGAAGGGTGGGGAATTGGCCTGACAGGCGAAGAGAATAACTGGCTGTCCGCTCTCCCCACATCCAGTTCCTGGAGACACCCTAGCCCCATCCCCTGCTTGAAAATCATGATGCTCACAGAAAGTCAGATCTGCAGGATATTAAAAAAAGAAAGAAGATAAAGGACACTTTTATGCTTTATGCTCTGTAGGTTTCAGTGACATTTTTGCACCTTTTGTTTACCTCAAAACAACTTTGTGAAATACATATTATGGAGCTAAGTAGGTAAGTGTGTCTTGCTCAAATCACAAGGAATGGAATCAGGACTTAACTTGACCCTCATGTCTCTAAGTTTTTCTCTTTCTTTGAGACCAGTGTCTTTCAAACGGTGAGTCTCAAAGCCTTGGTGAGCCTTGAACCAATTCCGTGAATTATGACCTGCATTTGGAAAATAATGAAATAGAATTGAAGAGAACAGATGGGATGTCAGAGTGTATTGCCCATAATACAGGTTAATATTGTTTCTTGAAACTTTAACACATATAAGTGTGTGTATGTGCTTTTGTGTATTAGGCTGTGATGTAATCTATCACAACTATACACATAAAAAATACAACAGGCATTTCTTCCTAAGGTTTCTGTTAAAGAAAGTCCGGGCCAGGCACATGGCTTACGCCTGTAATGCCAGCACTTTGGGAGGCCGAGGCGGGTGGATCACTTGATGTAAGTAGTTCAAAACCAACCTGGACAACATGGCAAAACCCTGTCTCTACTAAAAATACAAAAAAATTAGCTGAGCATGGTGTTGGGTACCTGTAATCCCAGCTACTTGGGAGGCTGAGGCAGGAGAATAGCTTGAACCTAGGAGGCGGAGATTGCAGTGAGCCAAGATCGCGCCACTGCACTACAGCCTGTGCGATGAGTGCAGAGTGAGACTCCATCTCAAAAAAAAAAAAAAAAAAAGAAGTCTGAAAGCATTATGTTAGATCATCTTCTCTTTTCACTCTGCTTATTCTTTCATTCATTTGTTCTTTCATTCTTATTTACTGAACATCTTTTATGTGCCAGATCTTGAACTCAAACATCACCAGATTTTGAATTCGGTATCATCATCTCACGCATTTGTTCAGTGCAAATTCTTTCTCCATTCTCCTTACACACCCTGCTTCACCACTTTCACTTTCCTAAACGATCCATGCCCTCTTTCATCTTGGGGACCTTTGCAAAACTCCACCTATCCTTTTCCCTTCTCTCTGTGAGCTAATTCCTAGTCATCCTTCAGCTATAGAATCCTGCCTCTATCCTCAAAATCTGGCTTTGGTTCTTGAGGCAATTTTTAAATAAAGCTGCAAGTTATTTGACACTCACTCCAAAGAGGTAGAAACTATGTCACATCTGCTTGACATGTACTCATGACTGCTTCAACCAATAAAGTATGGTGGAAGTGAAATGGTGTGACTTCTAAAGCCAGGTCATCAAAGGTCATGCAACTTCCACCTTATTTGCTGGAACACTCACTTTTGGAGCCCTGTGCTGCTGTGTAAGAAATCCAAGTACCCAAGGCCACCATGGTAGAGAGACCATATGTAGGTGTTCTAGGGGACAATTCCAATTAGATCCAGCATTCCAGCCATCTCTGCCAGGGAGCAAGACATGTAACTAGGTTATCTTGTACTCTCCAGACCAGCCCACCCACAAAATGGATGACACTGAGTGACCCCCATTGACGCCACGGTTAACACAAAAATCACCCAGCTGAACTCTGCCTGAATTTGTGACCCACAACATTGATGAGATATAAGAAAATTGTTATTGCTTTGAGCCACTATGATTTGGGATGGTATTTTGTGCAGCAATAGATAACTGCAACAATTCTCTCTCTATGTGCTTCCACAGCATTCTGTTTTGTCCCCACTGTGAAGTTTATTGCATTGTAGCTTAACTTTCTAAGATCTACTTGTCTATGTTTCCTAACAGAAAATATGAAACCTGAAATGATAATTTGCTGCCAATTGTATTTCTAATATCTAGCATTGGTTCCACACAAAATATGGACTTAATAATTATTCTTTTAAAATTTGGATTCAATTATTTTAAATTTGGGGAACAGAGCTCATTACAGGTAAGGTGTTCATATGTCTGTGTCTGCCTGGACCGACTGATCTGATGTAATTGTTAACAGAGTCCTCTTTCAGTTTCAAAATGTAAAGGATAAACGATATGAGCACTCTAATTAGAGGGGTCCTCGGGGGACCAGAGAAGGATTCTGAGTGATGCCCATCAGATTTATTAGAGTTTGGATTTGGCTCTGGTTGGATAAGAATGTTGAATTTTTAGATGAGCAATTTTAAAGAGTGACTGTTATTACCCTTGTCATCATTATATTTTGATTATGTGCTCTATAATTAGATGTTGAAAATGCTAATGCATATTAATACTTGATTGATTTGATTACCCATCATAATTACACTTTGATCACTTTTGATAAATATATTGATTCATTTTTTATTTACTTCACAGTATTCTTTGTATAACTGCTTTGATAATATCTGATTACATCTTAACATTTGATTGCTTTGAGTAGCTCTTGTTTTAACCATTGGGAAGTTGGATCACGTTAGCTATGATGAACCTGACTAGTGGTTATGAGGGTAGATTTTGCAGTAAAACAGACCTGGGTTTGATGTTCCGCATTACTTACACTGTGTGACATTGGGTAGGTCACTTAACCTCTCTGGCCTTTAGTTTCCCCATCTTTAAAATGGAGATAATAAAAGTTGCTCATGAGGGTGCCTGGTGGATTAAATAAGATAATCATGTATTAGTAGGGTATTCTGGCTGGTCCCTAACTGACATTCTAGATAATTCTCATGTATAGACGGATGATATTCCCTACTCCCACCCAAATATCTATTTGCATGAGCTGATACACATTAAGGCTTTTTGTTGATGTTGTTTCAGGAGGGAGTTCAGGGAGAAGTCATTCTGGGTAGGGTGCTGAAGAGGGAGAGAAGAAGAGAAGAGGAATGAAGGGGAGACCATGTCATAGGCTCCATTCTGCCATTCAGGCCACAAAGTCCAGGTGTTCAGAGTACAAGAGGGCCTGGCCAAAGGGGCAAGTGGGCTGACATCTGGCCACTGGGTTGCATTTGCTTGGGCGGTATGAGTGTCTTTTCTAATTCACATAGAGGAGCCGTGAGAGCCGCTCAGAGGTGTCACACGAAAGAAGGACTCGGTTGAGATTCAGTAGGAATGAAAGAGAAGAGAGAGACTGAGCACAAACTCTGAAGTTCCTATGTGTGTAGAGGGTTTTGTGAGACTCTAGGCATCAGAACAGCAGTTGAGACCCGGGAGGGCCCCAGTGCTGCAGTTTGGGCCCTGGATCCCAGAGTGCTCTGTGGGAGATGGCTATGCCTGGTGGATCAGCCTTCTCATGGGGTTTGGGGACATTAGTGTGTGTGTGTGAGTGTGTGTGTGTGCATGTGCCCATGCTGAGAGGAGGAGAACATGGATGGTATGTGGGTGAGGGTGACCTCTAATTACTGTAATAGCTAGAAATTATAGAGCATTTAGCTCCAGGTACTTTGCCAAACACTTTACACACATTATCATTTTTAATGGTGACAACAACCCTGTGACAATAACCATGAGTACTTTTAATTATCCCCATTCTACAGATGGGAAATAGAGGCAAAGAGAAATTAAGGAACTTTTCCCAATGTTACAGAAAGTAGAGCTGGGATTTGAATCCAGACGTTCAGATGCCAGAGTCGCTACTCTTAGTCATGACCCCATATTGCCTCCTCGTCAGGGGAAGTGGAACTGTTCCTGACATGGGTGAGTCCCCTACTCCTACCCCTGGGGTCACCAGCAGTGGGGAGGAGCTCAACCGCTGCATAAGCCCATGCTCCCCAACTCACTGAAATCTGTGTTACTGGGATCCATCACTTCCTTCAGCCTGGGGACACTGTGTTTTGGATATAAAGCACACTTGCCCAGGACCTGGCTCTGGCTTAGGACTCAGTAGAGAATTCTATTTTTAGTGTTCTGGATGATTGGCTTAGCAGTTCCTTTCTTGAGTCATGTTTTTACAGATGAGAACACAGAGACCCTCTTAGCCAAGTCAGTGCCTTACTTTGACCTACTATTGAGCCTGTCCTTGTCTCTGACCCAAACTGAGTCCACAGAGCAATGGGATGGCCTGCCTTCTCTCCAGCTGTGGGGAGACTCAGGTGTGGGTAATGGTCCCCTGGCACTGGGCCACTGGAGAAGGAAGGCTATTAGCTGCCCATCTGCTGGCTGCTGTCACTGGCTGCTGTCCAAATGACCCACAAGCCCTGGGAACGTTCAATGACCAGACACAGCCATGTGCTCCTGGAACACCAGAGTGACCACCCCATACTGAAAGGACACCTTTCCAGAATCCCATATGAGTCCCCACACATTAGCAAGCCTCTTCTCTTAATCCTTCCTTCCTTTGCAGAAAACCGATGTACCTACATCTCATCCCTGAAACTGTGAGATGTTATCTTTTTCCTTTCCATCCCTCTATTTCATAACTTTTGAGTACAGTACAGTAATATTTTAATATGTTATCGATTTCCAAAATTGAGATGTTACTTTTTTCCTTTATATATACAAAGTTAAATTTTTTGGTCATGCATGGATTAAAAAAAAAAATCCTTCGAGGAAATAGAGTGAAATGCTAACAAGTCTGTGGGTGATGCGATTATGGGTTAATTTAATTTTCTTCTCTATACTTCTCAGTAAGAATGTTTTGTTTTTTATGATACAAAAGGAAGTGGATTTTGTTTGTATGGGTTTTTTTTTTTTTTAGATTGTTGCCTCTTTTAATATTTTTATTCTATCTAGTGGAAACTATAGTGCAACTTTATTTCAAGTAGGCATGGTGTTTTTTGTTTTTACTCCATTTTGCTCCCTGAAATTTCTCTAGGATGGATCTGTTCTGCTAAGGAGGAGGTAGACTAGAAACCAAAAGTACAGACTCAGGCAACTTCTCATACAGATGGAAAGAGCTTTGAACCGAGAGTCAGAAGGGTGAGTTCTTCTTCTGGCTCCACCAAACACTAAGTGCCTTGGTCTTTTTTTTTTTTTTTTTTTT
>NW_016803819.1:2810561-2819612 GCF_001698545.2 Rhinopithecus bieti
TTTTTTTTTTTTTTTTTTTTTGAGACAGAGTCACACTCTGTCACCCAGGCTGCAGTTCAGTGGCACGATCTTGGCTCACCTCTGCCTCCTGGGTTGAAGCGTTTCTCCTGCCTCAGCCTCCCAAGTAGCTGGGATTACAGGCACGTGCCACCATGCCTGGCTAATTTTGTATTTTAGTAGAGATGGGGTTTCGCCATGTTGGCCAGGCTGGTCTCAAAACTCCTGACCTCAAGTGATCTGCCTGCCTCGACTTCCCAAAGTGCTGGGATTACAGGTGTAAGCCACCACGTCTGGCAGTCTTTTCATTGGTAAAGCCACTTAGACTCCACGGCCTCTGCCATCTCTTCCAGACCTGAACCTCAGTGAATCTTTGCTGTCTTGTGGAAATCAGTTGGAAAATGAGGCAACAATTAGCTTACAGCTGACTTTGTTAGACGGTAATGATTTAAATACTTGAAGATCCTGATAGTTCAAATGAAGTATGAGAATGGCTCTTTTGGTGCTGAACAAAGGAAGAAAACTCAAGTAGCTCTTCTGGTGCTGAGTAAAGGAAGAAAACTCAATCTGGCAGGGTTTTCCTGGAACTGGTACTTGACATAGTTTTTGTTTTTTGTTTTTTTTTTTTTGAGATGGGGTCTCACTCTGTCATCCAGGTTACAGTGCAGTGGTACAATCATAGCTCACTGCAGCCTTGGCCTCCTGGGCTCAGATTTCTCTCTCCTTTTTTTATGTACACATATATGTAGGTATGTGTACACACATATATACATATATTCATATATGTAAATTTTTCTGAACTATTTGGGAATAAGTTGCATAGATCCAAAGCTGTTTCCCTGGTTCTCAGTGCAGTCCAGTCCTGGCCTGGATGTCCCTAAGCCTGGGGCCATATCTTCCCTCCCTTCACACCCAGTGCCACCAGCACACCCTCAGAATCAGACCTAGCATTTTTCCTCTCATCAGAAAGCCGTCCGTCTACCCATCCAGACCAGAACTCCACTGTATGTGCCCGTCCTTGGGTGTTAAAAAGAAGAGCATTTAACTTGATTGGCTCCCTTGGGAAAAGAGGCCAGCTCCCTACTAGAGTGCAGTGGTACGATCATAGCTCACTGCAGCCTCAAACTCCCACCTCAGCCTCCCAAGCAGTTGACACTACAGGCATGCGCCACCACACCTGGCTAATTTTTTTGTATTTTTTGTAGAGACCAGTTTTCGCCATGTTGCCCAGACTGGTCTTGAACTGGACTGAAGTGATCTGTCTGCCTTGGTCTCTCAAAGTTCTGTGATTACATGCGTGAGCCACCATGCCTGGCCTACTTGGCTTTTTAATTTTTTTTTTTTGAGTTGGAGTCTTGCTCTGTCACCTGGGCTGGAGTGCAGTGGCACAATCTTGGTTCATGGCAACCTGTGCTTGCTGGGTTCAAGTGATTCTCATGCTTCGGTCTACTCAGGCTTCCTGAATAGCTTGGATTACAGGTGTGCACCACCACACCTGGCTAATTTTCGTAGTTTTAGTGCAGATGGGGTTTCACCATGTTGACCAGGCTGGTTTCTAACTCCTGACCTCAAGCAATCTGCTTGCCTTGCCTCGGCCTCCCAAAGTCCTGGGATTATAGGTGTGGGCCACTGCACCTTGTCTAATTGGCATATTTTTAAGGTAGAGAAGAACCTACATGGGATAGGAAGGACAGAAGATGGTCTAGCGTCTATGGGCAAAAGTATGGAGGTGGAAACAAGCCCATCCCATGTGGTCAATGGATGGGACACAAAAAGTCAAAAACACGAAGAGGAAGCCAGAAACGTCTCCCAGTTGGGGAGAGTATAAAGTGTCATGTGCCTCTTTTCCCATTCATGGTGCAGTGTGGTAGCAACCCAGCAGCAGCCTCCACGTATTCTGTGACAGTTAATTAATCCATTTTGTTTTCCTTTAGTTTAACTGTAAGTTTAAAGTAAATATTGGTATTTTCTAAGATATAAAAACAGTCACTCATCATATTGCACTTCAACAAAATCAAACAGTTTTGGTGACCAAAACTCACAGAGATTTCTCCTAATTGGATAAAAGATAAGGTCTCTGCTTTTCATTTGCCTGATTAATTACTGCTCTGAAACCCTTGAAAACAGACATGGTCTATAGGTGGTATCTGTTGTTTAATCGAGGACATGTTTTTGAAAACCTTTTAAATGGGCCTAGAGAGTTCTTGACTCTGAAGTGAATCACTGAACTGTATGTTTTTACAAGTAACATGCCAGCAAAAAATGATTTTTACTAATATTCAAATTATAGTCACCATAACTGTGGTTTGTCCTAAACCTACCAGCATCTCCAGCATCTACCAGCAGCTCCAAGATAATGGTAGTAAATGGCATCACCATTGACCCAGGGGACTAGGCTAAAAATCCAGTCATCACTCACAACTTCTTCCTGCCTGTATTTCTCTCTCTCATCCCTGCTCTGTCCAAGCCCCATTGTTCTTGTCAAGTTCCTTGCCTAAGAGCAGTATCTCTCCAGGTGTCTCTGGTGTCTCTTCCTACCACCACTTATGTTAAGGCAACTGTGATACAGCTTCGATGACTAGAGGAACACCAGGGTCCTTAGTCTTGTGCCGATTTAGATAAAACAACATGGTCACATGTAGAGTGGTTTTAAGGAGCTTTGAGTGTAATAGGTTAGAAAGTGTAGCAGGACAAGCTGCAGACAAAAGCCCTCAGACACCGAGTTAAAGAAGGAAGGGCTTTATTTGGCCAGGAGCTTTGGCAAAACTCATGTCTCTAACAACTGAGCTCCCCCAGTGAGCAATTCCTGTCCCTCTTAAGGGCTTACAACTCTAAGGGGGTTCAAGTGAGAGGGTCATGATTGATTGAGTAAGCAGAGGGTATGTGACTGGGGGCTTCATGTACTGGTAATTAGAATGGAACAGGACAGGATAGGGATTTTCACAGTGCTTTTCCATACAGTGTTTGTAATCTATAGATAACATAACTGATTAGGTCAGGGGTTGATCTTTAACTACCAGGCCCAGGGTGTGATGCCAGGCTAAATCTACCCGTGGATTTTATTTCTGCCTTTTAGTTTTTACTTCTTCTTTCTTTGAAGGCAGAAATTGGGCATAAGACAATATGAGGAATGGTCTCTTCCCTTAAAAGAAGGAAGAAGCTCCCCCATTCAGAGAAGGAGGGGGGTTCCAAGCCAAGAGAGGAAACCCAATGTGCTTGCTGAAAAGTGACTGCTTATGAGTAGGCTGGAGGAGATGGTGTCTGACTTGCATAGGGCTCAGGGGATTGGTTTGACCAGGCATGTCATTCACGTAGCCCATGGAAAAACTGGCCGTCCCACCCTAGCCTTATTATATGCAAATGCAGGGCGCCAGGATGTTCTACACACTTGGGGATATGTGGGGGTGGCCATGTTGTCAGGCACATGTTGGGGCAAGGGCAAGAGGACAAAGGTGGGAATCTCCATGTTTGGGTGGACCTAGTTTCTAATGGTCTGCATTTGCATATCAAAGCTTGCCAGCCCAGCTCTAAGAGCTGGGGCTTTCCTACTAGAAAAGAAATGTTTCTGGAGATGCTTTAAAAGAAACAAAAACTTCCCAAGGACCCCTTTTCCTCTCTATCTGCCTAAAATAATTTCTTAATAACTCCTATAACAACTGTATCTATTAGGCCTGGTAGAAAACTAAATGCATCCCAGATGGGTGAAGTGAAGAGATTTTAATGAGGAGACAATTTGAGAAATGTAGCCGAGGTGAATGGAAAAGCAAGGAGCAGTGGGGCACCTGGATGACAAGAAGAGTGATGCCCTTACTACTCCTAGCACTGGGGGCAGTGGGAGGTTACTGTGTTCCCAAGACTCAGTGAGAGCCAATGGAAGAGGCTATGGGCTGTGGCCACCCAGTGGTTGCTGTGGTCAAAGAGAGCATGTGGAAGAGGCTGTGGCCTGTGTAGCACTGAAGTTGGGGTGAAGGGATAAAAACACCAACCCTTCCTCCTCCTGTCTTCTAGTCTTGTCGGTACCTCCTACTGGCCAAACCCAACTGACACCAAAGGACAAGGAAGCCCAGGAGATGCAGTCCTCAGGCTCCTCCCTCCTGCACTAAGCACCAAATGCTGGTGAGGGTGTGGAGCAATAGGATCTCTCATTCATTGCTGGTACAAAAGGTACAGCACTTTGGAAGACAGACTGTTTCTTACAAAGCTGAACATGATCTTATCATACATTCCAGCAATCATACTCCTTGGTATTTCTCCAATGGGCTGAAAACTTACATCCACAAAAAAATCCTCACAGGAATGTTTCTAGCACTTTTATCCATAATTGCTCAAACTTGATCAAAACCGTTTCTCTGCACAGAGTAGGGCAGAGACAGCAGAGTGGGTCTGGAGGCTTAAATGAAGAGTAACTAGCAAAGCAATCACCCCCCCCTGCACTTGAACTATTGCAGTAGCCTCTTAAAGTCTTCTCTGCCTCCAGGCTTGTTTTCTTTCCTAAAGATTCCCCATAATGCAGATGTCTATTAGGTCTGCTTGGTGCAGAGTGGAGTTCCATTCCTGGATATCCTTGTTAACTTTCTGGCTCGTTGATCTGTCTAATGTTGACAGTGGGTTGTTGAAGTCTGCCATTATTATTGTATGGGAGTCTGAAATGCTCGTCATCACTGGCCATCAGAGAAATGCAAATCAAAACAACAATGAGATACCATCTCACACCAGTTAGAATGGCAATTGTTAAAACAGTCAGGAAACAACAGGTGCTGGAGAGGATGTGGAGAAATAGGAACACTTTTACACTGTTGGTGGGACTGTAAACTAGTTCAACCATTGTGGAAAACAGTATGGCGATTCCTCAAGGATCTAGAACTAGAAATACCCTTTGACCCAGCCATCCCATTACTGGGGATATACCCAAAGGATTATAAGTCATGCTGCTATAAAGACACATGCACATGTATGTTTATTGCAGCACTCTTCACAATAGCAAAGACTTGGAATCAACCCAAATGTCCATCAGTGACAGATTGGATTAAGAAGATGTGGCACATATATACCATGGAATACTATGCAGCCATAAAAAAGAGGAGTTCGTGTCCTTTGTAGGGTCATAGATGCAGCTGGAAACCATCATTCTCAGCAAACCTCATTGCCAAGAACAGAAAACCAAATACCGCCATGTTCTCCCATAGGTGGGATTGGAACATGAGATCCACTTGGGACATAGAAAGGGGAACATCACATACCAAGGGTCTATTGGTGGGGAGTGGGGAGGAGGGAGGGATAGCATTAGGGATCATACTAAATGTAATGACGAGTTAATGGGTGCAGCCCACCAACATGGCACATGTATACATATGTAACAAACCTGCACATTGTGCACATGTACACTTGAACTTAAAGTATAATAATAAAAAAAAAAGTTAAAAAAAAAAAAGATTCTCCATAATGCGACAAGAATGCTCTTTCTAAAGCAGAAATCTCCAGGTCATTCCCTTCTTACAACCCTTGAGTGACTTCCCGTTGCTTCCAGGATAAAATTAGAACTCCCCAGCATGGTGTCCAATGTCCTGTGAGCTGCATCTCTGTCCACCCCAATATTCCTTTGCACTCCATGCAATGCTGGGAACATGAACAGCTCTCTCGTCACTCGCCTTAGCCCCTGCTTAGCCACACCCTCCGCCTGCAATATTTTTTTTATTCCATTGTGCCTTACTCTCCATGCCTTTTCTCCAGCTGGTTAAATTCTGCTCCCCCGCCTTTTGTTAGGTTTGGTTTTTATTTTAAGACTGCACAGGTTTCTTCTCGTTTTGTTTTGTTTTAAATAGACTTTATTTTTTTCTAGCAACTTTAGATTTATAGAAAAATCAAGCAGGAAGTATAGAATTATCATAAACTTCCTTTGTACCCCCTCCACAGTTGCACTTGTTATTAACATCTTATATTAGTGTGGTGGTACATTTGTTACTATTGATGAATCAATATATGTTCTTATTAACCAAAGTCCATAGTTTACATTAGGGCTCACCCTTTATGTTGTACAGTTCTGTGGTTTTAACAAATGTATAATGTCAAGTATTCACCATTACAGCGTCTTAAAGAATAGTTTCACTGCCCTAAAAATCTCCTGGGTTTAACCTGTTTCTCTATCCCTCCCTCCCCTTAAACCTGCGGCAACCACTGATTTTTCTTTTTAACTGTCTTCATAGTTTTGCCTTTTCCAGAGTGTCATATAGTTGCAGTCATACAGTATGTGTCTTTTTTCCGACTGGCTTCTTTCTCTTAGCAATGTGCATGCATATCTTTCCATGGCTTGAAAACTTTTTTTATTGCCAATTAATATTCCATGGTACAGATGCACTGCAGTTTGTTTATCCATTCTCCTATGGAAGGACATCTTGGTTGCTTCCAAGTTTGAGCAATTGTGGATACAGCTGCAATAAACATTAGTGTGAGGGTTTTTGGGGGGATTGTAAGTTTTCACCCCAATTGGAGAAATACCAAGGAGTATGATTGCTAGAATGGATGGTAAGACCATGTTCAGCTTTGTAAGAAATTGTCTGACTTGCAAAGTGCTGTATCATTTTGCATTCTCACCAGCAATGTGTGAGAGATCCCGTAGCTCCACATCCTCACCAGCATTTGGTGCTGTGTCTTGGATTTTGGCCATTCTGGTGGGTGTTGTTAGAAATGAGTTCTAAATTTCTCTTCAAAGAATCAGTATGTTAGATTCAATTCTTTGCCTTCTACCTTTAAACTTAACTTCCTTGTAAAGCAACCTTTTTCGATTACCTGCTTCACCCTGATTCATTCCGATTACATGCTCCACCCTGACTCATTCTGATTACCCTCTCCACCCTCACTCATTCCGATTACCCACTCATTTTACACCCTGACTCATTCTGATTTGCTGCTCTACCATAACCATTTTCCTCGACAAACCATTCACCTCGTCACTCTCTTTAAATTAGCCAATCAGAATTAGTTTAGCCTGTGAGGTCTAACCCTAGCCAATAGGGGAATGACACAGCAGCAGGCGCCACTTGAGACAGGGATAAGAATCCCTTCCCCTCCTTTGTCCAAGTGTGTGCTCACTATTGCTCCTTCTGTAAGGGCGCACCCTTCTATAGAAGTACATTGCCTTGCTGAGAATGAAAAAGAAAATTTTATAGTCGAGGGCTATTTCTTTTGTGGCACCAAAACTTTTTTTTATAACAATTTGAGGGCTCACTGGGGATTACATTCCCCTCTGGGGGCGGTCTCTGGTTCTCTCTCATGAGGAGGGCGCTGCGCCCCATGATGGCGGCGTCAGGGGTGAGAAATCAGGCCCAGCAGTGGGAGGAATAACCCGAACTCTCAACAATGCAGAAAGAAACTTGCCAGCAACCTAGCTTAAAGGATCCTCACATGCTGCCACGACGACTCTGTGCACAGACCAAGGAAGGAGAAGCTGCGGGAGCTGGTAAAGTACTTCCTTGGTGGTCAAATTCTGGAGGGCTAAATGTGTGTGGGGATGAGTGATCACAAACAACCCTACTTGTGTGTTGTTCGTGTGGATGGTGACAAGTCCTACTGCTGGAAGGAGTGAGTGGGTCCTCTCTGTGGTTCCATAGCTACTTTATATGGCTTAGGGCAGACCCTGTCATGGGATTTATACCAGCACGCCAACACTAAGAGGGGCCTAATTCTCCCTTTGGGGAGCAGCCAGAGAGGACAACAAGAATGGCAACTGTACAAGGGACCCTCAGAGGGGGAAAGGGAGGAAACAGGTCAACCTTCCAGAGCGGTAAGGTGAGACATCCCTGGTTTGAGGGGTTGAGCCTTCCACAAATTTCAGGGGGTTGAACCTCACACAAACCTCCGGTAGTAAGAAAAATATTCAGAACTCCCCTTTCCTTTCTTCTAGGGGGAAGAAAGAGTAGCTCCACTCCCACTGGTCCCTCCCCTAGGGAAAGGGGAAGGAGAGGGGGAACAACAGTATAAGCAGCTGACAGAGGCAGGGAAAGACCAGTAAAGAGGAAAGAGAAACTGGGAGAGGAAGTGAGAGAGAAGGAGACAGAGTCAGAGAGGCGGGGGTGGGAGTGGGTGGGGGTGGAAATAACAGCATAAGCAGCTGGCAGAGGCAGAGAAAGACCAGCAAAGAGGAAAGAGAAACTGGAAGAGGAAGTCAGAGAGAAAGAGAGAGAAAGAGACAGAGTCAAAGAGAGAGAGAGAGAGCGACACAGAGAGAGAAAGAGACAAAGAGGGAGTCAAAGAGAGAGAAAGACAGAGACAGACTCAAAGAGAGAGAAAGAGATAGAAGTAGTAAAGAGAAAAGAGTGTATTGTATTCCTTTAAAAGCCAGGGTAAATTTAAAACCTATAATTAATAATTGAAGGTCTTCTCAGTGACCTTATAACACTCCAATACCGCCTTGTTGTCAGTGTAAACAAGGGTGTAGCCCAAAAGCACTGAGGCCACTGACAACCTGTAGCCTTCCAAATAAAAAATCCTTAACCTAGTAACCCACAGATGGCTCAAATGCATTCAATCTGTAGCAGCAACTGCTTTGCTAATAGAAGAAAGTAGAACCATAACTTTTAGAGGAACCCTCATTGTGAGCACACCTCATCAGGTCAGAACTATTCTAAGTTAAAAAAAAAAAAAATTAACCCATCAGGTTTCCTAAATCTTAATCTAAATCAGGATCTAAATCTTAATTACCACACAAAGGTCCAACCAGACCTAGGAGGAACTCCCTTTAGGACAGGAGGATAGATGGTTCCTCCTGGGTGATTGAGGGAAAAAGATGCCATGGGTATTCAGTAAGTGATAAGGAAACTTGTAGTAGCAGAGTTAGGAAAATTGCCTAATAATTGGTCTGCTCAAATGTGTGAGCTGTTTGCACTCAGCCAAGCCTTAAAGTACTTACAGAATCAGGAAGGAGCCATCTATACCAATTCTAAGTTAATATGGACTGAACGAGGTCTTGTAAGAAATCAAACATATATCTCAGTCCTGGGCCCAGTACAAACTAACATTCCTCCATTTGTCTCAACTTCCTGGGCCCAGTACAAACAT
>NW_016803820.1:0-1422 GCF_001698545.2 Rhinopithecus bieti
ACCAACCAAGCAAATAATTACGCTGAACCCCCTTTGACACTCTGTAATTGGATGTCCTGGGTACTCCCAATTCTTAGTCCTTTAATACCTGTTTTTCTCTTTCTCTTATTCCGACCTTGTGTCTTTCGCTTAGTTTCTCAATTCACACAAAACCGCATTTGGGCCATCACCAATAATTCTATATGACAAATGCTCCTTCTAACAACCCCACAATATCACCCCTTACCCCAAAATCTTTCTTCAGTTGAATCTCTCTTACTGTAGGTTCCCACACCGCCCCAATCCAGCTTGAAGCAGCCCTGAGAAACATCGCCCATTATCTCTCCATACCACCCCCCCAAAATTTTCACCACCCCAACACTTTACCACAATTTTATTTTTCTTATTAATATAAGAAGACAGGAATGTTAGGCCTCTGAGCCCAAGCTAAGCCATCATATCCCCAGTGACCTGCACGTAGACATCCAGATGGCCTGAAGCAACTGAAGATCCACAAAAAAAGTGAAAATAGCCTTAACTGATGACATTCCACCATTGTGATTCATTTCTGCCCCACCCTAATGGATCAATGTACTTTGTAATCTCCCACACCCTTAGGAAGTTCCTTTATAATCTCCCCCACCCTTAAGAAGGTTCTTTGTAATTCTCCCCACCCTTGAGAATGTACTTTGAGATCCGCCCCCTGCCCCTAAAACATTGCTCTTAACTCCACCACCTATCCCAAAACCTGTAAGAACTAATGACAATCCCACCACCCTTTGCTGACTTTCTTTTCAGACTCAGCCAACCTACACCCAGGTGAAATAAACAGCCATGTTGCTCACACAAAGCCTGTTTGGTGGTCTCTTCACACGGACATGTGAGACAGGACTTATCTAGAGTTTTCATCATTTTGAATCATCCTGTCACTTATAAGTAACATTTGGAAACATATCTCTCTGTTGTTATTACCATGTGACCCATGGCTGCGGGTCAGTTCTTCTGTCCTTTTCTAGAACTCCTTGCCTTACTTAAAGTTTGCTGTATTAGCTCTCAGGCATGGTAGAAACAAATAAATGTCTACATTTTATGAGCAGATATGTAACTAATTAAAAACATAACTACTCTCTTGGGCTTCTAAAATTTAGTTTAAAGCACCAGTTTCTCCCACTCGCGTAGGAGCCTCCTTTGTCATTGTGGCTTCCAGCAGCTCACTGTATACTCTGGAAGCCCTGACGCAGAAGCAGTTGAAGGACTCCGACAGCCTCCGCTACTGTCTTGTTTTGCACAGGGCACTCTTAGCAGTCACCCTCCAAACCAACTCCCTGTGACTTTGTGGGACTCCTTCCGTCTGCGCTGCACAGCACAGATCCGATGATCTTCATACCTGGCCTCATTGCATCTGGCTCTCCAAGGCGCAGATCTTTAGGTAATTTTTTTTTT
>NW_016803821.1:0-2992 GCF_001698545.2 Rhinopithecus bieti
CAGTTAGCAATTCCTCTAACCTTTTTTCAAGGTTCTTAGCTTCCTGGCTTTAGGTTAGAACATGCTCCTTTAGCTCGGAGGAGTTTGTTGTTACCCACCTTCTGAACTCTACTTCTGTCAATTTGTCAAAGTCATTCTCCATCCAATTTTGTTCCCTTGCTGGCAAGGAGCTATGATCCTTCAGAGAAGAGGTGTTCTGGGTTTTGGAATTTTCAGCCTTTTACTCTGGTTTTCCTTATCTTCATGGATTCATCTGCCTTTTGTCTTTGATGTTGGTGACCTTCAGTTGGTTTTCTGTGTGGATGTCTTTTCGTTGATGTTGATGCTATTCCTTTCTGTTTGTTAGTTTTCCTTCTAACAGTCAGGCCCCTCTGCTGGAGGTCAGCTGGAATTTGCTGGAGGTCCATTCCAGACCCTGTTTGCCTGGGTATCGCCAGTGGAGGCTGCAGAATAGCAAAGATTACTGCCTGTTCCTTCCTCTGGGAGCTTTGTCCCAGAGGGCACCCTCCAGATGCCCACTGGAGCTCTCCTATATGAGGTGTCTGTCAGCCACTGCTAGGAGTTGTTTCCCTGTTAGGAGGCATGGTGGTCAGGGACCCACTTGAGGAGGCAGTCTGTCCCTTAGCAGAGCTCGAGTGCTGTGCTGGGACGTCTGTTGCTCTCTTCAGAGCCAGCAGGCAGGGACGTTTATGTCTGGTGAAGCTGTGCCCACAGCTGCCCCTTCCTTCAGGTGCTCTGTCCCACTGAGATGGGAGTTTTATCTATAAGCCCCTGAATCGTGCTGCTGCTTTTCTTTCAGACACGCCCTCCCCAGAGAGAAGGAATCTAGAGAGGCAGTCTGGCTACAGCAGCTTTGCTGAGCTGTGGTAGGCTCTGCCCAGTCCAAACTTCCCAGTGGCTTTGATTTCACTGTGAGGGGAAAACCACCCACTCAAGTCTCAGTAATGGCAGATGCCCCTTCCCCTACCAAGCTCAAGCATCCCAGGTCGACTTCAGACTGCTGTGTTGGCAGTGAGAATTTCAAGCCAGTGAATTCTGGCTTGCTGGCCTCCGTGGGGTGTGATCCGCTGAGCTAGACCACTGGGCTCCCTGGTTTCAGCTGCTTTTCAGGGGAGTGAACGGCTCTGTCTCACTGGCATTCCAGGTGTCACTGGGATGTGAAGAAAAAACTCCTGCAGCTAGCTGGGTGTCTGCCCAAATGGCTGCCCAGTTTTGTGCTTGAAACCCAGGGCCCTGGTGGTGCAGGCACCTGAGGGAATCTCCTGATCTGTGGGTTGCAAAGACAGTGGGAAAAGCATAGTACCTGGGCTGAATGCGCCGTCCCTCAGGGCACAGTCTCTCATGGCTTCCCTCGGCTAGGGTAGGGACTTCTCTGACCCCTAGTGCTTCCTAGATGAGGCAACACCCCACCCTGCTTTGGCTTGCCCTCAATGGGCTGCACACACTGTCTAACGAGTCCCAATGAGATGAGCCATGTACCTCAGTTGGAAATGCAGAAATCACCCACCTTCTGCATTGATCTCACTGGGAACTGCAGACTGAAGCTGTTCCTCTTCAACCACCTTGCTAACCCCTCTCGACTAAGTTTTCTTATCTTAGGTTGTATATCCAATAAACTAGATTTAGTGGTCAATAGTGATTTTGGAATGAATGAATAAATAATAAACATTGTTTTCTTGTACTGCACTATAAATGTGTAGAAGTCATGTAATTTAAAATTTCTATGTGTTAAAATGTTGGGTAAAATATTTTACTCTACTTTAAATATCTAAGTTATTAAATATAACTGGCTGCATTTATTTTATTAAAACTTACAAAGTAATTTTATAATGATACAAATTATAGGATCATCTACACATTGTGCCTATTAAAATTTTACTTAAACATGATTTTAGTCTTTTATAGACAGAAATATAAAGAATGCTTCAAAATCTTAATCATTTAGAACTAAAATAATGTCTGGTGCCTTGAAATCCAGATTTACATATGTGTTAAAAATACTGGTTTTTTCCTCAAATCATGGAATTGAGAGGTAGAGTTGAATGCAGTTTTAATAAGTATGCATTGGTTCCTATGTGGCTATTCTTGCTGGAGTAGCACACTAACACTCTACAAAAATCTGTTTTACAGAAAGAAACCTTTGGAAGTAATCATTATGTAAATTAATGAAAAAATGAATAAACATATGTAATATAATAAACATTAAATTATTGATTAGTAGAGATCCTGGATTCTAAGACAATGAAAATATTAAACAGTTTTCTCAGGAAAAACATTTTGGGACAAATATATATATATGTGTATATATATATATATATTTCCCTCTGTATTATTTCAGAGGCTATATCATAAAGATGAAATTAAACTGGAAAATGTACATTGACTAAGAATTTAACTTTTGAAACTCAAACATCTATATCTTTCACATATATGCACATATGCGAAATATAGAGCTATGATAGATATATGTACACACACATACATATATAGTGCACAAAGATATCTTTATTTCAGGTATATATTTTTTCATATATCTTTCATAAATATTATTGATGTATACATTTCATGTATGTATGTACATATATTCACACACACATAGCCCTGATTTCATCTTAGCACATACATTTATTATTATCTTCATTTGGAAATACTGGAAATAAAGTATTAGGTGTGTTTTAGCACATGTAGAATTTAGCTAAAATCAAAAGCAATGGAGACATTTTCAAGGACAAATGTACTTAAGTATTGTAGCCATGCCACTTATTTCCATATAACAAAAAGTCTTATTTATACATTTACATTTGGGTTAATTCAACTTTTTGCCCTGATCAACACCTGAAGGAATTTCAGGATAGAATTTTAGAATGGAGAGGAACCATGAAAATTGAAATGTATAAAAGAGGAGCTTGAGAATTCCAGACACTTTCATATTTAGATGTTGTGTTGTAGCTGTGCCCCTGTACAAGATACCTAACCTTTTTTTTTTTTTTTT
>NW_016803822.1:0-483 GCF_001698545.2 Rhinopithecus bieti
CTCATTTTATGAGGCCAGCATCATCCTCATACCAAAACCTGGCAGAGACACAACAAAAAAAATATTTAGGCCAATATCCCTGATGAATATTGATGCAAAAATCCTCAGTAAAATACTGGCAAACTGAATCTAGCAGCACATCAAAAGGCTTGTCCACCAAGATCAAGTCGGCTTGATCCCTGGGATGCAAGCCTGGTTCAACATATGCAAATCAATAAACGCAATCATCACATAAACAAAACCAATGACGAAATTCACATGATTATCTCAACAGATGCAGAAAAGGCCTTCAACAAAATTCAACAGCCTTTCATGCTAAAAACTCTCAATAAACTAGGTATCAATGGAATGTATCTCAAAATAATAAGAGCTATTTATGACAAACCCACAGCCAATATTATACTGAATGGGCAAAACTGGAAGCATTCCCTTTGAAAACTGGCACAAGACAAGGATGCCCTCTCTCACCACTCCTATTCAATG
>NW_016803823.1:0-2073 GCF_001698545.2 Rhinopithecus bieti
TTGGCTGGGACTATAGGCACCCGCCACTGCACCTGGCTAATTTTGTATTTTTAGTAGAGATGGGGTTTCACCATGGATTTTTATGATATCTTTTGGCTTCTCTGCAGACTTAAAAAATCACTTTTCTTACATTCTGGTTCACAGATACTATTACCCAATAGCTTAATTTTTGTTAATATAATTTAAATGAAGTTATACATTGGAATCTAAATTCATATGTATACTATAGTTTTCTAAAAACTATTACTTTAGGTATGAGAGGTTTTAACACTCTAAAACTTTCTTTCAAAAATGACAAAACAGGCCGGGCATGGTTGTGCAAGCTTGCAATCCCATCACTTTGGGAGGCACAGGCAGGCAGATCACTTGAGCTCAGGAGTTCGAGACCAGACTGGGCAACATGCTGAAACCCAGTCTCTACTAAAAATTCAAAATTTAGCAAGGCATGGTTGTGTATACCTGTAGTCCCAGCTACTCAGGAGACTGAGGTAGGAGGATTGCTTGAGCCTAGGAGGTGGAGGTTGCAGTAAGCAGAGATGACACCACTGTACTCTAGCCTGGGTAACAGAGCTAAATCCTATCTTAAAAAAAAAAATTTAAAAAAACAAAAAAAAAAGTCAAACAAACCAACTTTCTTTTTCAACAACTTTCCTGTTAAACTTATAGAAATTTTCATTTCTAGAATTTCGGACAACCATTTTCCACTTTTTTTTTTTTTTTTTTTTGAGACAGGGTCTCACTCCCATCACTCAGGTTGGAGTACAGTGGCACAGTCTCAGCTCACTGCAGCCTTGACCTCCCAGGGCTCAAGGGATCCTCCCACCTCAACTTTCTGAGTAGTTGGGACCATGCCCGACTAATTTTTCCATTTTCTTTGTGGAGACAGGGTTTCACCATGTTGTCTAGGCTGGTCTTTAACTCCTGGGTTCAAGCAATCTGCCCACCTTAGCTTCCCAAAGTGCTGGGATTACAGCTGTCACCACTGCACCAAGACTACCCCATATTCTTAACAAATTATCTATCTTTAAATAGTACACTTGATCTCAGCCAAAAGCCCGAGAAGTGGTATCTTTAAATAGTATAATCCACTAGGTATGATAATCCCAAATCTGTCTTAATATGTGTTAAAGCCTGAAATTATATCAATTTTCACACTTTTACTTTATATACATGCTAATCAATTCCTTATCAAATAACTCTTTACTTAAAAAGAATTTTTTTTTTTTTTGAGACGCAGTCTCCCTGTGTTGCCCAGGCTGGAGTGCAGTGGCATGATCTCGGCTCACAGCAAGCTCCACCTCCCAGGTTCATGCCCTTCTCCTGCCTCAGCCTCCCGCGTAGCTGGGACTACAGGCACCCGCCACCACGCCCAGCTATTTTTTTTGTCTTTTTTTTTAGTAGAGACAGGGTTTCACTGTGTTAGCCAGGATGGTCTGAAACTCCTGACCTGGTAATCCGCCCGCCTCGGCCTCCCAAAGTGCTGGGATTACAGGCGTGAGCCACCACGCCCAGCCTATCTTTGTTTTTAAAAGGGAAAATAATCACGGGCACCTCTCCAGAAAGCTCTCCTTAGGATCCACATTATAGAACCTCACCTTATGGCTATAAACACATCTTTTAGAACTTTAATATAACAATTAAATTAAGACAATCATCATGGAGCAGTGGATAATTTTCTAAAAATGTAACAGGAAAGTTATTGAAAGGAAAAGGTGTCTTTACTTTTTGGAATTTTTTTTTTTTTTGAGACGGAGTCTCACTCTTGTTGCCCAGGCTGGAATGCAGTAGCACAAATTCGGCTCATTGCAACCTCCGCCTCCCAGGTTCAAGCGATTCTCCTGCCTCAGCCTCTTGAATAGCTGGGATTACAGGCATGCGCCACCATGCCCGGCTAATTTTTAAAAAAATTTTTTTTTGTTTTTTTTTTTTTTTTTTTTTTGGAGACGGAGTCTCGCTCTGCCGCCCAGGCTGGAGTGCAGTGGCCGGCTCTCAGCTCACTGCAAGCTCCGCCTCCCAGGTTCAAGCAATCCTCCTGCCTCAGTCTCCTGAGTAGCTGGGACTACAGGCATGTGT
>NW_016803824.1:0-1850 GCF_001698545.2 Rhinopithecus bieti
TTTGGAGACTGGGTTTCTTTCTTGTTGCCCATGTTGGAGTGCAATGGCACTATCTCAGCTCACTGCAACCTCCGCCTCCTGGGTTAAAGCAGTTCTCCTGCCTAAGCCTCTTGAGTAGCTGGTATTACAGGCATAAGCCACCACGCCCTGCTGATTTTTGTAGTTTTAGTAGAGATGGGGTTTCTCTATGTTGGTCAGGCTGGTCTCGAACTCCCAACCTCAGGTGATCAGCCCGCCTCGGCCTCCCAAAGTGCTAGCATTACAGGCGTGAGCCGCCACACACATCACAATTAACAAGTTTAAAATAGTTGATAGTTTATGGATGTAAGATGATTTGCATGGAATTAGGAGGATGAATGTGTGGAAAAATTGCTGATTTTCAAGAGACATAATTTCAGACAAAGACTAACTAAGTTGTTTTGGCTTGGCTGATGGTAACCCATCACTTGTGCTGTGACTCGGAGCCATAAAGGAAAATATATCAAATAGAAAAATGAAATATATTAAGGTTTTATTACAAAATGCATGTGATGTCTAGGTTACGTTGTCTTGCTAATGAAGACACAGCTAAGTAATAGTACATATCAAATGTAAACTTCATGGAGAGATGACCAGTGGTTAATAGTTTTAATATTTGTTATCACATAAAACACAAAAAATTCAGAAGTAGATTTATAGTAAAAACCAATATGGTTTAATGACAATAGGAATTGCTATTCCAGTAAAGTACAGAAAAAACCTCTCTTTAAAATGCGTAAAGTTTGATATATTTAAATTGCGATGGGTTTGTTTACTAATTTCAGTAGATGAAGTTCTATACTAAGGAAAAGGAGGCATAAAAAGATCCAGGAGGCCTTGCGCGGTGGCTCAGGCCTGTAATCCCAGCACTTTGGGAGGCCCAGGCGGGCGTATCACGAGGTCAGGGGATGGAGACCATCCTGGCTAACACGGTGAAACTCCGCCTGTACTAAAAATAAAAAAAAAATTAGCCGGGGGTGGTGGCGGACGCCTGTAGTCCCAGCTACTCAGGAGGCTGAGTCAGGAGAATGGTGTGAACCGGGAGATGGAGCTTGCAGTTAGCCGAGATCGCGCCACTGCACTCCAGCCTGGGTGACAGTGTGAGATTCCGTCTCAAAAAAAAAAGAAAAGAAAGGGAAAAGATCCAAGAGTCTTAGCTTTGTATACCAAGTAAAAACCTCATGCTCAAAATGAATATTGGTTGTCATCATGTGTTTAAAATACTCTAGCATAATCTTCAAATAAAAATGATGGTCATCCTTTCATTATAGTGACAAGTCACTACTTACTTATGTTTTGAATTCATATTGGTTTATTTTTTCCACTGCCTTATTGCAAAGCACATGTCACATAAAATATGTGCTCAAGGGCCTTGGAAAGCCAATGAAGTGAATTATACATGGGCTGAGCTTAATCAGTTTATTATTTCTTTAGCTTTGTAGGTATAAGTAAAAGTAAAATGCAATTCAATATTTGAAAATGCCACGTACTGCCCTCTGGAGTTTTCCATGCAGAGGAAGAAATAAAAAGTGGGAATTCCTGGGATTGAGAAACGACATGGAGTAGCTTTTAAAAATAAGATTAGAGACTGGGCATGGTGGCTCACGCTTGTAATCCCAGCGGTGGCTCACGCTTGTATTCCCAACACTTTGGGAGGCCGAGGCAAGAGGATCTCGAGGTCAGGAGTTTGAGATCATCCTGGCCAACATGATGAAACCCCATCTCTACCAAAAATATAAAAAATTAGCCAAGTGTTGTGGCATGCACCTGTAATCCCAGCTACTCGGGAGGCTGAGGCAGGAGAATTGCTTGAACCCAGGAGGTAGAGGTTG
>NW_016803824.1:3248-7892 GCF_001698545.2 Rhinopithecus bieti
TGTGCACAACGTGCAGGTTCGTTACATATGTGTACATGTGCCGTGTTGGTTTGTTGCACCCATTAACTCGTCATTTACATTAGGTATTTCTCCTAATGTTATCCCTCCCCCAGCCCCCCACCCCACAACAGGCCCTGGTGTGTGATGTTCCCCTCCCTGTGTCCAAGTGTTCTCATTGTTCAATTCCCACTTATGAGTGAGAACATGTGGTGTTTGGTTTTCTGACCTTGTGATAGTTTGCTCAGAATGCTGGTTTCCAGCTTCATCTAAGTCCCTGCAAAGGACATGAACTCATCCTTTTTTATGGCTGCATAGTATTCCTTGGTGTATATGTGCCACGTTTTCTTAACCCAGTCTAACATTGATGGGTATTTGGGTTGGTTCCAAGTCTTTGCTATTGTGAATAGTGCTGTAATAAACGTATGTGTGCATGTGTCTTTATAGCAGCATGGTTTCTAATCCTTTGGGTATATACCCAGTACCAGAATCGCTGGGTTAAATGGTATTTTTTGTTCTAGATCTTTGAGGAATCGCCACAGTGTTTTCCACAATGCTTGAACTAATTTACACTCCCACTAGCAGTGTATAAGTGTTCCTATTTCTCTACATCCTCTCCAGCATCTGTTGTTTCCTGACTTTTTAATGATCATCATTCTAACTGGTGTGAAATGGTATTTCAATGTGGTTTTGATTTGCATTTCTCTGATTACCAATGATGATGAACATTTTTTCATGTATCTGTTGGCTGCATAAATGTCTTCTTTTGCGAAGTATCTTTTCATAACCTTTGCCCAGTTTTGGATGGGGTTATTTGATTTTTTCTTGAAAATTTGTTCAAGTTCTTTGTAGATTCTGTATTTTAGCCGTTTGTCAGGTGGATAGATTGCAAAAATTTTCTCCCATTCTGTAGGTTGCCTGTTCACTCTGATGGTAGTTTCTTTTGCTGTGCAGAAGCTCTTTAGTTTAATTAGATCCCATTTGCCTGTTTAGGCTTTTGTTGCCATTGCTTTTGGTGTTTTAGTCATGAAGTCCTTGCCCATTCCTAGGTCCTGAATGGTATTGCTTAGGTTTTCTTGTAGAGTTTTTTATGGTTTTACATCTAACTTTTAAGTGTTTAATCCATCTTGAATTAATTTTTGTATAAGATGTAAGAGAGGGATCCAGTTTTAGCTTTCTACATATGGCTAGTCAGTTTGCCCAGCACCATTTATTAAATAGGGAATCTTTTCCTCATTTCTTGTTTTTGTCGGGTTTTTGAAAGATCAGATGGTTATAGATGTGTGGTGTTATTTCTGAGGCCCCTGTTCTGTTCCATTGGTCTAGATCTCTGTTTCGATACCAGTACCCTCATGTTTTGGTTACTGTAGCCTTGTAGTGTAGTTTGATGTCAGGTAGCGTGATGCCTCCAACTTTGTTCTTTTGATTTAGGATGGTCTTGGCAATGTGGGCTCTTTTTTGGTTCCATATGAACTTTAAAGTAGTTTTTTCCAGTCCTGTGAAGAAAGTCATTGGTAGTTTGATGGGGATGGCATTGAAAGTATAAATTACCCTGGGCAGTGTGGCCATTTTCACAATATTGATTCTTCCTATCCATGAGCATGGAATGTTCTTCCATTTGTTTGTGTCCTCTCTTACTTCCTGGACCAGTGGTTTGTAGTTCTCCTTGAAGAGGTCCTTCACATCCCTTGTAAGTTGGATTCCTAGGTATTTTATTCTCTTTATAGCAATTGGGAATGGGAGTTCACTCATGATTTAGCAATGAAAAATCCTCAACGATTTCAAGTTGTATATTTGTGTATTCTAGGATCGCTAGTAAGGTAGTTAGAATAATGACTCCCCAAAGATGTTCATGTGTTTATAACTGGAGCTATGTTACCTAGTATGACAAAAAAAAAAAAAAAAAGACTGCAGATGTGATTAAATTAAATGTTAGGGGATGGGATATGATCCTGAATTATCTGGGTGGGCCTGGTGCAATCACAATTGTTCTTATAAAGTCTGACTCAGAAAAGTAACTCTAAGTAAAGCTTTGGTAATCAACATTATTACTGAACGCATGCTGAGTTTGAATAGGCTCAGCTGTGACTTTTGATTTTTTTGTACAACCTCAAAACATAAATGACATTCTCTTATTGGCTTTGAGTATTGAGTCCTTGTAAGAGTACTCATTTGTCTTTCATTGACTTGAAAGGACAATGATGTTCCCACCTCACTGCTGACTAGCGCAGTGGTTCTCAAATTTTAATTCGCACTGGAATTACCTGGAGGGATTGCTAAAAGACAAGAGTATCTGATTCAGAAAGTTGGGTGGGGCACAGAAATTTGCATTTCTAACAGTTTTCCAGGTGTGGGTTTGTGAACCAGTGGAATGGGTAATCTAGTCGTGAGCACTACTTGCCCAGAAGAAGGTTTCATAATCTTTGAAGGAAATGAAAAAAAAATCTACTTTAGACTTATTGATCAAATTTACAACAAATCAATCTCTCTCTCGCTCTCTCAAGATTTCACTAATCCTTGTAATTCAGGCCCTTTGTTGATCATCTCATTCAATAAGCCGTGTTATATTGGATATGGTTGTCAGTGCAATGAGAACTACTGTCAAAAAAAAAATTGAGGAACAATGTTTTATATGAAATAATGTTCTATATAAAACAATGTTTTATATAAAGCACCTCTGAAAACCTGCAGTTATATCTAATATTTATTATATATTTTTAATCCTTTTTTATCCTTTTGATATTAGTAAGATTCAAGTACTTCTCTATTTTCAAGAAGAAACTCAATTATTGTTATTATTATTATTTTTTGAGACGGAGTTTCACTATTGTTGCCCAGGCTGGAGTGCAATGTTGTGATCTCGGCTCACTGCCACCTCCACCTCTTGGGTTCAAGCGATTCTCCTGACTCAAACTCCCATGTAGCTGTGATTACAGGCATCCACTACCACACCCAGCTAACTTTTCTATTTTTAGTAGAGACAGGGTTTCACCATGTTGGCCAGGTTGGTCGCAAACTCCTGACCTCAGGTTATCTGCCCACCTTGACCTCCCAAAATGCTGGGATTACAGGTGTGAGCCACCACACCCGGCCAGAAACTCAATTATTTTTGTTGTTTGAAAAAATAGTGGAACCTCTATTAGACTCTTCCCTTAATATTCCACATATTGTGGTGTATCAATTGATCCTCATGACCTAATTGAAACATAGTTCCTTTTTCATACTTTGCTATATTGCTAAGAATGTAAACATTACAGTGACTTTTTAAATTCCTTTATCTTTACGTACATGTGTGTGCAGCACATGCTCAAGTATGTCTGTGTATATATCAAATTGTTTCTGTGAAACAGAGAAACGGGGGCGCAGTGGGAGTTGAATTGATTCTTGGAAAATGCATCCATGCTTTTGTGTTTCCTTCTTTTGATAAATATAATTACTTTAAAATAAAACCATCTATATTGTCTTTCCACTGTGTGGACTATTTAAAATTCCCAAAGAACGAGTTAAAGGAATATGTGATCTGACTGTGTTGCTAACATGTGACCTGGATGAGTTTACCTGGCCTCTTTTAGTCTCAATTTTCTCATCTGTAGTGAAAACAGTAAGAGTCTCATCCTAGGTTTCTGGTGAGGATTGTATAATATAATACTTGGAAGGTTTTTAGCACACCGTGTGTTCATTAATGATTACTCCTTACTATTCTCGGCTATTTAATACTGTATTCTCACTACTCACATTTACAAAATAGCACTGTTAGGTCTCCATGGAGCTCTGAATAAATCTTTTGACCATAAGAACATTATGATTCAGCATCTAAACCTATAATTTTTTACATGCTAATAGTCTAGGTATTACTATTTAAAATACATGATGTTAAGCATCTGACCTCTTCCTTGTACTTTGACTACCTTGATCATTTCAGCTAAAGTTCACTGATGTGGCAAACTTTAGAAGGAATTAGGTAGAAGCATTCACTGACTCATTCAATCAACGAACAATTCTAGAACTCTGACTATGTACCACATACTCTTTTTAGGGATACAGCAGTGAACCAAACATACAAAAAATTATGCCCCTGTGGTATTTATATTCTAGTGGAATTATTGCTCTCAAAATTGTATAAAATAAAGGATGGCAATTGTATTTATTCAACTTTATCCAAATTTCAGATTTTAAGAAATGCTGTTTTAAAATTATAATAAAGCAGATGCAACTGAAGACTATTTACATTTGTTTTTACAATTCATCTAGACTCATAAGCATTAATAATAAATAATCTCTAAGTCATTGAAATATTGTGATTTATAATAGGTATATATTTAGTCTTTTTCTTCATTTCTTGGCAAACAACTCCTAAAGCCCGTGGAATCTCCAAAGTAGTGTCTTTGTGGGTGATAATGACTGACGGCTCTCGCCTCCTAGATAGCTTTAAGATGGAGGCTGGTTGCCAGGGGAACCAACCAAGTTATTAGAAAGTTGGAACTTTTAACCTTGCCCCCTCATCCCTTCCCTGACCTCTGGTAGAGGAGAAGGGCTGAAGGTTGACTTGGTCACTGATAGCCAGTGATTTAATCAGTCTTGCCTATGTAATGAAGCCTTTATAAAAACCCACAATTCTTTTTTTTTTTTTTTTTTTTTTTTTTTTTT
>NW_016803824.1:10129-13704 GCF_001698545.2 Rhinopithecus bieti
TCTCTCTCTGTCGCCCAGGCTGGAGTGCAGTGGCGTGATCTCGGCTCACTGCAAACTCTGCCTCCCGGGTTCATGCCATTCTCCTGCCTCAACCTTCCTGGTAGCTGGGACTACAGGCACCCACCACCACGCCCGACTAATTTTTTTTGTATTTTTAGTAGAGACGGGGTTTCACTGTGTTAGCCAGGATGGTCTCCATCTCTTGACCTCGTGATCCGTCCGTCTTGGCCTCCCAAAGTGTTGGGATTACAGGCATGAGCCACCATGCCCCGCCTAAAAAACCTGCAGTAACACTTTTTAAATGATCATGAGTAATTTGTGATTTTAAAAATTATATTTTTAGGTATCAAAGCAGTAGTGAAATCTTTTTGTCAAGCGGATCACTAAGTAAAAGTTTGCATTTATCATTCATATAATTACAGAGTATTTAATTGACTGGAAACATTCCTTGATACTTTCTTCTTAATTAAGCATGGTGGTAAATTTCTAATGATTTCTCTATTCTTATGTTTGTTTGTTTGTTTTTTTCCTCAGAAGAACTTAGTGGCATGGGTTCCTAACCTGACTTTATATTGCTATATGACTTTGGGGAAATTACTTACCCATGTTATGCCTCTGTTTCTCTAACTCTAAAATGAAGATAATAATGTTGATAATTTCAGGGGGTTGTTGTGAATATCAAATGAAAATGCCAGTAAATCACTTACCACAATGCCTGGCTCAAAGTAAATGCTTGGTCAAGATTAGCTGTAAATATCATTACTAGTTCTGGATCCCTGTGCTTTATTTGTTTATAGCATAATGCTCTTCACTTGGGAGGCAGTCTGTGAGTGCTGTTGACTCCCTGATACTCCAAGTCATAGAACATAATTAAACTACAAACCTGGATGTCAAGGTGATTTACAGTGTAATCGAGTTATGACAAATCTACAACTAATTATAAGGAAGTATATGATTAATTGCTTCAGAAGGTCAAATGGGTAATAGATTTATAACGAAAGGAGAAATGGCATTTTTAGCTGGGCTCAGGTATCATGGTGTCACAGTTGCAACAAAAAAAGGCTCCATTTAAGCATTTAAGAATGGGTCTAATTTTGACAAAGGAAATCAAGAGGTATTCTAAGCAAGGAGCAGCAAATGACTAAGAAGAAGGAGGAGAGTAGAAATACTTAAATAGAGCAAATGGTTTTAGTTTTTTTCAGTCACCCTACTATTAGTTTGAGAATTTTTATTACCTTTATCTCTAAATAAAACTCACCGTTAATAGGCGTTTACATAACAGCTTGTAATAAGCTTCTAATATTTATTTTCATGTTGATGTGTGAAAGTTTTTTTATTCACAAAGACTATGGCACATACAAAATACAGTGTTGCTATAAAAATGAATGATTATCATACCAACTTTTTAAACAGCTAGATACATGCAGCAGAATTGAAAGCAAATAACAAAATTCTGGTATGAAAAACGATGTCATTGGCCTCATATCTCTTCTTTGTGACCAACTTGGACAGTTGGTCTGGCTGATACAATTGGTTTTGCTGTAATCAACTATTAGGATGCCAGAAATGAGTTTGACACCTTGAGTACAATCCTTTAGTCCAGTGTTGAAAAAGACTAGGAACTCTACAATAGTGAAAATATTAAAAAGTTAGTTTAGGTTGAGAAACCCTTGATTTAAAAGACTTTTATTTGCAACCATGGCCTAGTAGAAAGGAAAGAAAGGATATAAGAAAAAGGGGGACGAAAGACAAGTATATTTGTGATCCTGTTCCCATAGTTGTGGCATTAAGTTACCATGGTTGCAGGAAAAATAGAATTCGTCTCCAAACTGGCCTAAAGTAGCACTGGAGTGTCATATATTTAATATATATTTCTGTTATTGCTAATAATTATAATGATAGTAATAGGTATTTACTTATTGACTAATAAATGACAGATATTGTATGTGTTGTTTGTGCACATAATTCACAATGCAAGATAAAGCTTTAAAAAGATACGTACATTTCATAGGTAAGGATGTCAAGGTTTAATGAATGAGTGACTAAGTCAGCAATTGAAACTTGTTCTGCAGAAAAGTAAATACCGTGTGTTCTCACTTATAAGGAGGAGCTGAATGATGAGAACACATGAACACATGGAGGGGAACACCACATGCTGGAGCCTGTTGGAGTTGGGGGAGTAGAGAGAGCATCAGGAAGAATAGCTAATGGATGTTGGTCTGAATACCTAAGTCATGGGATGATCTGTGCAGCAAACCACCATGGCACACGTTTACCTATGTAACAAACCTGCGCATCCTGCACATGTATCCCTGAACTTAAAAGCTGGAAATCCAAAAATAAAAATAAAGAAACTTGTTCTGTATAACAACAAAGTATTTAGCCATTCCTATGTTCTAGACTTGGTCTAGAAGGGTGTTACATGATGTTTGGCTTATAAATTGAGGAGCGAATGAATATTTTATGAAAACATTATTAATCCTCACAATCTTCTGCCAAGAATTATGACATATATAAGACTTGACCCTACTTGAAAGCTAACAAGATAGCTTAACACACGTTCATGAATACTGGCACAGAAGACACAGGGTGTTGGGACAGAGACAAATGGCCTTATTACTCATGGCAATAAAAATTCCCCAAACCCCAGTTCTGAGGGTGTGATATGAAAAGGGTCAGATGACACCTGTTTGTACCGTGAGTTGCATTATAGGATAGGAACCCTGAGTATAGGGAAGGTAAATCTTTATAGTGGACAGTAAGCATGCATGCCCATTGCTCTGAAGGGAGACACTGTCTTCATCTTCCAACACCGTTCACTATGCAAGCATCTTTTCAAACATAATCTGCAACAAAGTACTTCTACTTGCAAGACATATAAAAATGTGAGCAATTCAAGAAGAATTTTCTCCTAACACTTTTCATTTACACAAATGTATTCTTAGGCCCATGGACCCAACCTATCCCATTGTCACCCTTTACTCCCCTGTCCTCATACTCCTCTGCTTTAACTGATATTTAGATTCCACCATGCTACCGTAGTAGAGACTCTAGCTGTAATTTATTCAAACTGACATTGACCAGCCTGAAACTAGAAGGAAATCATATAGTTATTTGGCACAAGGGAACTTGGCTAACTCTGAAAAGCTGGTCTAAACTGCCCTCTAGAGCTCTACTCTACCAATTAGAGCCAAATCTAACCAATTACATGCAGTTCCCATGCATATTCCTCTCTTTGTAAATGAAGAGTAAGAGCTAAGTAAGCGGTGGGTCACCCAGCTTCTGGCCAAACTAGAATAGCTTGCTTCCCCAGGAGCCTGCAATACTTACAGCCTCAACCATGTGCTTAAAGTCATTCTCCTTCCACAGACTACTCCTCTGTGTCTTTACAATGAACTTCTATCCCTTTAAGCAATCTCTGCATGTCTCTTCCTTTGTGACTCTGAGGAGTTTGACTGGCAGGATAGGACTATATTTATCTTCCTAATTTTAAAAGCATTTAATTACCAATAATTACCACCAATGCAATTTTTTCCCCTAGTGCACATTAAAATTTTGAATCCCATTTTCTGTAA
>NW_016803824.1:16624-17958 GCF_001698545.2 Rhinopithecus bieti
CCTCCTCTCACTGATGAATATGGCCTGTAATAATCAAAACTCTGAAATTATTTTAATGTAGTGGCTTCCTTCTTCATTTCCCCCCCAGCTCCCCATCAGTCTGGCCCAGCAGCAAGCTAAAAGCCCAGTCAGAAAAGGAGATAGGATTTGATTTCTTCTTTCTTTCCGTGCCCTGTACTTTGACACCTTTTCTTGTATCTTTCAAACCAGATTTTGGATTCCTTATGATTAGAGTGTGGGGAGGGAAAAGAAATAAAGGGGACAGTAGAGTGTTTGCTTAACTGGCATTGTGGTAATAGTCCACAGGGTGCTTCAGAGGTAGCACCGACTTCCCCATGGAGAGACCTTCTGCCTGTGGTTTCTTTCACTGGACAAATGTACCTCCATTTCAGCTTACTACAGTCTCCGCCCTCATCTCCAGGCATTTAGAAGCTCTTTTCACATCTTTCTGCTGAGGCATGTGGCCCTTACAGAGATTTATCTTGGTCAGGGTCTAAGATGGCGACTACAGCAGCTCCTTATCACACATGGCCCGCCTCTGTTCCATTCATGCTCCAAGAAAATTTGAGAACAACTCCAATGCAAGAGCAAACTCTCCTTTGCTATGTAACTCCCCAGCTAGTCAAGTCTACTCAGCTATGAATCAGGCTATTCTTTCCTTCTCCACAAACTGAAGGGTGAAGGTTTTCTCTTGACTCAGTGAAGAGGAAAGTATTCCCCACCCCTCCACAGGGGACATGACTCCCAGGGATATGGACAGTTGACTCCAAAAGCTGTTTCAACTTCTTACCCCTTTATGCCCTTGTGTGTGGGTAGTCAAGAGCCATGGCAGATAGACGGTGGCTTGTTCTTCAACTGAAACTTAAATTTTAAATTGCGCTACATAATTTTCAGTATTTTTTATCTTTACAAAAGAACATATACTTACTGAAAACAAGGTATCTGGCATCCCTAGTGTGCATTTTGGTGGTCTGAAAATATCTTTGCAGTGAACACATTTAATAGATGGAGTGAGTATTTAACAGGGAAGCATTTACTTGAACTCTGAACTGTTCAATATAACCAACTAGTTTATTTATTTTACATTGTAATTCACTAAAATAACTATCAACTAGAAAGCAAAATTAAGCTTTTAACAATTGAGGGACAATAATTCTATTCTCAACATTGAATGCCATTTTAAGATTAAGATGGTTTTGACTTATAATAATAATCACTGAATATAATTTTAAAAAGATATTTTCCTATTTTTCATTGATGATATCTTCCAAGTAAAATGTGATTCCAATAAAATTATTGATATTACCATAAATTGTTAATATATAACAGCCAAA
>NW_016803825.1:0-2073 GCF_001698545.2 Rhinopithecus bieti
TTATTGTCTCTCGCCACCTTGCCTCTCCCCTTCGGGGTACCTTGGCCACGCTAGGGCTGGACCCTGGCACTTATCCTTGGGATGTAGCATTCCCCTTGAAATTGGAAGCCGTTTAATATCAGAGAGAAACCCTATTTATGAAAGTAAAGAGACTGCTCAGATGACTGCAAACCAGCCTTCCTTACTGGTTTTATCACTGGTAATGTTATAAAGACAGTTGTCAAGTTTCATGAATCTTGTAGCTGGTTTTTCCTTTTTTTTCCCCAAATTCAGTATTATAGAAAAATATGCTGCCCCAGAAGAGATGACTGGACCCTCTCAAGTGTGGTGTTGGATTTTGTCACCTTAGTGCTTACCTCATGTTAGTTTTTTATATTCTGCAAACACAAAACCAAAATAATCCAAATTTGACACAAATACCTGGGATCCATCTTACTTGAGATGTTTAACAAAAGTCTGGATCATCTTTTCTTATATTGGATTATAATGCAGGAAACACTGAAGTAAGCAAAGTTGGAATGCCCAAGTCAAAGACCATTTGAATATTTACAAGTAGATTTGAGACAGGAATAATACAGGGTGGTCACAGGATAACAAATTCTAGGCAGCAGATTTACCTGACTTGAGGCTATGGGCTGATAAGACACTGAAAAACCAGGGTGTGGACCAAGCTGTCTAAGACTGACTGGATCCAATGCGGTGCTTGATTTGATGTAGGTTTTACCTAGGCCCTCATTATATGCTCATTAATATACTAAATCACACATCCACCAGTGCCATGACAGTTCTGAGACCAGTATTTGATGTAAAAATGGATGGCACCACAGTTCTGAGAAATCTCAACCTTTACCCAGGAATTGTCATGAATATTCCACTCCTTGGTTAAAGTAATCCATCAAGATGAAACCTCAGAACCCATTGTTCTCTCTCGGGTGTGCCCGAACTCCCCTTTCTTGAGTGTGTACTTTTTGCTTTGCAATAAATTTCTTCTTTCACTGTTTGCTGACTCATCCTTGACTTCATTCTCCAGATGGTGTCAAGAGCCTGGACACCACGGCTAGGGTCGAGATCCCACCAGCATCTGGGGACCTCCCCCAGCCCACCAGTATCAGATTCTATTCCATTGCTCAAATCACAAAACATCAAGTAGAGAGTTCCCCCTGGAGACCATAAAGATTCTTTGGCATAGTGGCCAGTTAGGCCACCGGAAGGCATGGCAAAATATTGAAAATGAGGGATTAGGTGACAATGTAGCAACTGCTAAATACTAAATACTTGATCCAGGCCCCATTCCCTGGATACTGACAGGGAGACACATTGTCCAGGTAGTAGTGGAGAAATACTTTCTGGGTATCTGACCAGCCTTTGTGGAAAGAACTGGCACTATCCTGCAGATGTAACCGCCTGATGGGTTCTTCCTGCCCACTGTACATACAAAATCAATTCGTGGAGACCATGGCATTGCAGTAAAGAGTTTAATTGACACAGGCCAGCCACAACCTGTGGGAGACAGAGTTATTACTCAAATCGATCTCACTGAAGGCTTGGAGGTAAGGGGTTTTTCAAAGACAGTTTGGTGGGTAGGGGGCTAGGGTTTGGGCAGTGCGGATTGTTGGGAATGAAATCACAGGGGTGTGGAAACTGGCCCTCCTGCACTGAGCAAACTTCTGGGTGGGGGCTAAGGGACTGGTTGATTTTCTGGCCAAATGGTGCCATCCAGTAGTCAGACATGCAAAAGCCTGAAAAGACATCTCAAGAGGCCAATCTTAGGTTCTACAGTAGTGATGTTCTTCACAGCAGTAATTGGGGAAGCTGCAAATCTTGTGACGTCTGGAATAATGGCCGGTAATTATTTAATGAGGCACACATCTTAGCAGAATTCAGGCCCCTTTCATCCTTCAAACTCGGTGGCCTTTCATTAGTTTTACAGGAGTAATTTAGTTTTGGGGAAGGTTATCATTTAAACCAAACTTTTGGCTGTCACCAATGTTTTGGCACCAGGGACTGGTTTCATGGAAGACAATTTTCCATGGAAGGAGGTAGTGGATGGTTTCCCGATGAAACTGTTCCACG
>NW_016803826.1:0-8519 GCF_001698545.2 Rhinopithecus bieti
AAAACACTCATGGTATTAATGTCGCCCCTCCCCTGCCCCTGCCCTCACCAATATTCTTTCTGTCTCCTAGAGTGGCTATTGCATCAAATAAAATAATATTAGTGAAAAATCCCATCCCCACAGCACAGACAGACACTTATCCTCTGATTTCTGTAAAATAAATAATAAATTTTTATTGAGTACAGTGTCTGTGACAGGGATTATTCTGAATTATTTACAGATAGTAATCCATCTTCTCATTACAGCAATCCTTTAAGGCAGTTGCTGTTGTTATCATCCCAACGTTAAGGCAGGTACTGTAAAGATCACCTCAACTTTAGGGATGACAAACTGAGGCACAGTTATGTGACTTCCCCTGAGTCACAATGGGAGGAGCAAGAAAGAGTTGTCTGAACCCTAATTTTCAGAGCAAAGGCTTTTAAAGAAGAAAACTGAGATCAGGTGGTGGTGTTTGGTTTCAATATTATAGTCTCTAGCATTTTCTGAGCACATTATATTTTCTATGTGATTCTCTACACATTCTCTTTTTGCTCCTCACAGTAAACCTGGTGGCTAAGGAGGGAGGGAGGGAAGGACACACCACATCCATTTTATTGATAGATGAGGAAACTGAGGTCCGGAGAAAGAAATAGCAATGCAGGCCCAGGAGAACAAGAAAGTCAGAATTTTGCCCTAACTGCTAGGCGGGCAGTAGGCAGGCACTTCTACAACGCAGGGCTATGGGATTCCCATCCAAAGCTTCAGGGAAGACACTCCCTGATTCCTGAGAAAGATGCTGGGAAGCTGTAGATCAACTTCATCGGTGTGGTGCCTGCCATAGATTCAGCTAGCCAGAGAGGAATCAACATGAGACCATCCACACTGTATTCTGGCCAAGCCTAGAGTGGCTCAGAAAGGATAGACATGGCAGCATCAGGACCTGAAACTTCATCACCCTGTTGTTGAACGTTGGTTCAGATTTTACTTTCAGATAACAAATTACTAAGTCATTAAAATGGCATAGTGGAACTAGGGAACCAAGCTTTGAACAGAGAGTCAGGGGATACAGGGGACCCAGCTGCTTAGCTTCCTTTGTGACTTTGGCCAAGTGCTGCCCCTGATTCAGCCTGAGTTCCTCCTTTTCTAACATGAGGAGGTTGGACTCCTTTGTTATTTAAATTTCCCCCTAGCACAGGAGTTTTAGCCTGAGGTTCAAATTTAAAATTCAGGAGTTAATTTTAATGAAAAAAAAAAAAAGTCTTTATTTTTACTAAGCTCTGACTGAAAATTGCCATTTCCTTCAGTGATGAATGTTGGCACCAAACCACAGTAGTATTAGAAGCAGAGATATATTTGTATCATACTACAGCTGTGGTAAAAATAGTGAAGTATTATTAAAGCTCATCACCACTTTGTAATTGTGTTAATAGACTAATGCATCAATAATGATAAGCATATATTACTATATTATAGATTTTAACAGCTTCATTGATGTACAATTTACATACCATGAGGTTCACCTGTTTAAAGTACAGAATTCAATGATTCCGTATATTTAGAGTTCTTCAGTCTTCATCATAATCTAATTTAGAACATTTTCATCACTCTAGAAGAAATCTTGAACCCACTGTTGAAATCCTTCAGCCAAAGACCACCAGGAAATACACCTATGTTTGGGTTTATTACTTACTGCAGAAAGAGAGAACACACACCATGGGGAACCAGGGGGTGTCTCAGTAAGAGGTATAAGAAAAAAACTTATTATAGGAATTGCGTTTTCGTTGGATGATTTGAAAGTGTATCTAAAGAAGTGGAGGTTTGCTCTAGATTGTATGCTATTAAAATGGAGGACAATTTTATGATTGCACATTTTAATAACTGTTATCTATAGGGAGGGATACCAGAGCAAGGATAAAGGTGTAATTGGTAAAGAAGTAGCAATCATTCATTTTGGCCAAGGAGGGGTGCTTGGTACAGATAGCATAGCAAGCTGATTTTTGCCTGTGCTTAGACAGAAGTATGAAGTGACCTTGACTTGTCTCATTATATAATGGTCTCATAGTAACCTTGTCTGAAGTTGGTATTTTGTGAGATTATTAATATCGTCTATGAAAATAATATTATTTAGCTGTGAGTGCGAAGCCAGCCTTAAATGTTAGAGACTGCTCTTTTTTTTTTTTTTTTTTTTTTTTTTTTTTTTTTTTTTTTTTTGATTTTTTTTTTTTTAATTCTCTCATTTGGATAAGGACAGATGAAGTTGGGCCACAGTACATCAATCCAGATTACCCAGATATTAACCACTGCAAGATTTTGATTACTATCTATAGGGTGTCCATCCAATATTGTTTGTAGTTTATCTGGGGTTAATCCTTTCTACTACTTCTGTCATAGGATGAGATTTTGAAACACCTGACTTGACAATAGCTGCTTAGTAGCATTTAAGACTCTGGACAGGATATATTGGCCAACTGTAACATAGGCAATTGTCAGAAACAAAATGATTATTAGTCTTTGCCATAGGTCCAGACTCAGGCAATGGAAACATGTCCAAGAATTCGGTGGGGTCTGTTTCAGAAAGCCAGGTGGCTTTTTCTCTTAGCCTAGTCACAGACTGTTCTGTTTGTCCTGTAGTATTTATATAAATGCAATTAAAAAAAAAAAAATGCCGTAGCACAATTCCCCTTGGCTGAGAGGAAAGAAAGGGCTATACAATTACCCATGACAACTTTAGTTAATTAATTCAGACTAATTTGTTGGCCTTCCAAAACAGAAGTAACTTATAATTTAATGACTTGTGAAAAAGTTTTCAATTACACTTTCTAGTTCTATTATTCCCACTATGAGAACTGCAGATCACAGAATATTCATGGAGAAGAAATTGGTTATCCCTCCAGGAAGTTTTACTGAATAATCTGTACTTGTTTTATTTTGGAGGCTTCAGGGTATTGCCTTTAAATAAATAAAATTTACTGAAGGGATAGTTTTAAATATCTGGAAATATCTAACAATTGCTGCTAACACACAGGAAAAATTAATGAACACTAGAACTCATTTTTCCTATCTACCTGCAATGTATCCTTTACCCAACCTCTCCCCATTTTCCCCTCCTCCTTACTGTCCCCAGCCTCCAATACTGGGTTTTTCTTTATGGGAAGTTTCTTGATTACTTATTTAATCTTTTTTACTTTTCATAGGTCTAAGTAGACTTTTTGTTTCTTCTTGAGTCAGTTACAGTAGTTTATATCTTTCTAGGAATTTTTGTCCATTTTATTTATATTATTTATTGACATATAAATGTTCCCAGGATTCCTTTACAATTTTTATTTCTATATAATTAGTAGGAGTAATATCTCCTGATTTTAGTAATTTTAGTCTTCTTTTTTATTTGTCAGTCTAGCTAAAAGTTTGTCAACTTTATCAAAATTTTAAAAGAAACAACTTTTGGNAAAATAAGCTAAAAGCTGAGTCATGCAAGAAATTGCCTTTCCTTTTGTTCCTAAGCAGATAGCTACAGGTAAAAGTTTAAATATTTCCACTATATGTTCACTTTATCTTTATGTAAAGTGCCGATTTACTGAGCATGGGAGTAATACATAACTGACTATTCCCCTACCTGCTCCTCTTCTCTTGCAACATGCGGATTCAATAATGTGACCATAGCCTCCCTCTTTCCCTTCTAGCCTGCTTTTCTCCTTTAAATATCCAAGCCCCCAAAATCATCTTGGATAAAGGCACAGATTTGTCTCCCAGGCATGTCCTTAACCTTAGTAAAATAAACATAAATTGATTGAGACCTGTCTCAGATACTTTTTGGTTTACACAACTTTGAGGTCACATTTGACAGAAACCAGTCTTCCAGAATAATCCACCTTGGGGAAGTCTCGTGACTCAAGGGCAACATTCTCTCTCTGAGTAAATAATGTTACTGTAAATTTCTCAGATTTTTGATGTATTGATCAATGTATAACCTACGGACACTAAATTCGATGCTGATTTATTTTAAGGTTAGCTGAAGCATGAATTTCCACTGGATTGCCTTGCATCTAGACATATTTAGCCTCTATGATATAATCTGTAACCAATGATTATAACTTCTGTATTGTATCCTCCAATGAAAAGAGGACAACTCCATTATGAGGAGTCCCTCTCCCTTCTTTTAAACTTCTATAAAATCCTCTCACTTAGTGACAGATTTCAGAACACCCCCCAGCATTGATGGTGTGTCTTCCAGATTGATCCTCACATTTGGCTTCCAATAAAGTTTTATCAAACTATTTCTGCCTCAATAGCCTTAATTTCAGTCAAATTTAATTACAATCTTTATTATTTTCTTCTTTCTGCTCACTTTGGCTTTACTTTGGGTTAAGCAATTGGTTTAAGATAATTCTTCTTTTGTAATATAGGCATTTATAGCTATAAATTTTCAAGAACTACTTTAGCTGCATCTCAAGTTTTGCTGTGTTATGTTAGTGCTTTTATTCATCTTAAACTGTTAATTTTTGAGTAGTCTCTTCTTTGCACCATTAATTATTTAGAAGGGTGTTTTATAAATTCCACATACTTATGAACTCAAATTTTCTTCTGCTGTTGATTTTTAATTTTATTTCATTGTGGTCAGAGAGTCTTATATTGTGAAATATATATTTGGTACTTGTCCCCATTCCCAGCATAGGACATCCTAAATCCTTGGAATCTTCAAAGCGATAAGTATCTTTTTGTATGCTAATGAGTTGACCACAGGAGGCATGGTAGTGCATGCCTGTAATTCCAGCACTTTGAGAGGCGGAGGTGGGCAGATTGCTTGAGCTCGGGAGTTTGAGACCAACCTGGGCAACATAGTGAGACATAATCTCTAAAAAAAGACAAAGAAAATTAGTTGACTGATGGCTGTAGCCTCTAGGTAGCTTCAGGATGGATGCTGGTCACCAGAAAGACAAAGGCAGAATTAGAGGGCTGGAACTTTGAGCCCCACCCCTAACCTCCAAGGGGAGACAGGGGCTGAAGATGAGCTGATCACCAATGGCCAATGATTTAATCAATCATGACTATGTAATGAAGCATCCATAAAATAAAAAAAAAAAAAAAAAAAAAGAGTGGATTCGAAGAGCTTCCCGATATCTGAACACATGGAGATTTCTGGAAGGTGGTGCACCAAGGAAGGATTTGGACAATTCGCACATGTAATTCTGTACCCCCACCTTATGCATCTTCCTTTGTAATATTCTTTAAAATAAATCAGTAAGTGTAAATAAATGTTTACCTGAGTTCTGTGATCCACTCTAGTAAATTGATCAAACATGAGTAGGGAATCATGGGAACCTCAATTTATAGCCCATCAGTCAGAAGCACAGGTGAAACAACCTGGGCCTTGTAATTGGCATTAGAAGCAGGGAGCAGCCTTGTGGGACTCAGCCCTCAACCTGTGGGATCTGATGCTATCTCCAGGTAGATAGTGTTGGAATTGAACTGGGTTGGAGGATATCCAGCTGGTGTCTGCTGCAGAATTGCTGGCTTGCTCGATGTGCACTTACATCTGCTGTCAGAAGCACCTTGACAGAGTATAGTGGGAGAAACTGAGGTTTTTGTTTGTTTGTTTGTTTTTCTCAGAGAGCATGAAGTGCATGATTTCAATCCTCCTAAATCTACTGAGGCTTGTTTTACGATCTAGCATGTGATCTATCCTGGAGGATGTTGCATGTGCACTTGAAAAGAATGTGCATTCTGCTGCAGTTGGATAGAGTATTATACAGATATTGTATAGTTGATTTATAATGTTGGTCAGTTCTTCTATATCATTGATATATTCTGTTATTCTGCTATCTTTACTATTCTAAAATGGCCATCTTTATATATGCTAACAGTTTTTGCTTCAGTGTCTATTTTGTCTCATATTGATAAAGCCACTCACATTCTTGGCCAGGTGCAGTGGCTTACGCCTATAATCCCAGCACTTTGGGAGGCCAAGGCGGGTGGATGACTTGAGGTCAGGAGTTCCAAACCAGCCTGGTCAACATGGTGAAACCCCAGCTCTACTAAAAAATACAAAAATTAACCAGGCATTGTGGTGGGTGCCTATAATCCCAGCTACTCAGGAGGCTGAGGTGGGAGAATCACTTGATCCCAGGAGGCAGAGGTTGCAGTGAGCCGAGATGTTGCCAATGCACTGCAGCCTGGGTGACAGAACACGAGTCTCCATCTCAAAAGAAAAAAAAAAAAAAAGCCACTCATGTTCTCATATGATTGCTGTTTGTATAGTATATCTTTTTCTTCCCTTTTACTTTCAACCTATTTGTATCTTTGAATTTAAATTGTGCTTCCTGTAGAGAGCATGAAGTCTGATGTGTCTTTTGATTGGATTATTTAATCCATTCACATATTATGTTACTATTGATATGATTAGATTTATGTCTGCCATTTTATTTAATTTTATTTCAAAACATTTTTCTGTAGAGATGGGGGTCTCGCTATGTTGCCCAGGCTGGCCTCGAACTCCTGGCCCCAAGTGATTCTCCTGCCTTGGACTCCCAAAATGCTGGCATTACAGGTGTGAGCCACCATGTCTGGCCTTTGTTTTCTATGTGTTCCATGACTATATATTTCCTCTGTTCCTCCTTCACTATGTCCTTATGTCATAAATTGATACTTTTTAGTGTAAAATATTAATTTCTTTAATTTTTAACCATAATTTTTTGAATTATTTTATGAATGATTGCTCTAGGAGTTACAATATGAATCATAGTGAATCACAAGCTACTTTAGATTTATATAAAATTATTTCTAGTAAGGTATAGAAACTTTACTCCTGTGTAGCTCTCTTCCCCCTTTTTCATGTTATTACTATTATAAATATTATACCTATATAAGTTTTCATACAATACTTTTTTATAATTTTCATTTCATATAATTTAATGGTTTTTTTTTTTTTTTTTTTTATTTTATTAAATTTTTGGTTTTTTTTTTTTTTTTTTTTTTTTTGAGATGGAGTTTAACTCTTGTTGCCCAGGTTGGAGTGCAATGGTGCGATCTCGGCTCACTGCAACCTCCACCTCCTGGGTTCAAGCGATTCTCCTGCCTCAGCCTTCCCAGTAGCTGGGATTACAGGCATGTGCCACCACGCCTGGTTAATTTTGTATTTTTTGTAGAGATGGGGTTTCTCCATGTTGGTCAGCCTGGTCTTGAACTCCCGACTTCAGGTGATCCTCCTGCCTTGGCCTCCCAAAGTGCTGGGATTACAGGCTAAGCCACCGTGGCTGGCCAATTTTATATCTTTTTCAAGAAACAAAGAGAATAAAGAAGAACACACATATTTATAGTTTTTTTTTTTTTAATTAGACTTCTTATTTACCATTTCTGGTTGTCTCTATTTCTTTCTGTAGATTTGAGTTGTCCTCTACTCTGTTTCCTCACCTCCATATAGCTTAATTCCTACTCTCTCTCTTTATATTGTTATTGTCAAATATGTTGCATTGCTACATGTTATAGATCCCAAAATAAATTTTATGTCATTGTTTTATGTAATTGTTTTTTAATTCACATATTATAGAATTCACCATTTTAAAGAGTACATTTCAGTAGGTTTTCAGATATTCACAGAGATGGGCAAGCATCACCACTAAGTCCAGTTATATTCATAACCCCCAAAAGAAACTACTTACCCATTACCAGTCACTCTCCATCCTTTCCTATGCCTAACCCTTTGCAGTCACTAATCTGCTTTCTGTCTCTAAATTTGCCTATTCTGGGCATTTCATATAAACAGAATCACATCGTATGTGGCCTTTTGTTTCTGGTTTCTTTCACTTAGCATAATATTTTCGAGGTTTATCCATTATGTAGCATGTATTGGGACTTCATTTCTTTTTATGGTTGAATAAAATTCCATTGCATAGATAAAACATATATTGCTTATCCATTCATCAGTTTATGGACATAGTGTTGTTTCCATTTTCTGGTTATTATTAACAATGGTGCTATGAGTATTTGGGTCCAAGTTTTCATGGGGACATATGTTTCCAATTATCCTGGGTGAATACTTAGGATTGGAAATCCTGAGTCATATAGTAACAGTACTAAATACTATGTTTGGAACTATTTGAGGGACAGTAAAACTGTTGTCCACAGAAACTGCACTATTTACATTCCCATCAGCAATATATGACAGTTCTAATATGTCCACATCCTTACCAACATTTTTTATTTTCTGTTTTAAAAAAATTATAGCCATAATTGTGAGTGTGAAATAATACTGCATTGAAGACTAGATTTGCAGTTTCCTAATGAATAAATACACTGAACATATTTTCTTATTGCTTATTGGCCATTTGTATATCTTCTTTGGAGAAACATCTATTCAAATTTTCTGTCCATTTAAAACATTTTATTATTTATCTTTTTATTGATGACTTTTAAAGTTCTTTAGATACTCTGAATATTAGACTGTAAATCAGACATGTGATTTATAAATATTTTTTCCCATTTGTGTATTGTCTTTCTCTTTGTTTACAGTGTTTATTTATTTATTTATTTATTTAATTATTTAT
>NW_016803826.1:14096-66037 GCF_001698545.2 Rhinopithecus bieti
AGGATACAAGTTTTACACTTCTTTTGTTAAATTTATTCACAGGTATTTTATTTTTGATATTATTATACATGGAATTTTAAAATGTTTATTTCCATATTGTTCACTATTAGTACATAGTGTGTGCAATTGATTTTTGTATATTGAGCTTGTAACCTGCAACACTGTTGAGTTGATTTATCGACTCTCAACTCTGGGTGAATTCCTAAGGATTTTCTATATATAAGATGGTGTCATCTGCCAATAGAAATATTTCACTTCTTCCTTTTGAATATTGACACCTTTTTTTTTGTCTAATAGCTCTCACTAGATTCTCAAATACAGTGTTGAATAGAAGTGGCACAAGTGGACATCCTTGCTGGTTAATGATTTTAGGAGGAAAGCTTTCAGTATTTAAACATTAAGAATTATGTTAGCTGAGTGAATTTTGTAGATGCCCTTACTTAGGTTGAGGAAGTTCCTTTCTATTCCTAGTTTTTGAATGTTTTTATAATGAAAGGATGTTGGATTTTGTCAAATGATTCTTTTGTGTGCGTCTATTGACATGATGACATGATCATTGCAGTTTTGGTCTTTTATCGTATGGTGTATTGCATTGATTGATTTTTCATATGTAAAACCAATCTCTCATTTCTGGAATAAATCTCACTTTGGTCATAGTGTGTAATCTTTTGTAAGCTTCTGGATATTTGTCTGCCAGTATTTTTGTTGAGGATTTTTACATCTATATTCACAAAGAACATTAGTCTGTAGTTTTATTTTCTTATGATACCTTTGTTTTGTTTACTTTTGGTAACAGAGTAATTTTGACCCAACAGAATGAGTTGGGAAGTGTTCCCACCTCTTCCACTTATTTTGGAAGAGTTGTAAGAGATTGGTGCTAATTTTTCTTTAAACTTTTGGTACAAGTCACTAATAAAGTTAACTCATCCTTGACTTTTCAAAATTTTAGAATAACATTCAATCTCTTTACTTGTGATAGATCTATTTACATCTTCTCTTTTTTTTCTTGTGTCATTTTCAGTAGTTTGTGTCTTCATGGAGATTTCCTCTTGGTTATCTAAATTGTTGCATACAGATGTTCATAGTACTCATTTATAATCCTTTTATTTGTTTAAAATCACTAGTAATGTCCCCTCCTTTATTTCTGATTTTTGTAATTTGAGGTTCTTTCTTTTTTTCTAGATCACTTAATGTACAGGTTTGCCAAATTTCTTGATCTTTTCAAAGAACAAACCTTTTTTTTTTTTTAGAACAAACCTTTTGTTTCATTTTGTTGATTTTTGTGATTGTTTTACTATTGCATGTACTTATATTCTATTCTTTGAGTGGACATACATGAAAATGCCCTAATTTCTCACTTCTGGCTGACTTTTTGGCTCTGCACAAATTAAGGTAGAGTTTTAAACTGCTTGCCTGAATGCTGAAGACTTGTTCCAACATATACACTGAGCTACTTGGCAAGAGCTGAGAAACTTACTGGTTCCAAGCATTTAAGAATATCTCTATCCAGTTATTAGTCAACCACTCTGCTAACCAAACAGAAACTTCAGAGGCCACACAGGTTAAAAAATACAGACGTTATAGAGTTAGTTGAGGATAGTCACTAATCAAGCAAATAGTAACAAGTGACAACAAACACACACCCGGCAGAATCTGATTCCAGAGTTGCCACATTATATTACTTAAAAAGTAAAATTTTCGACACATGCCAAGAAACAAGTATGACTGATATACAGTGGGGGAAGCATTCAATAGAAACTGGCCCTGAGGAAGGACTTTGGACTTACTAAATAAAGACTTAAAATGAGCTCTTTTTAATATGTTCAAAGAACTAAAGAAAACATTTCTAAAGAACTTTCTCTAAAGAAAAGTACATGAATAATGTCTCACTAAATGAGGACAATCAATAATGAGAATGAATGTATAATAAAGAACCAAATAAAATTTCTGGAATTGAAAAGTTAGATAACTGAAATTAAAAATTAATTAGATGTGCTCAGTGAAAGATTTGGTATGGCAGAAGAATCAGCAAGCTTGAAGATATGTCATTTGTGATTATCTAGTCTGAGGAAAAGAAAGAAAAAGAAATGAAGAATAAACAGGCTTGTGGCACATAGGCATAACAAAGGAATAAACGATGGAAGTCCCAGAAGGCAAGGGTAGAAAGAAAGGGACAGAAAGAATATTTGAAGAAATAATAGCTGAAGTCATCCCAATTTTGATGAAAAACATTAATTAACACATCCAGGATGCTCGATGAACTTTACGTAGGATGAACTCAATAAACTTCACACCTAGGCATATCATAATCAAACTGCCAAAACCAAAGACAAAGAAAGAATATTGAAAACAACAAGAAAAAAATGACTCAGCATGTGCAAGAAACCACAAGAAGATCAACATTTACCTTCTCATCAGAAACAATGGAAGCAATGGGATGGCTGAGTCTAAGTACAGAAAGAAACAAAAAATTCTTGCCAATCAAGAATCATATATATGGCAAAGGTATCCTTCAAATTTGAAGGAAAGATTCCTAGATAAACAAAAATAGAGAGAATTCATTGTTAGAAGACATGCTTTACAAGAAATGCTAATGGATGTTCTTCAAGCTGAAAAAAGTGACACCAGACAGTGATTTGAATATACTGATACACCTGAAAAAAAAAAAAAAAAAACAGCTCCAGTAAATGCAATTATATAGATAATGATAACAGACAATATAATTACATATTTCTTTCTTAACCAATTTAAAAGCAATTGCATAGGATAACATTGGTAAAGTCCTTTCAGATTAAAACCTCCAAAATTTTCCATCCATTAAAGCAACANTACACCTGAAAAAAAAAAAAAAAAAACAGCTCCAGTAAATGCAATTATATAGATAATGATAACAGACAATATAATTACATATTTCTTTCTTAACCAATTTAAAAAGCAATTGCATAGGATAACATTGGTAAAGTCCTTTCAGAGTAAAAACCTCCAAAAATTTTTCCATCCATTAAAGCAACATAAAACTTGGTAAAAATAGTCAGAATCAACTTTTTCAGAACACTGGAAGTTAGCCAAAGGCTCGCAGAAGCTGGGTGGTGTTTACTCAAGAAATACGACTGAAACTTGGTAAGAGCAGTGAGATTTGTTGTGTTTCAACTTGCCCTAGTCCCATTCTCCACTATCCAGTTAAGCAGTAACTTTGAAAAATAATAGCCTACTTTCTTCAGCATCTTATCAGCCCTTGGAGAAAGCAGAATGGAGCTGCAGCTCTTTAAAAATCTTACTCCCAAAGAATTGTCACTATCTGACCTGTCTGGTGGTTTCCTGGAGGAACCCCCTTACAAGCCTGACTTGGAGTTTTCCCAGTGATAAAAGCCCTCTATCTTGGCAGGGGGCGGGGGGGGATGTTTGTTGAAAATAATTACAGGCAGCAGTTTTACATTTGCAGCTGCCTAAGACAATTGATAATATTTGGGTAAATAGCAGACTAACCAAAATATAAACAGGAAAAGTGGAACAATAAGATGTACACACAAACTTTGAAAAGGTCCAACATATTCCTAAGAATCTGGAAGACCATACATGTGCCTAGGAATGTGCGTATACTCAGAAAGACTTGAGAAGGCTCCAAGCTGTCACTTCTGGCTAACCTTGAAGTTGTGCACAAATAAGAAGAGAAAGCTAAGGTAAACATGTAAACTACCTGACTAAGTATAGAGTTGTAAACTGCCTGGATGAATACCCCAACAAAGTACCCCTCAGCAAAGACTAGGAGATGTATTGGTTCCAAGCATTTAAGGAAATAACTGTGCAATTGTTAGCTGACCACTAAGCTAACTAAGCGGAAACTTTAGTGGTCACACACAAAATATATGAACTTTACAGAATTCATTCATAAAATCTGCAAAAGAAACAAAAACAACAATTACAATAAACATCAACAACAGCAAACCCTCAGAAGCAGGGAAAATCTGCTGTCCAGAGTTGCCATATTATATCACTTAAATTACAGTGTTTTAATTTTTAAAATTATGAGATTAGCAAAAGCACAGGAAATTGTGGTCCACACACATGATAAAAAGCAAACAATTAGAAACTGTCCCTGTGAGAACTCAGACATGGGACTTACTAGACATTACTTTAAATCAATTATTTTAAATATGGTCGAAGAACTCCTTTAGTTCTTTATTATTTCCTTTAAACCATATCTAAAGAATTAAAAGAAAGCATGAAACTGATTTCTCACCAAATATCAATAAAGTGATAGAAATTATCAAAAGGACCAATAGATATTCTAGAGTTTTATATAGGCAGACATAAAAGACAATATAAATTTTACTACCATGTGACTTAAAATACAACTACATAAAGCAACAATTATGAATCTATGTTAGTGGGTACACAATGTGTAAAGATGTAACTTGTGATAATAACAGTATCAAGATGGGGGGACACAGTGAGATAAAAGCAGTGTTTTTGTATATTATTGAAATAAAGTTGGTATCAATCCAAATTAAATTGTTATATATTAAGATGTTATTTATAATCCTCAGGGAAACCACTAAAAAAATAAAACCAAGAAATGTGGTAAAAGAAACAATAAGAGAATGAAAATGGTACACAGGAAAATATCTATTTAACTCAAAGGAATGCAGTAATAGAGGAACAAAAGACCTAAGAAACTTGAAAACAAATAGCAAACTGGCAGGCAGAAATCCTACCTTATCCATAATTAGGTTAAAAGTAAAGGAACTTAAATTGTCCATTTAAAAGGAAGATACAAAACAAATAGCTAACTGGACGGCAGAAATCCTACCTTATCCATAATTAGTTTAAATGTAAATGAACTTAAATTGTTCATTTAAAAGGAAGATACTGAGAGATTTGATAAAAATAACATGACGCATATACTTCCTATGAGAGACATGATTTAGAATCAAAGACACAAATGGGCCGAAAGTAAATAGTTGCAAAAATGTATATCATGCAAATAATAACCAAAAGAGAAGTAGAGTGGCTATACTAGTATCAGGCAAAACAGACTCCTTCAAATTATCTACAGATTGATGTAGTCCCTATTAAAATCCCAATTTATGTCTTTTCTTTTTTTCTTTTATTTTTTATTTTCTTTTATTTTTTTGAGGCAGAGCTGGAGTGCAGTGTCATGATCTCTGCTAACTGCAACCACTGCTCCCAGGTTCCAGTGATTCTCCTGCTTCAGCTTCTCAAGTAGCTGGGATTATGGGTGCCTGCCATCATTCCTGGTGAATGTTTTTGTATTTTTAGTAGAGACGGGGTTTCGCCACGTTGGCCAGGCTGGTCTCGAACTCCTGACCTCAGGTGATCCACCCGCCTCAGCCTCCCAAACTACTGGGATTATCGGCATGAGCCACTGCACCCAGCTCCAACTGATTTCTTCACAGAAGGCATTAACGTTTGATTTTTCTGGCTCTTGTTTATAATGAGTGATTTTTTTTATTGTATCCTAGACATTTTGTATATTATGTTAGAGGGCTCTGCTTCTATATAAATGTTTTATTCGAGCAGGGAGTCATCTTGTTTATCTTGTTTATGTTAGGAGGCAGGTCCTGGTCTACTTTTGTGGGCCGTGGTTCCAACGGCAATTTAATTTTCCTTATGCTCTTTATGCTGCTATTTTAATCTGCTTAATTTATTTGGTGCTTCTGGGGCCCCAACTTGCTTCTGCTGATGCTGCCTGAGGGGTGGGAGGAGTGTTCCCTAGACCAAACCACCTGGCAAATCTAGGTTAGGGCAAAAGAGTCATTGTCCTGCAGGGAGAATGAGCACTTCCCAGGCAGGGCTGGTTATTTTGATGGGACAACCCTGCTGATGCCACCTAGTCACCTTGTGTGTCTCAGTGGGAAAGGGGAGTCTCAGGTCTGTTAGGGAAAGGAAGTGGTTCCTTTACCTGCTTATTGTCAGTGGGGCTCCCAATCAACCCCCTTTGACTATGCTGCCAGGATCACCTGATGTTGGGACACCTATTCTATCTTGGGGAAGGTTGAGCCTTCCTGGGCTGCCTTTTGATGCTAGGTTGACAATTAGGAAATGCCAGGTTGTGGTTGCCTACTTCTCTTGGATGGGTGATCCGTGATGCCCTGCAGTTGTGCTATTCCTTCAATCCTGTGGTCCCATCCCAGCTTGCTTTCTTCTTATCACTGTTTCAAGTTTTGGTGGTGTCTTGCACTATTTTCAGAGTTTATAGTTGTACTTTGAGAGGAAGAACAGGGAGAAATTAGCTGAAACTATCTTTTGTAGACCAGAAGTTCCTGTGAAGCATTTCAAAAAATCCTTATTAATTGTCACAAACAATGAGCAATATGTGATTTATATCATCAAGGAACTATGGTCTAGTGGAAAAGATGAGACAAGAGTATAAATAATTCTAATAGCTGTATTTACTATTTAACATATTTTAGCTTATAGTTAATAAATATTCAGTTTCAAACATTTATTAACTTGTGCAAATTCTGAGGGAAATACTTATATGTTGCCCATTTTAAGGATGATCAAGAAAATTTAAGCAACTTTTTCAATGCCACATAGCCAATAGGTAGCAAAGTCAGGATTGGGACCTAAGCAGTCTAGCTGAAAAGCTGCTGCTCTTACGACTATGCTAAGTCACGTGCCAACAGAAAGAGACAAATGAATGACTATAGTGTTTAGGAGAGCAAATGAGCCCATCATGATGTGGAATTCAGGAGGAAGTGGCCTTTACGGGGCATCATGAGAGATAAACAGGATTTCCAATGGGCAAAAGTGATGGAAGTCTAGATGGAGGGAACAGCATGTACAAAGGCCCTGTGGTGGTAACAATGGGGGCCTACCAAGGAAACAGCTGAAGTATACAGTATATCAAGAGGTGGGAGTTAGGGCTGCAAAGGAGGTTGGAGCCATAAGAGAAAAGGCTTTTAATGTCAGCCTGAAGAAGTCATTCTTAATTTCATAGGCAATAGTGACCTCACAAAAGGCATGGTCTGAACAGTTGGGTGATACTTAAAGAACATTCTGGTGGCAGTAGTTGAGAAGGATGGAGCCCAGTGGAGGCTAGGAATAAAGGCCTGACCTAGGACCATGGCAGATGAGATGAAGAAGAAGGGACAGATTCACGAGATATTTAAGAGGTAGAATCAGCAGAATTCTTGCACTGATTAGAAATGGAGACTGAGTGAGAGAAAGGAGTCAATGATAACTGTCAGTTTAGGAGCCTGGAAGACTGGAATGTTGAATTCTTCTGGCTTCATGAAATGGAAAAGGCAGTATAGATCCTCTGTATAGCAATTATTTTGAGACATAAAGCCTATTCTGCTGACAGACAGATAGGCAGACTTCTTTTTTCAAGGCAAAATTACTTTCAACTTTCCTCATGGATTCTATTTCCAACTGCTATATTCACTTTCCTTTGCTTTCTTCTGGACATGCTCTAATCTCTGACACTCTCAGAATGCAAGACACAGGCAGAGTGGTGAGGGTAGGGTGGAGGGAGGGAGGCAGAGAGAAAGAAAAAAGTGTTTTGGGACAATGAGTCTAAGACGTAAGAATATCCGCTGGATTCTAACCTTTAACTCAGAGGAGACAAATAGACAAAAGGACACTGTGGATAACCTACTCCATCAGTACTACAGTTCCCATGTCAGAGCCTTGTCCATTTTGACAAAGAATCAGAGGACAAAAGAGTGATGATGAAGCCTTCAGGGTTAAGACAAGGAACCATGAGTCCTGGAGCCTAACTCCAGCTCAGCCTCAGATCATTGGAGGGACCTTGGGAAATTCTCTTCTATTCCAGGTACTCTCTTCTGCTATAAATACTCAATTAGTTTTAACCATATGTAGTTGTCAATACTAGGCTAGTTTTGATTGACACAAATAGCAATATCTCATGGTTCAACTTAATACTCTTATCTATTGTAGTCATGTGCCTGCTTATTTTACCAGCCTGTATGCATGTGCATTCACACACAGATGCTAGCATGCATGCACACACAGACAGACACACACACATACACACACACACACACACACACACACACCACTGCTAGATTGGCAACTCCCTTGTGGCTGAGACAGGTCTGGATCTCTGGGGGAAAAAAATAAAAGCCCTGATTTATAGTGTCTTCTGATTTCCATTGTGGAAATTACTCCCACCATAGCCAATTTCAGTCTACCAATGTGATGTCACTGGATGTAGAGTTAAGAAGAGATGTGTACAATTGGCTCTTGAGAGCTGTTACCAGCTGACCCTGGCACATCACTGTTTGTTTCCATATCTATAGCACCTAGCGCAGGATCTCAGACTTAGCATGAGGGCAGTAAAAATTTATTACTTTGGAGATGCAGCCTCATCCCTGAGAATCCAAGCTGCACAGATAATGCCAGTAATAATGACAACCATTTTGTCTTCTTCCTTTACAGTTTTCAAAATACTCTTTATAACCATTGCACAGGAGGGGGATATGGCAGAGATCCGTATTCTTACCTAATGGCTGAGGAAGCTGAGCTCTAGAGCAGTGAGGGAAGTGCCCAAGGTCACAAAGATGAGCAGGCCAGAACCAGAAAGGCAAGTCTTTGATCTAACTCCCAGGAGGATAAGTGAACACTCCTACTGCCATTGGACTGTACTCATTGGAGCTCAGCTCTATCTCAGGTTATGGTGAAAATACTTTTTGACTCATGAGCCTAAACCTGGGATGCTGCAAACAGTTTCCACCACTTGCCCACAATTACTCTGAATAGTGGCTACCATGAATAAAGCCAGCCAAGGAGGAAGCTACATGAGACCATCTGTACCCTGCATGGTCCTCTGGCTAAGCCAAGAACATACTCAGTCTTGGTACTGAGAATGAGAGTGAGAAAGAGAGGAATATCAAAAGATTGAAATTGAGGAGTTGGGAGCAGCAAGAGAGTGAATTCCTCTAAGTATGCCAATTTTCATATTCCTAAAAAAAAAAAAAAAAAAAAAAACCCACTCGCAAGTCAAAATAAAACTCTAAACTTACTGTGTCCAATGACTAGCCTATCACAGTGTTGGTCTCACTACTGGCAGGTTTAAAGGATTTTTTTTTTAATTTTTTTTATTATTAAAAAAAATTGTGGGTAGGCAGTAGGTGTATATACTTATGGGGTTCTTAACATGTTTTGACATAGGCATGCAATGTGAAATAAGCACATTATTGAGAACAGGGTATCCATCTCCTCAGGGCCCAAGCCTCGTGACAGAGATGAATTCATAGAGGGCAGAGGACAACCAGTGCCAGAGTATTTGCATAATACTACCACCTTGAATTTCTATATCCTTTTACAATTTTCAAAAATTAATTTAATATCCCGTGTCTACAGCATTGTTCAGTGGGGGAAATGAGAATGGCCTCCACTGGATCGCAGGGCTGGTGAGAGGGAGGATCACTGGGCATTACTGATCCTGTTTAGCAGCTAAGAAAACAGACTCAGACCTATCCAGGTTCTCAAAGACTTGCCTGTTACTCTGGCTGCTCCCAACACAGGCCTGTCCCAAACAGTTATTTCAACTTCCAAGTGAACAGGGTTACTTCTCAGACTGGCTTACCGCTAAGCCCAGCCCTAAAGGTGGAACCAGAGATATCCTACAAATACTTGGCTTTATGTCTGGACTATCCTGAAAGTAGTGCTCAATGGACCCTGAGGGAAAGCATCTTGGTGGATCCCCTGTTTGCAACCTGTATGCAGATATGGCTCATTCACTCACACACAAAGCTACTGGAGACTCATAAAAGCCCAGCGTTGGCACCAAGCACTAGCAACTGTCATCTCCTTCCTGCTCACCTGTTTGGTCCCACTGTTATGCACTTGCTTCCCCCCTTGGCACTGGACTTCTGATGCCCACTTTAGGTTCCTTACTTACATGATGATTTTAATTCTGATTAAGCAGTTCATATCTTAGCCTGGTTTTTCAGGTACAATGCAGGTCTCTGGGCTTTCAATTGCAGGTCAAATAAACACTTGCCACTGACTTCGTTTGAAGTCTCCATTTCAACCTTTCCTGGGAAAAGGAGCATTGAACTTTGAGCCTGAATGCTGACAGCCCTGGGTCTCCTGAGACCCCGGGTCTAGCCACCAATAGACACTCACATAACTCAATGGGAGAAGCACACGAGGTCCACACTCTTACATCTCCATCTGCTGAGCCCTACAAAATTGTGATCATTTTGACCAAATTCTCTCCAACTACAGGGTCCTACCAAAGATCCAAAATGAGGCTGCCTATGTGCCAAGGATAGGAGACACAATGATAGTCAAGACTGACCACCATATGTGCAGGGCCTGCATGGGGCAGGCAGTAGACAGAGAGGCTTTATACACATTATTGCTCTCTCGCATGACGAGGTGCAGATTATTTCTTCTATTTTATAGATTAAGATGCTGAGGCTTAAAGAAGGTCTCATTTACGAAGGTCATACAGCAGGTAGGTCACAGAGCCAGGAATAAGACTTGGGTCTGTTTGACTCCAAAATTCATAATATCACTTAGACTCTTACAGGTATCCAGGAATCATGACAAAGAGCTTCAGTAAATTTATACAAATTGTTCACCTTAGCATACTAAAATATAGAATTACCTGCTCTATGATGGTGACTTTTTAAACCTTATTCATTCTTCCTCAAAGAATGTCATCATTAGGCCAGGCACAGAGGCTCATGCCTCTAATTCCAGCACTTTGAGAGGCTGAGGTGGGCAGAGAGCTTGAGTCCAATAGTTGGAGACCAGCCTGGGCAACATGGTGAAAGCCCAGCTCTACCAAAAATACAAAAAATTAGCCTGGCGTAGTGGCCTGTGCCTGTAGTCCCAGCTACTTGAGTCTGAGGTGGGAGGATTGCTTGAACCTGGAAGGCGGAGGTTGCAGTAAGCCAAGATTGGGCCACTGCTCTTCAGCCTGGGTGACACAGTGAGACCCTGTCTCAAAAAAAAAAAAAAAAAAAAGTCAGTGTTAAAAGTATGCTAGAGAACATCAAGGAAATAATGGCCCCATACCTCCCTGCCTAGGTTAGGCAGTCCCTAAGAGATCATATCCTATTCGGGGACCCATGCTTGAAGGGGGCACCAACACACTGGGATATATCTAAGAGGGAGCAAGAAGGCTGGGGAGGGGGCTAAGACCCAAGGCACATAAGGAAGGACTGAAAGGAGCTTACTTGTTATGGTCTGAATGTTTGTGTAATCCCCAAATCCATATGTTGAAACCTGGCCCCCAATGTGATAGTATTAGTAAGTGAGGCCTTTTGGAGGTGATAGGTCATGAGGGTTCTGTTCTTATGAATGGGATTAATGACCTTATAAAAAAGGCCCAAGGAAGCTGTTTGCTCCTTCTACCATGTTAGGACAAAGTAAGAAGGCACCCGCTGGGCATGGTGGCTCACGCCTGTAATCCCAGCACTTTGGGAGGCCGAGGTGGGCAGATCACCTGAGGTCAGGAGTTCGAGAGCAGCCTGGCCAACATGGGAAAATCCCATCTCTAATAAAAATACAAAAATTAGCTGGGTGTGGTGGTGCAAACCTGTAATCTCAGCTACTCAGGAGGCTGATGCAGTAGAATCACTTAAAACCAGGAGGTGGAGGTTTCAGTAAGATGAGATCACACCACTGTACTCTGGCCTGGGTAACAGAATGAGACTCCATCTGAGGGAAAAAAAGCAAGAAGGGGCACCATCTATGAGGAAGTAGGCCTCACTAGACACTGAATCTGCTGGCACTTTAATCTTGTGCTACCTAGCCTCTAGAACTGTGAGACATAAATTTCAGTTGTTTATAAGCTACTGAGTATGTTATAACAGGCCAAATGGACTAAGACAGAGCTGAAGCTAGTTAGGCATGGAAAAGACACTTCTACAGGTGACTTGAGTCAGCTCATGTCACTGCTCCCACCTCAGGAGTCTTTACAATGTACTTACAATTATCTACAAGGCCCTGTTTCATCTCCCTAGCCCCAACACTACCTCTATGATATCGTCTCCTAGCATTGTCCCCCTCACTCACTCTACTTCAGCCATACTGGGCTTATGTTTGTTCCTCCAATACATTATATGCTCTCACCTCAGAGCCTTAGCTCTTCTCTCAAATGTGACCTACTCAGTGAGTCTTCTCTAACCACTCTATTTTAAACTTCAACCCCTGTCTCTCCTCCCCTACTTAATTTTTCTCCTTTGTGCCTATCATCATTTGACACACTATTTTATTTTCTGCCTCCCTACTCTCACAAAAGTAAGCTCTGTGAAGGTAAGGGTTTTATCTCTCCTGTTCACTTCCATATGCTTGGCATGGAGAACAGAGTCTGATACAAAACAGGCACTCTAATATTTATTGATCCAAAGAATACCACCTCTGCCTTCAGATCTGGAAGGGCTATGATGGGGTAGATAGCAGACAAGATCTGTGTGGCACCCAAGGACTAAGCTAGGCCAATTCCAGCTCAATATAAGAAGGGGCATCTCAGGTATTAAAACTTGTCCAGGAGTCTATGCCAGCTGCAGTGAGCAGGCAGAGGACACATGGTGTACGAGGGGACTTCAAGCATCAAAAGGGGCAGGGTGAGAAAAGAACTGCAGCTCAAAATTCTATATTCTCCAACCCCCACTCCCCACATTTACAGTGAGGAAACTGAGACTGAGAAATCACCCAAGTTCCCAAGAATTATAGGAAGAGCAATGACTAAAATCTTAGGGTCTTGAGTTCTAGGATAGTGAAATCACTTTTTTCCCCAATGAGAAAGTCTTCTGTGGCAGAGTAATTTCTAGAAATATTTATGTTTGTGTATGTTGTCTCTCTATGTCCCCATTCCCCATTTTTCTGCTCCATGGAGGTAATTAGGCCCTTGACAGACCTCTTACAAGAGGGATTTTGCAGTGTAGAAAGAAGAAGCAGACTGAAGCCACTAAATCTATCATTCTTTTATAAAACCCCCCAAACCACAGTGAAGACATAATATCCTACAGGCAAAGGAAAGATGGAAGAGACTTCTGAGAGCCCAGAGAGAGAAAAGAAGAAAGATTCCTACCATTCCCAGCCCCAGCTGGGAAGGGAGAGTTCCTGAGTCTGGGACTGTAGGAACCCTTAGCTGTAGAACCTCCTCCTCAAGGAGACGGTGGACATAGTCCTAAGGTGCTCAGAGGGAGGAAGAACCTAAGATCTCAGGGCTCTTACTACTATTAGTGTAAAAAATGAGGGTGTCAGTGACGACTGGAACAGATGGGAGATTAGTTGCCCTTGACCTGGTTTTTGAGCACCACAAATAGTCCCTGGATTCCAGTGGCACCCTTGAGGGAGTGGGGACTCCCAGTCATGACTGACATGGAATTTCCCACTTCCCTCTTTGGATGGGGAGTCTGGGGTCAGAATTCAGTTACTTCAAAGAAAACAAACAATGACTGTTTCTTGCCATGACACATCTGAGTCTGAAGATGCAGATGGATGCCCATTCCGTTTTCGGCCTCTTAAAGGACATAACATTACTTAGAGCATCCACTTCCTGTTGGTGATGGGTGCTACACAGGAGCCCTTGGAAAGCTGCATGAAGTGCCCCATGGGCTGGAAGGAGCAGAGAAAATGTGCTCGGGCATCCAGAGGGAGCAAGTGGGAAAGTAGGAGAGAAACTGAGGGAACAAAGAACAGCCTTCAAGAGCCCATCAGACAGCAATTATTCCCCCAAAGAAAGAGACTATTTCCCACTGTGGCTATTAAGTGATTTACAATTAAGTAGCTCCTCATGAGGCAGTGCTCCAATTGATGATAAAGGTCTGAGTGGCGAAAGCAGAGTGGTGGGAGGCCCTGTCTCCAGGCATGTAAGTGCTTATGTCTATTGACTCACTCTGCTATTCATCATCTTTCCCAGGCCACTTATCAGAAGATTTAAGTGAGAGTAGTGTTGAGCTCACCTGGAGGGAAACAATTCTCAGAGATCCAAGGCTGGGGGTTGGGAGGGGGATGGGAGTCCCACCCTGGACTCCACCAGGGCCACAGCCACCAAGCTCCCCTGCTGACTGGGGGTGGGGGCCTTGGAGCTTGGAGGCTGGGCTGGGCACAGTGGGATAGGGAGGCAGCTAGCAGTCCCTTTCAGCTTTCGGATGCTCTGACCTGAGGCCAGCTGCTGGGACCATTGCTGTGAGCCCTAATGTTCAGCTGACAGCTTCACTAAAAGTGCAATGGTAAAAGCACAAGATTTGGAGTCCAGTGAGCTAGTTGGGTGAATTTTGGAAAGGGTCTTCACCTCTCTGAGTCTCAGTTTTCTCATCTGAAAATAGGGATAACAACAAATGTCAACTTCATAGGGTTGAGGATTCACAAGAAAATGTAGTGTTTAGTGCCCCGCACATATCAATGATATTTTTCATTCTGTGCTTGGAGAATTATTAGCAGTAAACTTTCTCTTCTACCAACTCTTCTACCCCAGCCTGCCCTACCATCTTTTCCACACTGCCTTGCAGTCAGTATTCTGTATAATCATGAACAAGTCACTCTACTTCTCCATGACTCTATTTATTCATCTATAAAGTGGGGATGAAATTACCTGCTCTTTTCATCTACTTTGTAGGGCCATTTAGAAGATAACAAAGATGGAAGGAGTTTGCAAACTACAAAATGTCACCCTCAGGTCACTTGCTCTTACTGGCTAGTTTTGGCTCCCAGAAGCCAGGCAGCTCAGCTAAAGCCTAGGAGTTATTAAGCAAAGGAAGAACATGATCAGTAGGGCCCACAGCCCAGTCAACCTCCTTGGGAGTGGGGCAGTGGGAAACTAGCAGCTTGCCCACAGCAGTTTCCAAAAGGCTTACAAAAAGCTCTCTTATCTGTTGGATTTACGTCTGCTTTAAACATTAACTGGGAACAAGGGCAGACCACTTGCTAGGCACAACCCCAGCCCTCAAGCAGACCATAGAACAGTGCTGGAGCTGACCAAAGTGAATTTCTTGATGATAAAAGGAAATTCTTAAGAAATTCCCTCCATTAACACCACCCACCCCTCCGGCCCCCCACCCCAATAAGCACTGCAAAGCACTCCTCAGGGGACCACAGCAAAGGCAGCCATCTGTCATGGCAGAACAAGAAGAGCTCTTGTCTAGTAGGTTCAACACACCAGCATCATGTGGGTAAAACAATAAATACTCCCTCCCAGGCCACCTGAGTCAGAATCAGGGTGAGAAATCCTGCACTTAGGTTGTTGAAAACGTCCTGAGTCATTTGAGGTAGCCCAGTCTTCTGACTTACATATGGGAACTAGTCAAGTAAAGTCTAGCCCAAGATTTGCCAAAGATGAGATTTGCCCATGGCCCAGTTGATTAACTGGGGGCAAAAACTGGGCAGAAACCCAGGCCTCTCAGACTCCAGGACCCCTATGAATTTCTAATGGATATAATGAGATTTTATGGACTTTCCCAGAGGTTCTTGCTCCAAAAGTTCCTTTAGCACCCATGCCTGCTCCTTCCCTCCCTGGACAGCCCAGGAGAGTTAATCCAATTTCTATGAAATATCAACTCCCCTCCCATAAGTTTCTCTTTTTTTTTGTCTTACTAACTTGCTTTTAATTGGCTTTGCTTGATTCATGAAATACCGAGGGCCACCAAGCTTCTTTGTCGGTCTGGGAAGGGGCCCTAAGGATCCCTTCAATTATATCCATGGCAGCACTGCCCACAGCACTTTCAAGCAACTGTGGCTTGCTTAGAGATTGCAGTTGGGGGGAACTCAGGAATGCATCTACAGCAGGTGCCAGATGCCCTTGCTTGCCAGGGACCAAGGGTAAGAATCTGGATTAGAGAAACCAAAGCCATGTGCACAATCACCTTCTCTTGGTTGGTGGCACAGGTAGGCATTTGTGTGGTAACAGAAAGTGGCAAGTGATTCCTACCTAGGCTAGGACAGGCCTGGAAATCAGCACATGTCCCCAAGGTGACTGATTGTTGCTGTGGTATACCACTGGTGCTCACTGGATAAGATGCCCTGCAGTAAGTGGCAGAAGCCACATTCCCCCACCCAGCCCAACAGCTGAATAGGTGGGGCAGGCAGCTATCTGGCCAGCATCTCTGCCCATAGGCCTGGATAAAAGATGCCATTCCTGCAGCTTGGCCTGCTGGTCCCACCATTAGACATAACCTTTTGATTGAGCCATCAGCAGGAGGTACACATCTTTGTCTCCTGGCTGGTAGGGAGACCGCATACTTGCAGAAATTGAGGCTAATTTTAGAAATGCTAGCCAGCCCCTGGCAGTGCACAGGGACTTAGGGGGCAGGTCTTAGGGCATAGAAGGTGTGATAGAGAGTTTACCAATATGGCATCTGACTGGGATGTAAGGCATGGCTTGGATGAAAAACTGCAATTTCCTCTACTTTCAATTTCAGCCCTGGCTTCTGTTTCCCCTGCTAGGTTCTCCCCACTCAACCTCCACCCACCACCTCCTTGGTTTCTCAATTTCTCTCCAAGGGCAATCTCAACAACCATGGGTTACAGGCACGCTACTGTGGAACAAACCACAAGAATGCACATTAGTGACTGAGGGGTTCCCTCTTGAACCCAGAAGTTTATTAGCATTCAGCAAAGAAGTATATGTTGTTACAAACAGGCAGTGCATCCAGATATCCAGATGTCAGTGAGAGCTAGAAGTGGAGAGGTCAGAACCCAGGTGATTCTGTGATGTCTCAGGGTTGGAGAAGAGGAAGCTCAGGTACAGCCAGGGGCCACACTCCCCTTTCTGCACTGGGAGAGAAATAACTCTTACACCTGGGGTGATGATGTACTGCAGTTCCTAATTTCTTCCCTCCTTCCTCCAGCCATTTTATTTAACATGACCTAAATATACATTCCTATTTTATTCCCCACCCCACCCCATATACAGCAGGAAAAATAAGCACCAATAATAATAACAATAATTAAAGTCCCACCTCTCAATAGATCCAACCCTCACACATATACATACCATGTGGATTTTCTTCTTTGGAGTGACTATAGGATTGGAAAGTTGGGGATCAGGCCAGCAAGCCATCACCCTGAAAGTCACTGTTCCCCAAAGTACCATCCACGTGTGAGCTGGAGCAGGGCAGGGGAGGGGGAATGGTGGTAGGGGAGGAGATTCCCCCAAAGCAGCAAGAGGGGTGAAGGAGTTCCCCAAAGCCTCTTCTGGGCAAATGTCACAATCAACTGAGCTCCTAGGAAGTCCTATGCAAGGGTTTCCTCAACAAGGTGGTAAATTCCTGATAGTGCAAGCATCATTGTCATCTGTCTCCCACAGCTTCTCGGGGAAAGGGGACATGGTTGAAACCCCCTGCCTTCCCCATTGGGTGGAGAATGTCCCCAGAATGCTCCTTTGGAGAAACTCAACAAGACAAATAGCACAACATGGGCAATCTGATTTCAAAACAAAAGCACAAAACATAAAGGGGGAAAAAAAAGGCACATGAGTACTCTCAGAAGGTCCAGACATGGGGAAGGAGGGTTCAAAAGAAAGAAAAACATAAAATAAAGCCAGAAAATGACAAGCTGTCTACCAGGTCCCACACGCCTGAGTCACCTGGCGTTTGTCTTCAGTACCTGGGCATCTTCTGCTGTCCCTATCATGAGGGGAGGGAATGGACAGTGTGATACAGCTAACGCAGGGAGAGGGGAAAGAGGGAGGGCCCTAGGCAGTTGAGATGCCAGCCCTCTGCACAAGCAGCAGCAATTTTTGTGTCATCTTTGTTTTGTTTAAAACTGTAAACAGCACCGCTTAAAAATAAATCAGAAAAGAACAATTGATAAACATTGTTTTCCATGAATATAAAATGCAAACAATATAAAAATAGATAATTGACTTTTGATATATATATATATTAAAAACAACTTGAATGCAACATACACATGGGTAAACTTGAAGTCTCCCTGCTAAACCCCATGCCTCCCTCTAGCAACTGGGCCTGGGGGCTGAGGGCAGGTGGGGTGGTGGCACTGGCACAGATAAGGAAAGCTGCTGGCAGCAGGATGAAGGGTACATACCCAGCCTCCTGAGTGTGTGAAGCTACTTCCCTTCTTGGCATAGGACTAAGGAGGGAGAGAGACTGGTGTTTACTGAACCCATTATCCGGGCAGTCTTGTGGCCTGGTACCCAAGTTGAGGCCAGATAGGTAGGGCTGGCTTGAACTGGGCCCCAAGGCAGTGCTTCCTCGGAGACTCTAAAGCACCAAGAAACTGGCATCCTGGCCCTGGGAGAGGCCTACTAGGTAGCCTTCTCTAGCCACATTCACTAGTTCTCCAAGGATCAGTCTCATCTGGGAATTCTCAGGATCACAGCTGTCTGGCACTAGGCCTATTGGGTAACAAGATGAAGGCAGCTGCTTTCACTAAGTCCCATTTTCCCTTAAAGTCACATCCAAAAGCGTTATTCTAGGACCTTGCAATGGAGACATGGTGTTCATTTAGTCATAGTCTTGGAGGTGTGGACATGATATCAACAGTTTTAGTGGTCTGGGGCGTATTTGCTGCCAACCAAGTCAGCACTGGTCTGTGTTTGCAAACAGGCCTGAAGCTTGGCTGGCTCTCCCAATGTCACCCTGTGCTGTCATCACCATGGGTCCCCAGACAGGTCTTCCTTCCTCCTCTAGGCTGCAGTTGGATTTCAGCCATAAACTGCTTAGCTCTAGAGATTCAAAGGAACCTGCTTCTGTAGCCACATATCTTGGCTGCCCCACTTCAGGTGGTAAGGATCCTATCTCTGGGCTGGCTAGGGCAGTGAAGGGACTTGCAGGCAGCAAGGCTGTCCAAACCATGAACTCTCACTCAGCCCCAGGCCCTACTCTGTGGTGTGTGACCTTCCAAATCCCATCAAAGTGTGTCAGGGCTATGCCAGTGCCCCTCAGAGACAATGCCTCATGCTGCCTTCCTGACCCTGAGGGCAGCTCTCAGCCCTTAGCCAAAGGTTGACCACCTCCTTTTTCTCTTCCCAGATAGGCTGGTGGCCCTTCTCCAGCAGGGTCTGGAGGCTGGTGATGGCTCTACTGCCTGCTGTGGCTGGCACAATCCACATGTAGACAGGAGCTCAAGCTGCCCTGAAAGAAGAGGCAAGAGGTGGGTTTTTCCCTGTTGTAAAGGCATTTGGTGAGTGTTTACTTCCTGCCAAACAGCCAGGCCAATTTCAGCCCCACCATTCCAGAGCAGCTTTGGTAAGAGGCCAGAAAGTTGGAATTTGGGCACTTCTCTCTTGGAATGCTGTGCTTGGGGTACCCTCTCTCATTCTCCAGCTCCACAATAGATACATTTCTTCACAATGTATCTGTAGCCAAAGTCAGCTTGAAGAGCTGGTCTGGGTCCCTTGAGTGGTGGTGTTAGTGCCATGCAAATTCATGTGGTGCTTCCAGGGGTGCAGCTTCTACCAGCCAGGTCTGCTATTTGTGAGTAAGGGCCAACCCCAATCTGAGAAATGGTGACAAAGACCAGCATGGACACATCCCCTGGCCAAGAAACAGTTTGCCCACAAAGTCACCTTGACTTAGAGGGCAAACACCATCTGTTTCCAAGCTAAATTGCTGTATCTCAGGAATGGCAAGAACCCTGTTGACTTCTTCTCTCAACAGGCGTGGAGATGGGGGGATGTGGGGGTGGGGGTGCAATAATCATAATTTGAGTGAACACAGCCAAGCAAAAAATGTTCCATATGCCATTTCCAATAAAGACATGTAAAAGGAACCCTCTCCTATAGGTGACTAATGAGAGGTTGGGCTTGGCAAGATTAGCCTGCTCCAGTGGCTTCCTGACAGCAAGCTCTTCCCCACCAGTATTTCCAACCTAGTTTAACATGAAAACTGCATGGATGCAGGAGAAGGGAGGGTGCCATTCATTCCATAAAGGGCTGCAACTGCCAAGAAGCCCTGTCCTTTGATGATGCTGAGGACTTGGCTAATTGGAAGATAAAAGCTCTTTAAAGGGCCCAGAACAGCAGCTGAGATGCCTTTGGTATCCTATCTTGGGAGTGCAAAGCTGGGGCCTTATTGCAGAGTTCAAATGATGGGGTGGGCAAGGCTTAAGGAACTTTTTGTGTTGGGAGGCTTGAGAAGGGAGTAGTTTTCCCTTTTAAGAAACTGAGATACCTCATCAAGCTCTGCAATAGTCTGAATATTCTCCTTCCTTTGCTGGCGTGGATAAAAGGACCTCATTTTCTATCTTTTCCTACACCCATCAAAAAACCCAGTTCCCTATTAGTCAAGCCTAATTTAGGTTGCCTTCTCTTCCCCTTATCTCAATTAATAAGACCAAGTTCCTTGTGATGTAGAGATATGAAAACTTCGTTTAGAGGAAAAAAGAGCAAAATTCCAAAAGTTTCTGCAACTCAGGTAGTCACAGGCTTAAAAGAAAGAAAAAAAAAAATCCTATCATTCCAGAGCTCAAGACTCTATGGCAGTGTCCACAACAGAACTTTGTTTTGTCTTCTGTTTGCAAATGGATGAATTTTATCGCTCCATCAAGGGGATTAGCGTTTTTGTCTTTAACCCAAGCTATGGCAGGACAGGTTAAAAGGCCCCCATCTGGTCATGATGCCGAAGTCCACAGCGATAGGCTATGAGACACATGCTACTTGATCCTAAGGACAGCTAGCTGGGATGAATAGCTTATAGTCATCTGATATAATGATGGCAGCTATGCCAAGGCTAGAAGGAATAGGGGTGGGGAGGAACTGTACCATAATTTCACATTGCTAATAGCAAATAAGCCCCACTTCCCCAAGTGGGAGGCAATGCAGACTTGGCTGCTAATTAGTGGTTCATCATTCACTGGGGGAAATGGGCAGGGGGCGCTAAAGGTTTAGCCTGTGTCAAGGATGCATGCTAAATATGTGTGCGTGTGTATGTTTGTGTGTGTGTGTGTATGTGTGTATATATATATATATACACACACATACACACACACATATATATAATCACTAACTTGGCAACTGGAATAGGCACAAAATTACAGCATCCCAAACCTGGCATGGGGTCACAAGAAGAAACCTCAAAAGCAAAAACTGGAGTGCAGTAGCAGCAGCAGCCTCCCTGGGCAGATGCACTTGAGTTGAACGTGGCCATAGATGGCAGAAGAGGGAAGTGGGAAAACCAAGGTGAAAACTCATAGGAGTTTTCCTTAGCCCAAAGGGTTTTCAAGTTAAACAGCAACCCCCATCCCCCCACCCCTCTGCCCAACCCCTGATCCCCATTCACATGCTCAGGCCCCGTGCCCCTACTCCAGAACTGATGATAACTACTTGGCTAGGTTTCCATTCATGGCAGTGGAGGAGTAGCTGGTGGCAAGAGAGGTACCTTGCTCGGACCTCTCCTTTGACAGGTCAAGGCTGGAAAGTCCATAGTGAGTGGGCTGAGGCTGGGGGTGCTCAGGCTGGACCCTGGGCAGCTGAGGAATGCCATGGGTGATGCCCACAGGCTTGGCCTGTGGTAGAGGGCTGGGGCTGAAGCCTTCAGAACTGGAAGAGCAACTGGGCTCATCAACAGGCAGCAGCACATCTCGAGGCCTGGCCCTCACACTCTGGGAGGCCTGTGGCTGGAGGTTATAGCAAGGGCCCATGGGCAGGTGTAGGTGTGAGGGACGAGCTAGCTGAGGCCCGGATTCCCCAGGTGCCCTTGACTCTGGCACTGATAGTGACACTGACGTGGTCATAGGAGGTATGCAACAGGTTGCCTGCTCATATGGAGACTGGCTGGAAGGTCTGTCCAACTGGTTAGGGCTTACCCAGGCAGGACCTGGCCCCACTGGAATAGGGCAGGGAGCCCAAGCAGGCCAATCATAGGCCCCTGGGGGTTCAGTATAGAGGGAAAGGGGACTGTCTCGGCTCCATTCTCCTTCTTCCTCCTCTTCGTCTTCTTCATCTGAATCTTCCTGCTGGGCCTGCAGCTCATCAGACTCCAGGTAGCCCTGGGCCAAGTGGGAATTGGAGAGCTCCATCTCCAGGGTCTCTGCAGTGTCGAGAGAGCGGCTTCTCCTGTTGAGGGCCATAGCAGCAGGTGGAGGTCGAGGGTGCAGGCCAGGCAGTCCCAAGTGTCGAGGGAGGCTGCTCACACCCCAGGGCAGGCCTTGGTAGAATCGACTATGGTAGTTGTTGAAGGCATGTTTGTGATAGTAGCCCAGCTCAAAGGCTTCCAAGGAGGCTGCAAGATCTTCATCATTGTGGAACTCAGGATTCTCTTCACACTTGCCTTCCCCATCCCGTTCCACATCAGCGATGTCAAAGGTCACCATGGGAGGCAGCTCAGGGAGGTTTTGAGTGAAAGATGAGTCAGAGTCAGAGCTGTACGACATGCTGGAAAAGAGGTTCCCATTGCTGGTGAATTCTACCAGGGCCTGTGAGAAACTCACAGTGGCATTCCCTTCCTTCTCAACCTCCTCTTCCTCTGGATCTTCAGGGGGTGAATAAGTAGGGTAGGCCCTCCTGGGAGATCCTCCAAAATTTGCTTCTTGCATATCTGGCTCAAACATGGAATCACTCTGGAAGAGCTGCATCAGGCAGGTACTTTGATCTTTCTTGGAGCAGGTTCCTTCATAACGCTTCTCCAGAGGACGGAAGTCCCTCCAGTCTGGCTCACTGCTCGCAGTGGTGGGAAAAGCTGAGGTAATTCCCCGGTGGGAAATCTGAGAGGTCCCTGATAGCCCTGCTGCCAGGCCCATCACTGATGGGCCTAAGGGCCTCATCTGATACTCTAAGACGGGCTTCTCCTGCCGGGCCTGGGCCTCTCGGACTTGAGTCTCTCTAGAACGAGCCTCTCGGGCGTGGGGTTCTCGGGTTCTGGCCTCCCTGCCACGAGCTTCCCAAGTGTGGGCCTCCCTGGCATAGGCTTCCCTGCCATGAGACTCTCGAGTATAGGCCTCCCTGGTGTGGGCCTCCCTGGCATGAGCTTCTCGGGCACGTGCCTCCTGGGCCTCAAGCTGCTCCCGCCGAAGCTCCCAATACAACAACTGTTTCTGGATGGTCACTAGCCGTTCTTCCTCTGTCTCCATTGCCCCAGGTGGCCGGGAGGAAGAAAAGGGCTCAAAGTTTAAGAAGGGGTCAAACATCTCAGAGCTTCGACCATGGAGGTCATAAAGGCAGTCATCTCCAGGTGGAGAGTTCTCAAGGCTGTCATCTGGCTCATAGAACTCATATAGGGCATCTCCACTGTAACTGTCTCGGGGTAGACAATCCCTGTGGACAAGCCCCAGGGCCTCACCTGAATCATCCTCAAATCCAGGTGTGGTGGAGTCATAATAACCTTCATCACTATTGGGGGCGGATTCTTGCTGGTCACTCTGAGGAGTCAAAAGTTCCCCAGGGGCTAGGCCAGGATAAGACCTAACTGGGTCAAGGAGCATGTAGCCGTGGTGGCCTGGGGATGTGGTGGGATGGTAGCCCAGGTTCATATCGGGCCTTGGATACATCTGAGCAGTTGCCCACAGATATTCTAAGTCATCATCTTCTTCCTCCTCCTTAACCTCCTCTTCTTCCTCCTCTAATTCTACCTCTTCTTCCTCTTCCTCTTCCTCCTCGTCATCATCATCTGGCAAGGCCATCTCCTCCCCACCTCCTTGGTAGGTCACCAGGCAGGAACTTCGCTTGGTCCCATCTCGGTTTGCTCTCTGGCCCCCAGAGGCCATGCTGTCTGTCATACTGTCCATGTCCTGTTCTGCTATAATGTCACCACAGCCTGTCAATGAGTCAAAGCTTTTCAGGGATGTCACATCCCCAAACAAGAGGCTCAGCTGGTCCCCCACAGGGCCATTGGGTGGGTTTACCTCTCCTGCTACTACCTTCTCCCCTGTTTCTGGGCTATGGGGTTCCTCTAGGCTACTGGATTCAGGGGCAGGTTTGGGTTGCACATGTGCTGAGGCACAGGCCTCCATGGGTTTTTCTGGATCTTTACAGGCCATTTTCTCAGTAGTTGGTGGAGAAGGCTCTGGTGTTGGAGAAACTTTTGGCCCAGAGGCATCTTGGGGGTTAGCATTTTCCTTTCTAGGGGCTTGGAAGGTCTCTTCAGAGCAGGGCACCTGAGGGGCTGCGCTCACGTGCTCATGAGGCCTGGCTTTGACCCTCTCAGGCCCCTTGGCCCCTGGCTCACTTTGCTCAGCCCCAGTGACCTTGCTCTTCCGGTGACGGCGGATACTGCTAAAAAAGCCTTTTAGGCCTTTCTTTGGCTTAGGCATAGAGGGAAACTTCTCAGCCACAGCTTTCTCTGTGGCTCCAGCCACAGACGTGTTACATCTGGAGCCTGTCTCCAAAGCCCCATGGGCACTCTGAGAGCTGGGAAATCGGCAGGGTAACTCAGGCAAAGGCAGGGAGAAGCCAGTTCCATCACTGACAACATCTTCAGGGCCATGGGCTGCTTCACTCAGCCCATCGTGGGTCTTGCTCTTGCTGAGACTTTTCTTGGAGCTGCCTTTCCCAGAACCTTTGCTCCGTCCCCCTCCAAAGAAACTAGGCAGAGTACAGATACCCTTCTTGCCACCAAAGAGTTTCATGGCAGTTTTCTTCAGCCTACCTGGGCCAGATGAGGATGGCTCTGATGTTGGTCCTTCTGTCGCCTTAGCTGCCTTGTTCTTGGCTCCTTTTTCTGTCGTTTGTTCATGGGTACTCCCAGAGGCTGCAGCTCCTTTGGCCTGAGCAGCTTCATCCTTTTGGGTCTCCATGATGATGGGGACAACTGAGGTACGTCCAGCTGGAAATTCAGCCTCAGGCTTCCAGGCACTGTTATAACATTATCAGTCAGGAAGCATCACAGTGGGGTCTGAAGGAGATAGGAGAGACAAAGACAGAGAGACAGATACTAGTGAGCAAGCATCCAGGCTGGGTTTGCTTTCACCGGACATCAGGCTTGAGTGGAACGAGAAAGAAAGTAAGGGAAAATGTGGGGCAAATCTTAATCCACTCGATATGCTTGGCTTGCTGGGCCAGCTCCCTCTGGGCCCCAAAGCAGTAAATCTCTACACTGAGCAACAAGAAGCCTTCACTCACTACCTTCTTGTTGGGTCCACTCCCTTCAGACCATCCTAAGCTCAGGGGACCACTGGCAGGGGGACCTGCAGTTGTGTGAAAGGCCTAGTGGTGCTATTGGTTGTGGGAGGTATTATCAATTATCAAAGGGGATGAGGATAGGGAGAAACAAGAAAGGAAAAAGGGATGTTGGCTCCAACATCACCAAATTTTTGAAAAGTATCTGGCAAAACAGTCTATTGAGTCCTCACAGGGTTCTGTTGGATTCAAGCTTCAGTTTCATATTAGTCTGGGCTCTCACTGACATTTCATCTGAGACTGAGAAGTGGCCCTGAAGTTTCACCTTCCATCCATAGCTTCCTAAATTGCCTACAGAACCATGCTCAGGCTTCAGAATCTCAGAATAGGAGTCTCACAGATCCGAAAACTAGGTTTGCAATCTAGGATCTGCTAAGACAATGAAATGGGAGCCTCAAGAAAGGTACTCTCTGGGCTTCAATATTCGCCATCCAAGAGGCCTACCAACATCTCTCCCTCAGAGAGGTGATATGAGCATGGGTCTAAGCCAGACCCTCTATTGGCTGTCCTGTTGGGAAGATATTTTAATGTGGTCATCATTGGAACCCCAAATTCCCCTTGAGAACCATGAAGTGGACTGTTTCTCCTCTACTCTCCTCCTCTTATTATTTTTGTCCCCATCTAGCTCCCTATCTAGGAAGGGAACTTCTTGAAGGCCTTACGTGATTCATATTCCTGGTGTGTGAGATAGGTTCCCAATAGCTTTTTAAATAAATAAATCTGGTGCAAGCCACACCCTTCTGGTTAAGGCTCTCAATCCTCCAAATGCCCAAATACCAACAAAGATGGAATAAAAACAAGACCTAGCCACTACCCACCACAATATACCTCTGCACCTCTGGTCATCGGCTAGCTCAGTGACCAGCCTGCTAAAACCCAATGACCCCTCCCTGGGAAGTCCCTCACCAATGTGTCCCCTCTCTGTAGAGTGGCACCAGCAGATGGGGGATCTGGGAGGAGAGGAGAGAGGGGAAGGGGAAGGAGAGGGAAGGAAGAGGAAGAGAGGGGGAGAGAAGCAAGCACCCTTGGTCCAGGAACAGCTGGACAGTACACCAGGCCTGTGATTGCTTGCCACAGTAATAAGATTCACACATTCACCTGAAGTGGAAGATTGTGGACCAGCACTGAGCGTGGAAAGAGGCTGGCAGCTACACTCTAGCCTTGGAGCTCCTGCTTCTGTCTGGCAAACATTAATTTTGTGCCGGCTACCTTGCTTGGCTTGACACTTGAATCATCAGTGTGATAAAGAACACGCTACATAACTGAATATTAAAATTGGAGCAAGATAACAGCTGGTTATCCAGAAAAGAAAAGAGCAGGTGAAAAGGAAAGTTCATTTGAACCTCTCTCTGCAGAGATCTGCATTGCCATTTGCTCTGGTTAGAGATTTTTCTGTGACATATTTTGACATCACACTATTCCAACTCAGCCCTGCAACTGATAGTCCCACAATAGACAGCGCCCCCTCCCACCTCCAAATACACACACAATCATACCTAAACACACAATCACCCAGTTTCCTGCCCCTGGGTCTAGTGAGAATAGGGGTCCTATCATGTCTGAATGCCCCACTTTACACAGCACATTTTTACCTCAGCCTTAAAAATTACTGGTAAGGTTATCGTCACGGTGATGGGGATAGGGGAGTTGGGGTGGCAGTACTGGAGTTGTTTGTGAAATTCTATTCCTCTCTGGAATTCAGTGCTGCAGGGCAGGCCAAGAAGGGAGAACTCCCAGCCTTTGCTTCTAGGGAGCTCCAAGGCTAACAGGGAGAGTCCTACATGTAACAGTCTGTTAGAAACTGGACCACACAACAGGAAGTGACCAGCAGGCAGGAGAGCGAGGTGAGCATTACCTGAGCTCCACCTTCTGTCAGATCAGCGGAGGCAGATTCTCACAGCAGCGTGAACCCTATTGCAAACTGCACATGCAAGGATCTAGGTTGCACTCTCCTTATGAGAATCTAACAAATGCCTGATGATCTGAGATGGAACAGTTTTATCCCAAAACCTTCCCCTCTCCATCCGTGGAAAACTGTCTTCCACAAAACAGGTCCCTGGTTCCAAAAAGGTTGGGGACTGCTGCCTTAAAGAATAGCCCGTTATTTCTTAAGCTGGTTGGTGGAGTATCATTCTTTATACCTTGTAAACATATTCAAAGATAAATGTGAAAGGGAGAAAGACACTTCTTGGGCAGTAAGGCTGGACCTCAAGGAAAACCTCAGAGTCAAGTGAGAAACTTTATGGACCTAGACATCCTTGTGAATCAAAGGCTGACTTGTCCTGCTGGGTTTGGGGCTGGAGTTCCTGGGAACAGAGTGAGTAGGCAAATTGAATCACAAAGAAGGCTGCTTTCTGGAGCCTTGATGCCCCAGTTGGAGGACAGTCTCTTTGGGCTTTCCCTTGCCCTTGCTCCTATGCTCTGTGGAGTAGAGGCCAGCCCACCCACCTCTCTCTGTATTGTCCCCTTTCCTGCCACAGGGAGCTGCAGTTTGTTGTGGAAGGAGCCATGGACCACAGGGCTGGGGTCCAGGCCATGTCAGCCTCCCATCTGCCAAGGGACCCTGAATGTGCCAACGTAGCCTGCTGAAACTCAGGTACTTGTGAGCTATTTTGGGATCAAAACAGCTCCTCTACCTATCCTTCTACCTGCCCACTACAGTGGTGTGACGATTTGATGTGATAATAGGCACAAAAAAAGCACTTTATAAACTGTATAGTATAGTGCAAATGAGAAAGGCTGTCATTACTGTTATTATTACTCCTTCTAGGTCAGATCCCAGTTTCTTAGGAAGCAACTGACCATGTGTTAAAGGCTGTTCATTTGGGAAAGCTATTCACTCACTGTGGGAAGCTCAGGGACTTGCTGCCTTGGTCCACGCTGAGAGGGAGACACATATGAGGGGATTTTAAAGAGGTGGGTGTATCTACACAAACTCCTCTGCTAAGAGGTTTGAAAAGTCCTCTGTGTGTGTTGTGGGAGATAGATGAATTAGGCAGGGTGTCCCTGGGATGGAGTTTCTCTCCCTCCAGTTCAGGCCCTTCTCCTAACCAAGTCCAGGGTCATCTTTGCTGGCAGGTACCAGCCTTAAACTGGTACTCTGCGTTCTCTCTCCCAGAGCCATGTACCCCTATAGCCATTCACAGTGTCTGCCTATGTTACCCAGAACACTGGGAAGGAAGGTAGCAGGGTCACCCATAGCTGGTAGCTCCCTAGCCTAGCCCCACCTAGCTACCTCTGCCCTAGGCCTCTTCTCCATACTCTGTGCTATCCAAACAGGTGCCAAAGCTATCCTTCCTCAATGGGTTATGCTGCCTTTACTTAGGACCACAAGAGTTCACCAGGAGAGTCAGGTGGGGCAGAAAGCAAAGGAAACAGCAAAGGACAGACTCTGCAGATCCCCTAGGCTGGGACTGGTTTTCCCTGGGGGTGCTGACAAGAAAGTGACACTGCCAAATGCAGGGCCCCACAACCCTCATGTTCCTTAACCAGTGTGGCTGAGTTTCAAGTGGGTTGGGGGTTAAGAGAACCCTCCCAAGCCACTCTGTGGTCCCTTGCAGGGGCTGCCTGCTGTAGTTGCTGCTATCATGGCAGAAGGCAGACTGTGGTAGAAAGTGCTGGGGCCATTCCAGCTCCCTGAGCCAGATTTAGCCCATTCTGGGGCCAGTGGAAGGCTGGCTACAAAGGAAGAGCTTCTTCCTTCTCCTCTCCACTTAAAACATAGGCAGGAGGCCAACCACATACCCGCCCTAGAGACCCTTCTCAAGGAGAAGGGACAGCTGCAACATGAGCCTTGCACATTCTGCTCCAAATCAGCTTCCTGGGGCCAGCTTGGCCAACTTAGAGAGGGCTGAATTGGGGGAAGAAACAGAAGCATGTGGATTTATGCAGTAGCTCCAGAGACATGGCCTTGACTAGTCATAGTTCCTCAGGCCTGTTCTAAGCAGTCTTCCTGAAAGCAAACCCACTTCAGGCCCACCTGCCCTTCTGTATGTTGGGGAGGGTTGGTTAAAGAAAAAATGGTGAGGATGGCCCTCCAGAGAGCTGGCCAGTTCTGCGCTGGAATCAACTCTGCCCAGCTAGGGAAAATCCAGGAAGTTTTTTTTTCCCATGTTTATGCCTCAGTTTCCTTAACTGCAAGATGAGGCCATTGAGAGTGCCTATCTCTTAAGGCTATTGTAAGAAGTAAAACCAATCCACATAATGTACCAAATCAAGTGCATTACATAGCAGAAGCTCAAAACGTTATAGTAACTAACTTTTATTCATATTTTATTCAAATTATGGTAGAACAATTTCTAGAAGTAAAATCATCTCAGTCAGGTTCAGCAGGGTGCTCCCTCGGGCTCTGTGGGTAAGTCACCAAACCTCCTTGGGGCTCAGTTTCCCCAAATGGCAAATGGTAAATGAGGATAACTGTATGGTCATGTCATAGGAGGCTTTACTTGCTCATTTAGCCAACTTTCAATATTCAGGAACCTAAAAGAGTCAGCTAGCTACTGGCTAGCAGCCCAGGATTATGTGGGACTTTCAACTAGCCAGGTTCTCTAGCCCAGGTCAAACTCATCTAAAAGTACCAGCATCAAAGGAAATGCAAATCAACAGATATTCTTCACACTCAGGGTATTTACCACTTTATAAAGCACTTCCTACTCCCACACCCCCCATTTGCCCTCCTCAACCACCCCATTAATCAGGCCTGGTGGGGGATGGCAACTCCTTGTCACAGAGAAGGAAACTGTGCCTAGACTTGGGAAAAGACTTGTCCAAGGTCACACAGTGAAATGGTGACAGAGCCACACTAGCTCCCAGGACTGTTGAGTCTCAATTTCATGCCATTCTGCTGCACCGTGCAGGCCACCAATCAAAGGAGGAAGACTGAGTGAGAGAACTGCAAAGATTCCCCTCACACCAGCAAGAACTATAATCTCCCACTCCCATCCCACCTCTGTCCCAGCCCTGCTAAGCCTTCTTTGCCACATTTCCAGTCCTCACTGGTTGCCACTGTTTGGATCCTACCAAACACCTTCCAGAAAGCCTGGTGACATCAGAATCCAGGGGCCAACAACCCAGCCTGTGGCTGCTCTCCTCATCAGCAACCCTACTACCACTCCTCTCAAACTACAGGACATGTCACTCTACTCCCCTTTTCCTTAAGAGATAGGTTTGAGTGGCCCAAAAACCAGAAACCTGCCAACATGGACAAAGATGCAGAATTTGAGCTATTTAAAGAAAATGACTTATCAGATCATCTGGAACTTGAATGATCCATTTCTAACACCCATAGCCAAGTACTGCTCTCAAAGCTATTTGGTCAGAGCCTGAAGGAAGGGCTGCTTGGCTTGGTACCCTCTGATGGAGTTGCAGAGGCAGCTGGCAGAGCCCCCTCAGCTACCCCTTCATTCACTCCTCCCCTACTTTGCAGCCTTCCTGCTGAGGGGCACCTCCTGCCCAGGGGGCATCTCACCAACTCCAGATTCAGCAAGACCCCAAACTGGGACTTCTCTCTCCTGTCCCTATTCCCCCACCAGCCCCCCTCAACTGACTTGTTCACATACTGAGAGCTTTGTGTAATTCATCCTGACAGGCTTTGGTCTGTTCATTCATCTCTCTCAAATGGACCCTCCTTCATCTTACAGTCACTACATCTAGCACATAGCAAGAGCTCAAACAATGCTGATTCAACTGAATTCTAATTCAGCTGAAGTTTCTTGGTCCAGAACTGGAATGCCAGTCTCACCTTCTATAGGCTGTGTGGTTTGAGAAAGTGACCTAACCTCTCTGACACTCAAATGCCTTATCAGCAAAATGAAGAAAATGCTATGTACCATGCAGGATTTGGTAAGGATTAGAGATGACCAATGTAAAAGCAAACTGGTAACTACATACTAAGCAGATATTCAATAAAGGACTCTTGTGATGAGGCCACTTGCAGGCACCTTTTCCCCTCCAGCTCCTCAATTGCCACCCCACATTCTCCGAAGATGACACAAGCCTCTTAGCAGAGCTCCCTCTAGTCCCTCCCTGTCGTAACACCCCCTGGCTCCCCTCTCCCATCTCATTCATCCTGTACATTGTTGCCAGGTTCATTTTCTTACAACTCCTATTTCAGCACATCACTCCTCCACTTACCAAATTATTCTGCACTGCCTATAGGATAAGGGCCAAACCCCTATGTCTGACATTCAAGACTTGCTCTCCCTGAGTACCCCTTGGAAGTTTCTCAGCCTTGTTTCTCTGCCTCTTGGCCCCAGCCCCAAATACACAGAGGTTTGCCCAGTCTGGGAGATGTGGTCACCCAGATACCACCTCTCCCTAGAAATGGGCTTTCCTGGTAAGTCCTCTCAGTGCCCCAGGTTTGTCCTCAGGCTCTTGAGGTCCCCTCCCTGCCCAGCTTGCCTTGAATGACAAGGGCTTTGGGAGCCACTTACTTGCCACTTCCGCGCCCAAACTTTCTTAGAGAGAAGTGTATCTGAAGTGGGTACCATGCCTGCCTGCATAGGCTTCCACTAAGTCAGTACTAGCCCAGCTAGAGTGAGATCAGACAGGCACCAACCCTTCCCCAACCCCTGTTCAAATGAAGAACAGGAGAGGAGTTAACTCCAGAGAAACAGATGTGACAGAGCAGCCAAGGAAAGCCTACAGAGGAGCAGCTGGGTCAAGTGAACAACAGATACCTCTGACTTTCCTATGTGTCCACTCCCTTCTACTAACCATGCCCTGTATGAGAGGCCAAGTGAGGAAACTGAGGCTTGGGAGGGGACTAGGAGAGTGTAATTTGAGGAAGAACTCTGGAACTGAATTGGGGACCAGGAGCTTTGGACTTCTGAGTAAACTTGAGCAAATCCTTTCCCTGTTCTGGACCTCAGTTTCTTCATCTAGAAATGGGAGACTGGACCAGGCAGTCTGCTTGCTCCAGGTTGCTCTGAGAGGCTGGGGGAGGAGTGGTCCTGTGCCCAGTTTTCTAATGGCTGCTGAGTCAGAAGGCATAGCAGGGGGCACTGGATTGGCTTTGGGGGTCCTCGGTCTTACTGGTAGGCCTGGTTACCTAGCTGGTTGGACCTAGTTCACCACTTCAGGACAGAGGTGCACTGTGGCCCAGCCTCACTCCTTGCACCACCCCTCAACATTTTGCTCTTTCAAAATGCACTGAGTCTGGCCTGTGAATATTTCCAACATATCCAGAAAGGAGGGGGCCCAGAACTGATCATGCCGTTCCTCATTCCCCTGAAAAGAGCCACAGCCCCCAGCAAGAAGGACTGAGCAGATGGAGAGGGAGGCTTGAGGCATGCTCACTAGGGATGGAGGGTTAGTATCCACTTGGAAGCCCAGCAGGGGGAAAAACTGTAGTAGATGAAACTTGGGAGCTTCATAAGGGGAACCTTTCACTCGTTTCATGTCTCTTTTGCCTTTTGGTCTTGGTCTGCAGCTTTGCCAGGACTGAACATTTCAAAAGGAGAGGAGGTAGCTGGAAGAATTTGGCAGTCTAATGATCCCCTCCTAGTATAGTGGAGGTGTTAAAAATTCCTTAAGGGCCAGGCATGGTGGCTCACACCTGCAATTCCGGCACTTTGGGAGGCCTAGCCAGGTGGATCACTTAACCCCAGGAGTTCAAGACCAGCCCTAGCAACATGGCAAAACCTCATCTCTACAAAAAATACAAAAAATTAACTGGGTGTGGTGGTGTGTACCTGTAGTCCCAGCTACATGGAAGGCTGAGGCAGGAGGATCTCTTGGGCCTGAGACATCAAGGCTGCAATGAGCCATGGCCACGCCACTGCACTCCAGACTGGGCCGCAGAGCAAGACCATGTCTCAAAGAAACAAAATTCCCTCAAGAACTGTTACATCTCCACTCGTAGATAGTGTGTATGGGAGAAACAACCCTGCTCTAGCAGTGAAATCTCTATTTCAAAATGCAGATCAAAAGGTCACAAAGGCCACTGCAGCACAGTATGCCTTCCTATGACCACACCAAGTCCCTCAGGTCATTTTTCCATTGTTCATATTTTCTCCTGATTCCAAAAGGGGAGGTGGAGGGAGCAACGTACTCTTACTGGGCTAGCACCTGTACCTCTGTAGTGGTTCTGATTTCCCTGCCTGCCTTTGCTAGAAATACACTTATACATGCACAGGTTTGAAAAATAAGACAAAGCAGAGCAGACGGAAGACTTTGAGATTACTTAATTCAGAGAACAGAAGTTGGGGGTGGAGAGAGAGTTTAATGCCTATGAAATCTCCAATAGATTGTGAAGCAGAAGAGCAATGGAGGCCAGCTATTCGCAGCTCCTTCCCCCAACACACACACACACACACACACACACACACACACACACACACATGCAAGGTTTAACTACAGCATGACAGGCTCAGATTAGCCCTGAGAAAGAACTGGGCAATGAGGCAGGTGACCCAGGAATCAGTGACACAGAAAGGCTATGAAATATTGCCTCAGGGGCTTAACCCTTTATCACCCACACTGTATCTTCCCAGACAGGATTCAGGCAGGGAAACTGAAATAACATTGGACATTCTTCTAGCCTCAGATAGCCTATCTGTTAAGCAAGGGGGCTGGAAACCCCTTCTCCCTCTTGGTTCTACCTGCCAGGCTTGCTGCTGTTTCCTAGTGGAGCAGGGTTGTTTCTCCCATACACACTATCTACGAGTGGAGATGTAACAGTTCTTGAGGGAATTTTGTTTCTTTGAGACATGGTCTTGCTCTGCTGCCCAATCTGGAGTGCAGTGGCGTGACCATGGCTCATTGCAGCCTTGATGTCTCGGGCCCAAGAGATCCTCCTGCCTCAGCCTTCCATGTAGCTGGGACTATAGGTGCACACCACCACACCGGTTAATTTTTTGTATTTTTTGTAGAGATGAGGTTTTGCCACGTTGCCAGGGCTGGTCTCGAACTCCTGGGGTCAAGTGATCCATCTGGCTAGGCCTCCCAAAGTACTGGAATTGCAAGTGTGAGCCACCATGCCTGGCCCTTAAGGAATTTTTAACACCTCCACTATACTAGGAGGGGATCATTAGACTGCCAAATTCTTCCAACTACCTCCTCTCCTTTTGAAATGTTCAGTCCTGGCAGAGCTGTAGACCAACACCAAGAGACAAAAGAGTCATGAAACTAGTGAAAGGTTCCCCTTATGAAGCTCCCAAGTTAACTCAGTCCCCATTTCCTCTTAGGGAATGAGGGAGGTAAGATGAGGGGGATGGTTAATGAAATCTGCATTGATTGGAAGCTGCTGGTTCCATGGGACACAGTGGAAAGAGCCACTGCACAGGAAGCAGGAGCCTATCCTTAAATAGTTGTGTGATCTTAAGCAAGCCCCTGATGCTTTCCAAGGCTCAGGATTCTCATCTGTAAGCATAGCAGTTCAAACTGGTGCTCCCCAAGGACTGCCCATCTTAGAGGAAGGTGTTCAGCAGAGGCCTGGGGAATACTTCTCCGCACCAACCATGTTGGTATTTAGGCCCCACTTCCCATGTCTTCCTGCCCTTTCCCCTGCAATGCCAAAGGGAGGCTGACATAGTAAAACTTTGCTTTGGAGGTAGGCTGCCCACAGCTCTACTTCCAGATCCAAAGGTGGCCTCTTAACTGGCTGACTTTGCAGCATGCTTCTGATCCCTTTCTAAGACCCCATTCTAACACTCATTCAAAACCTTGTTTGTATTACAGCATATTTATATACAAAAATAGCAACTCCCTGCCAATTCCCTACTCTTTGATGCCCCCTTCCCCTAAAAGGATCAGGTTCCCATTCCACAGCCTGTCATCTGGGAAACCCCATCACTGAGCCTCAACCTCTTCTCTACCTCTGAGCCACACCATCTCAACCAGAATAGACTCATTCACTCCCCTCACCCTGCCTGTCAATCACTTTCTCTTCTCCCATTCCTGGGTCTGCTTACCCTTTGCCTACCAAACCCCTCTACTTTCTGGCAGCTTCCAAGGATGATCCCCCTGCTTATACAGATCTTTCATCTCTCTTCACATAGTTTGTCTCTCTAGGCTCACGAATCGGCAACCAAAGATATGCACGGTCTGGGATCTGAGCATTCCAAATCCTGAGCCTGTTGTTGGGGGAGGATATATCATTATTTTTTTTTCTTGTAGTTGCAATCATCCCCCTTCTAATCCATCCTCATTAGGCACACTCAATACAATACATATCTGAGCCTTGAGTACCATTTCTCTAGTCACTTTCATATGAATCAGGACAAGCACAAGTTGGAAAGGTAAAGGTCTACTCGAAAACTCTACAAAGAAAGCAAGTCCTTCCGGAACAATTGTTAACTGCTCTGCACTGCTTGGCTTTGAGACGGTTGTGGCTGAGGTCCAGGTTTTATTTACTCCTCCAAAGGGTTCTGAGAGAACCCAGACATCCATGATATCAGACAAAACAGAGGCAGGCCAACTTAATTATAGTCTGCATCCTATTATAATTTAAGCCTGAATATGCCCAGGAGAAGTAGGCAGCCCTGGAGGAGTTCCAAGAAGAAAGAAGTCATCATGGGTGGGCAAGAGCCAGGCAGGAAAGGCACCAAGGAAAAGGTAGGCCCAGAACTGAGGTCTGAGAAGGAAGAAGATTTGGACAGGTGTAGGCTGAGTGGGTTTGGGTGTGGGCAAGGGAGTTACATAGAGCAGATACATTAGGTGCCTGTTGGCCTGAGACAAGGCAGAGGGCAGGTCCAGCCCTGGGCTAGAGATGCCCAGCCACAAGTACAGGTTTGTGTTGGGGCCTAATCAAGGTGGGAGGAGGTGACTATAGTGTGATATCTGTGGTCCTGGCTCCTGTCATAAAGATCCAGAGCTAGCCTTCCTCCAAGTGAGGAATTTACTGGGTCTCATTGCCCCTCTTCAAAGTGCCCAAGCTTTGCTTGGGCCCTGCAGCCCACAGGACTCTCCACACCAGAGATTAATCAAAGGTCCAAGAAGAGCCTACCAAGTCCCTCAGTGGCTTCCTCTGTCCTATTCCTCAAAAAGGCCTAGAGAGCCCACTGCCAGAGGTGCACCGTGGTGCAGTGACTGTGCAGTGGGTGGGGCCGAATGAGGGGAACCGCACTGGGGGAGGGGGTTCTGCTGGAATCCTGGTGGGGCAGGGAGTCCAACAGTGCAGTGCCCTCCGCCTTGCCCATGCCCATGCCGCTGCAGCAGGCAGGCAGGCAGAGCCGCAGAGGGAGGTATTTGTGTGTTGAACAAGGCTCGCCTTGACCCCGCGGCCCTTGCCAAGAGGAGCCTGGCCAAATGGAGACCAGCTCTGAGGGACCAGTCCAGCTGCCGCCTAGGCGCTTGGGCTGTGACGCATGTAGCGGGCGCAGCCCCTCACCACTGGGGGAGCCAAGCAAAGTCCAGCGTTCGGGCGGTCACCAGTGTCAGAAGTGTCTCCAGCAGACAATGACAGTGGCCTAGAGGGCTGGGTATGTTAAGTAACTGCGAAGTTGGAGGGCTTGGCCACCTCGATAGCTCTCCTGTACACACAGAGACTGTATGATATGTTCCGTACTACAATGAGGGCTCCTTCGGCCTCAGGCAAGGAAATGCCCCCCAAACACCGTGCCTATCGCTATTTTAAACGGGGCTGGAGAGAAAACGCGGCCAGTATCCTCCAAGGGAAAAGGAGGTGAGGCGAGGCGGGAGACAAAGCGGCCTTGCAGCTCTAACTCAAGGACTAGCTTGCGCCGCTGCTCTAACCCAAGGACCAGCAAGAGCCCGGCTGCCAGCCAGCCTGCCCGACCGCGGGGGCGGGCGCCAGATGCGCCGGGAGGCCCAGGAGGAGGGGCGCGGCTAGTTGGGGCCGCAAGGCCAAGGTTCTGAAGGGAAGTGTGCGACTGAGCTCAGCCCACAGGCCCAACTGAGCTCCTCTGGGGAGGGGGCAGTCTGTGGATGTCCTAATCCACGCCAAAGCCGGTTTCCGTCGGGCCCAAGCCAGCACTCCAGCTTGAGTCCGCAGAAAGGGGGGAGAGGCTGGAGATGCACAGGGGAGGGGAGGGGCGGCAGCCAGGCAGCCGAGGTGAGGGGTGAGCGGTACCCGCGTTACACAGCTGTTCCAGCAAATGTGCTACAACAAAGCTGCAGACCTCCCGGCCTACAAATGCATGGCTTGGGGTGCTGGCTGGCGGCGCCCTTCCCGGGACTGTGCGGCAGCACGTGCGGGCCCATCCCCGCCCCCCCGAAAGCCGGGAGGCATGGCCCAGGCTAGCCTGCCTTCCTACCCTCCCTCCCCAACCTCCCCCCGCTCCCCAGCCTTGGTCGCATGTGCCCAGGGGACTCAAGGCCGCTGGGCCTCTCCACCCGACACTCCGCAAAGCGGGTTCCAAAGGAGAGGGGCGAGCGACCAGGACTCCGACCCGCCCAGTCCTTAGCGCCCTTCTCCAGTTCGTAGGAGCAGAGCACGCGGGAAAGCACCCGACCGCGGGCAGGCGGAGGCTCCTGGCTGTACGCAACGCTTACCCGGCCGGGTCAGGTTCCTAGCCCGGTTATTGTCCGCTGAGCCGCCCTGGGCCGGGCTGCAGCCTCGGCTGCCGCGGCTGAGAGCGCCGCCACCGCAGCTGCTGCCGCCGCCGCCGCCGCGGCTCCAGTCACCTCCAGCACGGACTCCCCTTCCCCAGGCTTTGGGTAGCTCCCCATACCCCTCCCCAGTACTCCAAGGCCACCGGGTGGGGCAGCTGCGTCTTGATTGGCAGGCGTGTGGTCCAATCGCTATGGTTGGAAGGCGAGCCCCGGCCCGCCCACTGTTTTCCTTGGTGCGTTTCTCTTTAAATGCAAATAAGTGCAGGCGTGGTGTTGGCAGGGGGCGGAGAGGGTGCGGAACCACTGGCTGGGGCTCCCCACTCCCGCCCCCACGCCGCGCTGGTAGTGGCGTGGCTGCACTGTGGCTTCAAGGAGCCGGTCCTGCCCAGATGGGGCTCGCAGGATCCCTGGAGCTCGGTTTCGGTTTTCACGCACTGCCATTTCCCTGGTCGCTGTGCATTCGCGTGTGCCCTGCCCGCCAGCAGGCCGTTTATTCCTGAGCTAGAGGGAGGCGGGGAGTAACGAGGTAGAGAGGTTGAGAAACCTGGGGAGACTGCAGAAACCCTTAGCACCTCCCCGGCCCTTCCTTAGTCGTAGAGACAAGGCCCTGCGGATCGCGCCGCCAGGCCACCCAGAGGAGGGACTCACCTGCCAGGAAAGCCAGCTGCAGCGCCTGCGCCCTAACTTCGTCCGCCTCTCTGGCACACCAGTGCCCCTAAGACCATAGAGGCCAACTTCCACCCATTACTGACGGGCCCTCTGCTGCCCTGAGTAGGGAAAGCCCCTCCCCACAGTTACCCAGCCGGCCTGCGACATGGGCCAATTTGGAATACAGAGCCCCGGGCTCCCCTTCCAGGATTACTTTCACTTTTCTTCTCTGAGATGATACCTGTTTTCCATAGTTTGACCCTCACCCAAATTTGCCACCTTCTATGGAATGTGGAGGGAATCCCCAAAGTCTTCAGAGTCCCCCTTCCCCCATCCTTTGTGAGCCTGGCTTTGTGCAGGCCTTTTTTCCTGAAAAATCTAAATATCGAGAGGAAAATCTTGTCTGGGCCCAAACCGGAGGTCAAGCTGAGGACAAAATGAGGAGGCCTGTACCAGCCTTGTCTGCTACTGTGTGTGGGATGTGGCAGGGAGCCAGCCGAACTTGGGTCTCTAGCCTAAGGACATTAAGTGGCATCAGGGGCTGCCAGGGCCGGGTGAGCGGAGGCAACAAAGAATCTAGTTCCACCTCTAGTTCAAGAATATCCAGAAGGCCCAGCCCTAAAACTCTGTGCTTGTCTAAAAAGGGAGGTGGGTGGATTAAAGTTGAGGATAGAGAGAAGGATTAGAGAACAATGCCTGCTATTTTTGCATTGCAGGAGTGTTCTCTGCTGCTTCTGGGTCCTGACAGTCTTGAAAAGATCCAGCTGCTGAACTGGTAAGAGGTGGACTTCTGCCTCTGCATGTGTAGAGCACAGGAACTGACATGGCTGCTAGGGATCTGACTCTAGCTCTACCTCAGACTTGCTGGACACCTTGGCCAGTTAGTTTTTTTTTTCCTCTGGGCCAGTCCATCACCCCGCCTCCACAAGGAGAGGGTAAGCACCATCAGGCTCCCTTGATATCTTTGAGATCTGACAGTTCAACTCTTTTTGTTTCTATAGTATTCCATGACCTTCCACAGAATATTATAGAAAATATAGATGTTCCATGACCTTCCATGACATTCTATACATTGCCAACAAAAATCAATATTGAACATCAGACTCCCTTCCTAGTACCGAGTCTAAATAAATGGTGAGGAGTAGGGAGCTGCTGCTGGCTCATTATGTAATTTTTTTCCCATCTGAATGGCTGGACTATAAAAGTTTCCCTGAGGCTATGCTTTCCTGCTTTGCAAAGTCCTGATTCTCATTTGTAGGCCTGATTTGGAAGTTTATATAGTTTTCCAGAATCTCCATTATAGACTCCCTCCCTACCTCGTGCCTCTGGTCACTGCCACTTGCTCACATTTCACTCAGAACCTTGATTTTCTGAATTAGACCAAGATTATGATTTGGAGAAGGCAGTTTGCAAACCTGGGGTCCACGGAAACAAAGGGTGAGAGCAGTCTCAGTTGTGGAAGCAGGGAGAGAGGAGGTGTGCAAAGTAGTCAGGTGGCAGGCTTGAAATAGTCCCAGGCACTATTGTGCTTCTCCTGTCACAGGGACTAGTCTTCTATGCCTTCTGCCCAGTCACCAAACATTCTGTCACACCAGGATGGTCTCTATCTCCTGGCCTCGTGATCTGCCCGCCTCAGTCTCCCAAAGTGCTGGGATTACAGGTGTGAGCCACCACGCCCGTCCGAAACCAGTTTTTAATATAAATACACATGAGCCTATGATTTCTTATGCACAGATTCACTTTATTGTGCAGACCTAGACCCAGTTTTCCAGGGCAAAATATTTTATTCTTCTTCATATCCTCGGCACTCAACAGAGAGTCTGGCACAAACTTGTCATGAGCATGTATTTACTGAACATAGTCAAATGAGGCATTTCAGGCCTACTATCAAGCTTAAGTGCCAGCATCCACCAGTGAAGTGTGATGTTACCACTCACTGGGCATCTCCTTTGTGCCAGGCCCTGTGTTAAGTGACACACTCATTACCCAGAATGATGGACTACACACAGCTTCTGGTCTCAAGGGCAATCAGTCTAGTGGAAGAGGAAGAAAACTCCTGAGTTTCTTGCTTGGGCAAGGGACTGCTGGATGGTGTTGTCATCAACTGAACTGAGGAATATAAGAACACAATTAGGAAAATGTAATGATTCTGTTTAGGACATACTGAATTTGACTTGTCAGAAATCCCACCTCAGGGCCTTTGCACTGGCTGTTCCTTCTGCCTAAAGTGTTTGTCCTCTGAATATTGGCATAGTTTGCACCTCATTTCCTTCAGGTGGCTGCTCAAATGTCATTAATAATGACACCTTCACTGAACAGTTGATGTATAAAATAGCAATTCCCATTTCCACCCCCTTCACTCTCCAATTCTTTAATTGGCCTTTGTTTTTTATCCATAGCATTTACCACCTCTTGGTATATTTCTTATTGTTATTTATTTTAGAGTCATTTTTAAATTTTCTGTTTCTTATCATGAAAATGGAAGCTCTGTGAGGGATAGACAATGAACAAATAAATACATAAAGTATACAATAGGTCAGATGGCAATAAATGTGATGGAGATCCTGCGGCAGTGGCACATGCCTGTAGTCCCAGCTACTTGGGAGGCTGAAGCAGGAGGATAGCTTAAGTCCAGGAGTTCTGGGCTGTAGTGCACTATGCTGATAGGGTGTCTGCACTAAGTTCAGCCTCAACATGGTGACCTCCCAGGAACAGGGGACCACCAAACTGCCTAAGGAGGTATGAACTGACCGAGATCAGAAACGGAGCGCATGAAAGCTTCCATCTTGATCAGTAGTGGGATTGCACGTACGAATAGCCACTGCACTGCAGACTGGGCAACATAGTGAGACCTTGTATCTTGAAAAAATAATGCGATGGAGAAAAATAGAGCAGGGAATGGGTACAGGGAGTACTGAGGGGTGCTGTTTTAAACAAGGAAGTTGAAGAAGGTGATATTCTAGCAAAGACCTAGAGGAACTGAGAGAACAAACCATGAGGATATCTGGAGGAAGAGCATTCCAGGTAGAGAGGCCAGTAAATACAAAGTCCCTGAGATGGTGACATGCTGAAATGTTAGAGGAGCATCTAGGCAAGCCAGTGCACCTGGAACACAGTGAGTGAGGAGGAAAGTGGTCAGAGGAGGTCAGAGAGGACATAGGGAAACAGACAATGTATAGTTTTGTGAGTCATTTTAAATACTTTAGATTTTGCAGGATTTTGAGCTGAGGAGTTACATGACCTCAGTAAAGCATTTAGGGTGCTATGGCAACAAAGGAAGAAGCAGAGAGGCCAGGAAGGAGGCTCTGATAGTGATCCATAGCAGAATAGAGGCAGTGGAGGTGGTGGAAACTGATTGGGCTCTGGATGTATTTGGAAGATAGAACTGGCTGGACTTGGTGTTGATAACTTAGATGAATGATGTGAGGGAAAGAGAAGAGTGAGGAATAGAAGCCCACAAAGCCCTGAGAAAGAGGGATTGGCAATGTGAAACCAGAGCAAAGAGAACTGGCTCTCCTAGAAGCCAAGTAAAGTACTGGGATTTTGTACAAGACAGAGTTACCAAGAGTGTATGTGTCAGATGCTGCCCAGAAACCCAGCAAGATACAGGCAGAAAAGATGCCACCGGATGGGCAAGTCACTGGTGATATGGGCAAGACCAGTTCAGGACAGAGCTGTAGATATACACCAGACTGCGCTGGGGTGTCAAGAGAATGGTCTGTGAGAAAAGGGAGAATGTATACAGCTTCCTTGTTCTAGAAGTTTGACCGCAAAGATGTGGTAGCTAGAGGGGGCCCTGGTGTTCAGGTTTGTTTTTACAAGATGGAAGGATGTGAGTTTGTTTATGTGCTGAGAGGAAAAGAAATCAATCAAGTAGAAGATACAGGAAACAAGATAATTGATGGGTGGGGGCTGCAGGTGGGAGTGGGGAATGGAATCCAGAGCCCTTACAGATGAATCAACCTTTGCTGGGACGAGGGATCAAGACAAGAGGGAAAAATGGGTGGATTCAGTAGAGTTTGTTGTTACGGAAGGTTGAAGATGTCACTCCTTATGACGTGTGCCTGCTCTGGGAGGAAGGATGCAAAATTCCTAGTTGACAGTGAGAGGAAAAGCAGTTCTGGAGGGAGGTTCAAGGAAGTCTGTCAATATTGGACATGGTTCGAAATAGCCACTGCAGACAGTGGGCTAGTTGGTAAAGGTCCAGCTAGGCTGTCACCCAGGAATGTATAGCCACCCCATTCTGTAGTTTTGTGACATCCTGCTTCCTAGCTATGTGACCTAGAGCAACTTCACTTAGCCTACTTAACTTCACTGCACCTCGATTTCCTCATCTATAAAATGGGCATGAGTAAAACAAAGCGAAATAAATGAGTTAATCCATGTGAAGTGATTACTGAGGACACTGCCTGGAACATATAAGTGCTTGATGGAAATCAACTCTTTAGAGTTATTTTTATTTTTTATTGACAAATCATAATTGAATGCACTTATGGGATATAATATGATGTTTTAATATATGTATACAATGTGGCATGATTAAATCAAGCTAATTAACATATCCATCACCTTGTTTACCTGTCATTGTTTTATGTTGAGACATTTGAAATTTACTCTCTTAGTTACTTTGAAATAGATCATGCATTCTTATTGACTGTAGTCACCCTACTGTGCAATTGATCTCAAAACTTATTTCTCCTGTGTATTAGTCAGTGTTCTCTAGAGGGACAAGACTAATAGGATATATGTATATATGAAAGGGAGTTTATTAAGGAGAATTGACTCACCCGATCACAAGGTAAAGTCCCACAATAGGCCTTGTGCAAGCTGAGGAGCAAGGAAGCCAGTCCAAGTTGCAACACCTCAAAGGTAGGGAAGCTGACATTGCAGCCTTTAGTCAGTGGTGAAGGCCCCAGAGCACCTGGCAAACCACTGGTGTAAATCCAAGAGTCCAAAAGCTGGAGAACTTGGAGTCCGATGTTCCAGGGCAGGAAACATCCAGCACAGGAGAATGATGAAGGCTGGAAGATTCAGCCAGCCTATTCCTTCCACGTTCTTCTGCCTGCTATATTCTAGCCCAGCTGGCAGCTGATTAGATGGTGCCCACCCAGATTGAGGGTGGGTCTGCCTCTCCCAGTCTACTGACTCAAATGTTAATCTCCTTTGGCAACACCCTCACAGACACACCCAGGAACAATACTTTGCATTCTTCAATCTGATTAAGTGGACACTCGATTTTAACCATGATAAGTCCACCCTTTGTCGACTTGAACCCATACACATCTCCTGAAATCATATATAATCTTAAATAAAGACAATAATAAGGTCAAAATTAAGCCTAACATAACACAGCTATCCTTTGTACAACCGGAAGCTGACTAATCCTTAGCCTAAATGCTATTACATAAAGATAACAACACTTAAATGCTGATAGGAAGTCAATAAATCTTATGTCACATGATGAAGGAAAAAGAAAGGAAATAAAATGGATATTCTCTTAGTGCAAGTGTATACTTGCACAAACATGTTCTTAATGAAATAAGGAGGAAATACACATGACAATTACAGTCCTTATTTCTGCAACTGATCTGAGCTGTTATTGATGACTATAATCTTCTAATACCCATTTGGCATCCCCTTTGCCTTCAGCAAGCACCTCAGCAAGTCATGGTTTTTTACCTGATGGAGTGACCCAAACTTCCATTCCTGAAGGGTCTGGGCTCTTTGTAGTCCTGCCTGGATTGTGTTGTTGTAGTTTCTCATTGACCTTAATCACAGGATATGGTAATACTAAGAGATGCCCGAAGGGACCTCCCATATTCCACACATACTCTTCCTTACCTCCACTGTGGAGTAGTAGACTGATTTCATCTTGATGGTCCAGGTCATTCACACCAGCCAACATTGGAATTCCCTTCTTAGCCTGTTGACTTAGAGGTAGGAGGAGCCCAAAGTGTCCAGGTGGCAATCTTAACTTCCAGTTTAATGGAGTCATTGTTGTGCCTCCTGGTGGCAGTATTCCTCCTTCTGGAACCAAGACCTCTAGGCCAGTAGAAAGTAATGAACAGGAAGCAAAAATTTTGTTAGTGGGTCACTAGGGGTAATGGTGAGTGGTGCCACCCATTGATGACTGGACCTGTGAATCCTGGCTATGAGAGGAACAGTACCATATACTGGACACTGATTTAGAGCATACACAGCCTTCTGGAGAATTTAGCCCCAGCCCTCCAAAGTATTGTCACCTAGTTCACATTGTACTTGTGACTTCAAAAGGCCATTCCACTGTTCTATCATTCCAACTGCTTCAGGATGATGGGAAACATGGTAAGAAGAGTGAATTCCATGAGCATGAGCCCACTGCTGCGCTTCTTTAGCCATAAAGGGAGTGCCTTGGTCAGAGGCAATGGTGTGTGGAATACCATGACTGTAGATAAGGCATTCTGTGAGTCCACAGATGGTAGTCTTTGCAGAATCATTGCACACAGGATATGCAAACCCATATCCAGAATAAGTGTCTGTCCTGGGGAGGACAAACCACTGCCCTTTCCATGATGGAAGAGGTGCAATATAATCAACCTGCCACAAAGTAGCTGGCTGATCACCCAGAGGAATGGTGTCATATGGAGGGCTCAGTGTTGATCTCTGCTGCTGGCAAATTGGGCACTCAGTGGTGACTGTAGCCAGGTCAGCCTTGGTGAGTGGAAGTTCTTATTGGAGAGCCTATGCATAACCTCCATCCTTGGCACCATGGACAATTTGTTCATGGGCTCATTGGGCTATGACAGTGGTGGCTGGGGAAAGAGGCTGAGTGGCATCCACAGAATGAGTCATCCTATCCACTTGATCATTAAAATCCTCCTCTGCTGGGGTCACCCTTTGGTGAGCACTCACATGAGATAAAAACATCTTCTTAATTTTAGACCACTTGGAGAGGTCCATCCACATACCTCTTCCTCAAATTTCTTTGTCACCAATTTTCCAATCATGCTTATTCCAAGTCCCTGACCATTTAACCAAATTATTGGCTATAGCTCATGAAACAGTAAAAAATCACACATCTGGCTATTCCTCCTTCCAAGCAAAGTGCGCAACCAGGTGCACTGCTCCAAGTTCTGCCCACTGGGAAAATTTCCCTTCACGGCTGTCCTTCAGGGCTGTCCTAGAAAGGGGCTGAAGCTGTTCACTTTTGGGTGGTGCCTGCGTATCATGCAGAACCGTCTGTGAACCAGGCCCTAGTTTTCTCTTCCTCTGTTAACTGATCATAAGAAACTCCCCATGAGGCCACTGGTGCAGGCTCGAGGAGAGAAGGCAGGGTGGCAGAAGTGGGCACCTTGGACATTTGAGTCATTTCTTCATGTAACTTACTTGTGCCCTCAGGACCTGCTCAAGCCCAATCATGTATATACTACCACTTTCATTTGATGATGCATGCCCCACTTTATGGCTAGATGGGTCAGAAAGCACCCAGTTCATGACAGGCAGTTCAGGTCGCATGGTGACTTGATGACCCAGAGTCAAACCTTCAGTTTTCACCAAAGCCCAGTAACAGGCCAGGAGCTGTCTTTCAAAAGCAGAGTAGTTATCTGCAGAAGATTGCAGGGCCTTGCTCCAAAATCCTGGAGGGCTCCACTGTGGCTCACCTGTGGGGGCCTGTCAAAGGCTCCAAACAGCATCTCTATCTGCCACTGACACCTCGAGCATCATTGGATCTGTTGGGTCATATGGCCCAAGTGGCAGAGCAGCTTGCACAGCAGCCTGGACCTATTTCAGAGCCTTCTCCTGTTCTGGATCCCACTCAAAACTGCCAGCCTTTCAGGTCACTCAATAAATGGGCCAGAGTAACACACTCAAATGAGGACTGTGTTGTCTCCAAAATCCAAATAGGTCCACTAGGCATCGTGCCTCTTTCTTGGTTGTAGGAGAGGCCAAATGCAGCAACTTATCTTTCACCTTAGAAGGAATATCTCTACAGACCTCACACCACTGGACCCCTAGGAATTTTACTGAGGTAGAAGGTCCCTGAATTTTAGTTGGATTTATTTCCCATCCCCTGGCATGCAAATGTCTCACCAATAAGTCTAGTGTGTTTGCTACTTCTTGCTCAGTGGATCTAATCAGCATAATGTCATCAATGTAATGGACCAGTGTGATATTTTGTGGAGCAGAAATGTGATCAAGATCTCTGTGAAAAAGATTATAGCATGAAGCTGGAGAGTAGGTATACCCCTGGGGCAAGACAGTGAAGGTATATTTCTGGCCTTGCCAGCTAAAGGCAAATTGCTTCATATGGTCCTTATGGACAAGAATGAAGAAAAAGGCATTTGCTACATCAGTGGCTGCATACCAGGTGCCAGGAGATGTGTTAATTTGCTCAAGCAATGAAACCGCATCTAGTATAGCAGCTGCAATTGGAGTCACCATTTGGCTAAGCTTATGACAATTTGCTGTCAGTCTCCAAGGTTCATCTGTCTTCTGTAAAGGCCAATTAAGAGAGCTGAATGGGGTTGTGGTGGGAATCACCACCCCTGCATCTTTTAAGTTCTTGATGGTAGCACTAATCTCTGCAATCTCTCCAGGCATGTGATATTGTTTTTGATTTACAGCCCTCACCCTATCACCCAAGGAACCAGTGTGGGGATTCTGCCAGCTGCTAAGTATGTCTATGCCAATTATGCATTCATGCACTGGGAAGATGATCATAGGATGAGTCTGGGGACCCACTGGACCCACTGTAAGTCAGACCTGGCCTAAAACTCCATTAATTACCTGACCTCCATAAGCCCCTACTTTAACTGGAGAGCCACAATGATGTTTTGGGACCCCTGGAATCAATGTCAGCTCAGAGCCAGTGTCCAGTAGTCCCCCAAAAATCTGGTCATTTCCCTTTCCCCAATGCAATTATTCTGGTAAAAGGCTGGAGGTCTCCTTGGGGAAGGATGGGAGAAAGATTAACAGCATAAATTGTTGGTATTGTAGTTGGGTCTTTCTTCAAGGGGATTCGGCTTCCCCTTCATTCAAGGGATTCTGGGTCTGTAAACTGGTTCAAGTATGGAAATTGATTGAGGGGCTGTGATTCTGTATTTTACAATTCAAATTAGTCTTTTGTCCACTTGACGTTGAAGTTTTCTGCTCATACAAATTAAGAAAGAATGCAGTAGGCTTTCTATCAATTTCACTTCCAGGAACACCGTGTTTCCACGCAGAGCCAGAGCTCTGCACAAGTCAGACTATTCTGATGGCTGCTTTGCCTCTGCTGTCCATTACGGTAACTACACCCATCTTGCCTTTGACGGTTGAGAGTCACCACTTGACTCCTGCTACCTCAGGATCCAATTATTCCCACTGCATTTAAATTTTTCTAATTTAGTTACTGCAGTTCCCAGTGTGAGTTCTGGCATACAGAGAAGAGCAATCACAGAGCTCTTCAAGGATGCAGGTGCTCCCAGCACAAATCTGTTTCACAAACTACTGGTGAAGGGTGTGTCTTCTGGATCCTCCCAGCTGGGATGAGTAGGTCGAAAGTGATTAATCCACTCTAGCATTCCAATCCCCCTAAGCCTTTGGATCCCTTCCTCTATAGTAAAACAGGGGAGATCAGGCATTTCCAGCTTGCTCACAGTAGGCCATCTTTTGATCCATGTTTCAGCTAACCAAGCAAATAAACTATTAGAATGTTTATTAACTCCCCAAGCTGCAACGTTAAATGCAGGATCCCTGCTTAGTGGGACCAGATCAATAAATGCAGCCTGATCCAACTTTATATTCCTTCCACCCTTATCCCACACCATTAATATCCATTCTCATGCCTGTTCTCCAGATTTCTGCTTATATAAATTAGAAAACACAAGCAGTTCTTTTGGAGTATGTAGTACACCTCCTTGTGTGTCACACTCTAAACCTCATCTCTAGGGTCCTGCCAGGACTTAAGTCTAGTTATAGTTCTAGAAGCAAACAGTGGTATTGCAGGTGGGTCTTGGGAGAATCAGCATTGTCTTGCCTGGCAACTGCCTCAAAGCAGGACATTACTGTTGCCTCAGGCAGTTCATGGTTAATCTCCTCAGACAAAAGTGGAAAGGCTGATGGCAGCGTGGGTAGGGAGGGGATCTTGCCACCACTGGGGATAGGGAGGCTGTTTTCTCTGGCAAAAAATGGCTTATCACAATTTAGGGGCTCAGTGTCTGCAGTCTCATCAGTGTCCTCCCGCATGTCCTCATTCCAAATTGCAGGGTCCCACTCTTTTCTAATCAATGTCCTCACTTTAACAGTAGACACCTGGTGAGGCTGTGCATGCACCTTTCATTGTAGGTCAGCCACTCGCATGACAAGAACTTGTGTCTGATTTTACACAATTTCAGCTGTTTCTCTATAGGAGATAAGACTCTCACTCAAGGCAATCTTAGAAGATTTGAGGATCAGTATGTACTTCTGGAGCTGGGAGTTAGAATCCCTGAGTTCATCATTTTCTTTCATCATTTTGTCCAATTAACTTAGGAGCAACCAACCAACATTATTATATTACTTGGTTCTCCACATATGGTCAAAGGTATTATGTATAGTCACTAAACTCCTTGCCTCGCACAAGCAGTGAATCAGGAGTATCAAATGTGTTTATTTTTGCGTAACTCTCCAAACAGTTCACACCAAGGACTATCAATCTTCTCCATACTATTAGAAGTAGAGTCCTTAGCATTTGGGGGTCTAATCATATTAAGCAACCAACTCCAGAAACTCCCAAACCACCTAAAGAACTCCATCCTTAACATTCTGTTTCTCTAGAACTACCCCACATCTGGTACCAAAATCTGTAATAGGGTTCTCTAGAGGGACAGGACTAATAGGATATATGTATGTATAAAAGGGAGTTTATTAAGGAATATTATTGACTCCCACAATCACAAGGTGAAGTCCCACAGTAGACCTTGTGCAAGCTGAGGAGAAAGAAAACCAGTCTGAGTCGCAACACCACAAATGTAGGGAAGCCAACATTGCAGCCTTCAGTCAGTGGCTGAAGGCCTGAGAGACCCTGGCAAACCACTGGTGTAAGTTCAAGAGTCCAAAAGCTGAAGAACTTGGAGTTTGATGATTGAGGGCAGGAAGCATCCAGCACATGAGAATTATGAAGGCTGGAAGGCTCAGACAGTCTATTCCTTCCATGTTCTTCTGCCTGCTTTATTCTAGCTGAGCAGGCAGCTGATTAGATTGTGCCCACCCAGACTGTGTGAGGCTGGGTCTGCCTCTCCCAGTCCACTGACTCAGATTTTAATAATCTTTTTTGGGAACAACCTCACAGACACACCCAGGAATGATACTTTGCATCCTTCAATCCAATCAAGTTGACACTCAATATTAACCATCATATCCTGTTTATCTGAAACTTTGTACCCTTTGATGAATAATTCCCCATTTCTTTTCCCCCAAAGTCCCTCAGCCTCTGGTGACCATCACTCTTCTATTGATTCTTTAGATTTCTATGATGATTAGTCATTTCTATTTCTTCGATGGTATTCCTTAGACCAGGCTTAGGAGAGGACAACGGCTTGATCCAAAGTTAGTGTGGAGAATGAAGTGATTGAAGACAGAGTCAAAGATGGACAGTGAGGGAAGGGAAGACAGGGGAGAGGGGAAATGCAGATAAATTAGGTTATGTGGTTCCTGAAATGCAGTTCCTGACACAGAATAGGTACTCAGTACATATCTGTTGAATTGATTCTGTGGAATCAAACCATAGAGTTCCAGGAATGTAACTTCTGGGAAAGCAAGCAAATCTGACTAGAAAGGGGAACCTGGATTTCCAGGTAAGGCTAAGGATACAAAAATGGAGAGTGAGGGGTGGTGTGAGAGTCAAGGAGGTGAAGGAACTGCAAGCCAGAGCATTGGAGGTGTCAATGGACCAGATTCTGCGACTAGCCTAGCCTCTGCTTTTCTCCTGGGAAGAAGCAGCCTACTTGGAGACTGGCAAAGTAGGAGCTAGCAAGTAGTCTAGTAGCTGGAAGCTAATGTCTTCTGTGCCTATAGGTGGATAGAGCTCAGAAGATACCAGCATGAAGCAGATGGTCATTTGCTTGACTGTTTAGGAACAGGGTTTCCTCAGGGTTGAGGGAACAATGAAACCCCTTTAGAGTTTGGAAATTACCAGTAAAGTAGGATCGGAGCCCCTCTGAGCCCTGGGCAGGGAGAGGGAGGCCTCTGCTCTTCCCATATGCCCAGCCCCTCACTGCAGGCTTACCCCAGCCCCTTTAGCTTATCCCGTCACTGCGGCTGCCACCTTTTCCTACTTTGCTACATCACTCGTTAGTGCCAAGCTCTGTCGGCGGGAGGGCGGGGACCCAGGCCTGCAAAATGAAGTCAGAGCTTGCAAACTCCATGCACCACCCCTGCCTCAGTGCTAACATTCACACGTGAGGCAAAGCAGCATCTTGGGAAAGGACAGTGACTTGGGTATCAGGAGTCTTGTGGGTTCAGTCCTGGCTCTGCCACTGCCTCACTGTGTCAAGTCCCCTCCCTTCTCTGGGCTTTAGTTGCGACATCTGTACAAAAACTGTTCTGCTTACTTCACAGAATTGTTCTAAGAAGTAAATGAAATTATAGGTGTGCAAATAACTTGTAAGTAGTAAATTGATATGTGCACACAAGACAATGGTTTAGTTAATGCTAGCAGATATGTTCTGGGAAATCAGGGAACATGTTCTCCATATGCTCAGAAAGTCATTCCTGCGACTGTAAGTGTCCCATTCTAAGAACTGAAACCTTCAACTCTAAAAAACTAAGGCATTCATGGCTCTCTTCAGTCTAGTCCGCAACCTAGCTCCTGTTCAAATTCACTGAACTGAAACCAAGCTGCACTGCATTTTCCCACTTCTATGCTTTTGCTCATTGAGTTCCCTCCACTAATACCTTTTGCTTCCTCTCTGCTGATTAAATGTTTTTGCACCTTTCAAAGCAAATATCAAATACTACCTTCTCCATCAGGCTTTCTGTCAAGTTAGTAGCTGAATGGAGATCTCTCTGGTTTCTGGAGTCCCATGGGCCATTTTACACTTTGGATCTAGTCCTTGGGGGCCATCATTTTGAATAAAGAAAAATAATTTTCCCATTGCAGGAGAGAGTGCAGACTGATAGTGGCACGTAGAAAGCAGAGCCAAGATGTAGGATAACGGCAATGTCAGGAAGGAAGAAAGGGAGGTGTCTTAGTCTGCTTGCACTGCTATAACAGAATGCTTTAGACTGGGCAATTTATAAACAACAGAAATTTATTTCTCTCAGTTTGGGGGGCTGGAAAGTCCAAGATCAAAGTGCCAGCAGATTTGGTGTCTGGTGAGGGCCCACGTTCTAGTTTATTAACAGCATCTTCTTGCTGTGTCCTCACATGGTGAAAGGGGTGAGGGGTGTCTTTGGGGCCTCTTTTATAAGGTCACTAATCCCATTCATGAAACCGGAGCCTTCATGATTTAATCACTTCCCAAAGGCCTCACCACCTATTACTGTCACATTGGGGATTAGGTTCCAACACATGAATTCGGGAAGTACTACATTAAGATGACAGCAGGAGGAGGGGCGGAGCAAAGATGGACGAATAGGAACAGCTCCAGTCTCCAACTCCCAGCACGAGCGACACAGAAGACCGGTGATTTCTGCCTTTTCAACTGAGGTACTGGGGTCATCTCACTAGGGAGTGCCGGACAATCGGTGCTGGTAAGCTGTTACCCACAAAGGGAAGCCCATCAGACTAACAGCAGATCTCTCGGCAGAAACTCTA
>NW_016803826.1:69659-81001 GCF_001698545.2 Rhinopithecus bieti
TCCTTTGTAGGGACATGGATGCAGCTGGAAACCATCATTCTTAGCAAACTATCACAAGAACAGAAAACCAAACACCGCATGTTCTCACTCATAGGTGGGAACTGAACAGTGAGATCACTTGGACTCGGGAAGGGGAACATCACACACTGGGGCCTATCATGGGGAGAGGGGAGGGGGGAGGGCTTGCGTTGGGAGTTATACCTGATATAAATAATGAATTGATGGGTGCTGACGAGTTGATGGGTGCAGCACACCAACATGGCACAAGTATACATATGGAACACACCTGCACGTTATGCACATGTACCCTAGAACTTAAAGTATAATAAAAAAAAATTAAAAAATTAAAATAAATAAAAAAAAGAAAAAGAAAGATGATAGCAGGAGGGAAGAAAGGAGGGAGAGAGGAAGGAAGAAAGTCAGAAAGTAAAGGGAGGTCAGGAGGAGAGATAAAAGGGAGATAAGGGGCCTAGCTTACCTGAAGTAGTTAAAATTTGGCCTTCTGAAAGCTAGTGACTGTGCTGGGAGTAAGGGGGATTGAGGAAACTGAGCTTTCACCTGGACAAGACACTAAAGGCCAAGAGGAAGATTTCACTCGAGGTGCAGTAATAGCATCTCTGCTTTCTCCTCATACTTCCTAGGCAAAATTGCCTTGGAAAAGTCATCATCAGAATTTGAGGTGATTCATTCCAACTCCTGGCCCATTTACTGGATGGGAATGATGAGGCCTGGGGAGGGTAAAATATTAAGGCATCAGGCCTTAAAGTTGTCTCTTCTCACTAACAGCACAGGCAACCAGAGAAAGAACAGCTAGGAATGTTCTGAAGAGCTGGACCGTAAATAATAACATGGGCACTTTCCTTAGTTGGGTTCTCCATTCCCTCATCTGGGAAATTGAAGCTAAGAGTTTTGGCCCTTCCTCTTTACCTAGAATTTTGTACATTCTTATAACCTCCTCAAACACATGAACTTTGAAATGCCCAAAGTGTCCATGTGCCTTCATGAGTCAACCAGAATCTGTGTCCCAGATGCCACGGAGGAGGCCACCTTGCCCAGGCCCCATTCGAAGGGTGTACTTTCCTGGGGAACTATAGCAGATAGGGCTGCTGAGGTTGACTCAATCCCCAAGGGCCCTAAGGGAATCACAGGCAGGGCTAGGGGTGAGGTTTTGCACAAACTACCACTTAGGAGCCCAGATTGAAAGAAAGAAGAGAGCTGAGGATGCCTACCCTGAAGCCCTGAGTTCTTTAGTTCTCATGCTCCTTGAAGAAAAACATTTGCACTGTTTCCCAAAGTGCCTAAGAATGAAAATCTGAAAGCTGGGTGGGGTGGGAGCATGGAGATAGATATCCAATTTTCTCACCTTCCTTCCTAAAGTCTCTCAGGCAGAAGTAGCTAGGGAGAATGGGGAGGTGAGAGAAGTAGGGGCAAATCAGATTAAGACTCCATGCTCTGCCTCCCTTTCCCAGTGATAGGGGAGCATGATGTAGGAGACCATCAAAGCAGCTCCCAGGAGGGGCTCTAAATATGTAAAGTGCTTCCTGGGTACAGATTATCTGGGCTCTCCTCCTCTACCCCTTAATCTTGTGTCCCTTTCACTGCTCACCCATGTTCTCACCCACAGTTGTACAGGAGAAATACAAGAAGGTCCTGTGGAGGGATTAAAATTTAGTAAAATGAATTTCCCTGGATTTAAGTGGATATCTGTGCTGGTCCAGGGTCTGTTTGCTTCCTTCCCCTGTTCTCCACATTATAGGGGGTCTGACCCCTACAGGCTGTGTTTCCCAGGCTCCCAAGTCAACTACCTTCTGACTGGGTTTAACCAATAGAAGGCACTGGTGGGAAGGCAGGGAAAATGGAGAAACCAGGGTACTTAGCCTCTGCCTTCTCTGCCTTGGGTGGTGCCCCTGCTGTGTCTCCTCTGTGGTTCCTGCTATCAGCATACTTCCAATTCTGCTGTGTGATTCCAGCTCCTGGTTTAGGTCATACTACCTCCTCCCATGGTCCCTCCATTCTTCACCACCCAAATCATGGGCAGGCCTGTGATTTCACTTTCAATCAGATGACCCCTGTCCCTCCTCCCTTACCCCTGAAGCCTAGAAGTTATGCTGGCTTCCTGGACTTGCTAATCTCTAGGTTATCTGCTTGTCTTACTTGAATTCTCAGCCTATCACCTATGTAACCAAATTATTTTTCACATTAGATATTCTGTCATAAATATTTGATAGTTTGCTTACCCAGGTAGATCTTGAACAGAAACTGGACTAGCAGAAATGCAGCCTATGATTCAAGGTGAGTGAATGGGAGGCTCCTCAGTCACTTAACTCAAAGTAATATGAGACTGGGGGACAGCCAATGAAAAGGTGTCTTGCAGCAGCCAGAGAATTGAAGGGAGGCACAGGGCTGGGCAAGCTGATGTTACCCTTCTACCCACTTGTATTATTCAGGACCTTGCTTCCAGGGCAACCCAGCTCCCAAAACTCTCTAAAGGATCTTGGTGTGGAGGTATAGGCCATTGGGTTAGTTTCCTCTTTTGCTCTTACAGACTCCGGTGCCTGTCAGATACCAGACCATTTGCTATCCTTCCCCATGGCCAATCATACCCCTTCCCTCAATAACACCCACGCCCCCATCCATGCCCACACACACCAGGCACAACAGACACTGGGACTTATTTTCTGGATAATTTTATTGTGGAGGATAATACAGGAGAGCAACTCCAGGTAAGTGGATGAGGCTGTAATGCCCTCCAGCTACCTGAGTCCCCAGGTGGTTTTTGGAGGCATCATAAGTTCCTGGGGAGACTGCAAGATTACAGTTGGTGTTTTAGATAGCTAATCAACATGGGAGGAATATCCAGCTGGTTGATGGCTTGTGGCTGGCCAGCCTGGCACAGGGCTCTGCGGATGACTAAACGGGCCTGTGATAGAAGTGACCGTGGAGTGGCTACAGCAAGAAGAAACAGGTCATGAGGAGCAATTATCAGCATAATTCTCCCACACAAGCCTACATCCACCCTCCCCTGGCTACTACAGCCCTAATGCTCTATCCTTTCCAAGAAATAAAACAGTCATTGGCAGAGCCAGAACCAGAAATTGGGCTAGTGCTCCCCACCCCCACCCAACCTTATCTTAGTGACCTTTCTCTAACATGGAATACATAACCTCTTCTCTACTGGGGCCCCAGGAGAGGGAGGAAAATGGAGTTTTCTCCAGTGCATCTCAGAGGATTGGCTTTTACAGTGATTTGGGGCCCTGAGACCTCCAAGCCTCGTGACCCAAGGCTGGCCTGTTCACCACTCACCTCGGGCCTGTAGCAGCAATGCAATGCCTTTATCATCTTGTGAGGTCAGGTCAAGGGAGAGAGATGGAAGGTAGATATTAGCACCAAAATCTATTAACAGCTGGATGTACTCTGGCTCACAGTTATGGTGTAGGCAGATTTCAAGGAGGGTGCGGGGTCGTGGGACACGAGCCAATAGGCCCTGGTCAGTGCAGTTGTAGTCAGGGTCTGCTCCGTGGAGCAAAAGCAGGCGGAAGCAGTCAAGGTGGCCGTAGACTGCAGCCAAATAGAGGGGGCCAGAACATGAAGCTATGTTTGATGCCCAGACTGGTAGTTTAGCTTTGACGTTGGCCTCTGCACCATGGCCTAGGAGCTCCTGCAGGATAGCAACAGCACCATCACGGGCAGCTGTGAGCACGGGAGAACAGTTGTTGTAGACGCTACCACCAGGGCAGGCACCAGCTTCCAAAAGCACACGTACACAGTCCAGATGGCCATGACTGACAGCAGTGAAAAGTGGCGTCTGTGCCTTGACATCCAAGCTGTCAACATCAGCGCCATGTGCTAAGAGGACCTGCAAACAGCTCAAGTGTCCATAAGAAGCAGCCAAGCGCAAGGGTGTCCCAGGAACGCCCCAGCCACTCCTGCTGTTGATGAAACGTTTGTAACGCTCCTGGCGCAAAAGCTGGTCCAAGGTATAGGAGTCGTTGTCATACACTGCTTGATTGAGAGCCTGCTTCTCCTCCATGTCGGTGTCCTCTTCCTCCTTGTCGGGCTGCAGGAGGGAGAAGATCTTGGTGATGTCCATGAGGTTCATCTTGGCTAACTGGAGAACTATTCTCATTATGAGCACAAGGAAATACCAGATCTGTGGGTGACAAACAAGTGGGAGAGAATGAGGGTACCCATCAAAAGCCTGACCACACACCCTCCTTGAAATCTGCCTCCATTTCAACCCCTTGCCCCCTGCCCTTCACCATCAGGCTACTCATTCATGGGTCTCCTACTTCTCACTCCCAATCCCACTGTCTTATTTCAGGCCCCAAAGACACTGCCAAAACAGGTCAGGGCATTTTATAGTTTGATGCCTTTGCATATACTCTTCTGCCTGCCCCTCAAACTCCTACTTCTAGGAAGCCTTCCCTAATCTCCTCTTCCTGCTCAGGGATTCTGAAGGATCACAACTAAACTTCAGCTATGAACTTTCAAACCACATTTCTGCTTATCTATATTCCATTAGTGTATAAACTCCAGGGCAAGGACCCTGTATTCATTTTGTATTCCTCTACCCCTAGTAGGGTTGTATCATGGCTGGAAATTTGGTAGACGCATTTTCCTCAGATCAGAATGTGTGGATTAGTAAGGTGGCTCTGGCCTGGCACTGGCTAGGCCAATAGAACCATACTTTGTGGTGTCAAGCTGTCATCCCTGAGCTTTCTGACATCAGTCTTTTGGGGCAAGCCCTTAACTCCATTTTCAGATAGTTTAACTCTTCACAGCCCCTCATATATGACTAAAGCTCCCTCACCCGAGTGTTCTGTAACCTTCCCTCAGATGAAGGCCCCACATTTCAGGAATAGAAGTATTCAGGAAATTGGTATCGAATGATATTTACTGATTAAATGAAGAGGTGGCGTTACAAAGAACATATTTCAAGTAAAATGAAGACAGATGGCAGGAAACAGTCGAGGTTCCCAGGGCAAGTTTCCTCTCTGATTACAACTAGATTCTCCCCCAGGGCCAATTTAATCCAGGAGTCCCTTTGATTGCCAACACTGCCTCCCCATTCCTCTGGTTTAACCCTTTTTCCATCCTCTCTGTCTGACCCAGCCTAGAGCCTTTGACTCAACCTTCAACTCTTCTCTTCCCACAATCCTCAGGCCCTACAAAACCACTCATGGCTCAATGTCTGACTCAACCTAACTTCTGACCTTACCAGTCCTATTCCTAGTGCTTCAGTGTCAAGGTCATCCACCTCAGTTTCTAATGTCATCAGGGTGAGCTGGCAGGTTTCTCAGAGCTTAAGTTTCCCTACTCTCCCATATCCTGCAGCCGAGGTCTCAGGGCCTCATACCTCCTTTTATTCACTGTCTACCCCCACCCCTCTTTGTTAGTCTGGGACCTCAGGTAGCTACCTCATAGAAAGAAAATTATGAGGTGGGTGGGTAGGGTCACCCTAAACTTTAGGCCCCTCCCCACCCACCAGCATCAGCTCCATATATGGTCTTATTATTTATTTATTCTTGGGGTGCAATGGAAAGGACAGGAGTTTAGAAATCCAGCAGACCCAGATTTGCAGCTCAGCACTCTCAGTTCCTAGCTGAGTAACCTTGGGTAAGTCTCTTCCCTTCTTTGGGACTCAGTTTCCTCATCTATAAGACAGAAATGAAAGTCCCTTTCTCATGAAGTTGTTAGGAGTAAGAGGGCTACTACATACTCTGCACCTTCAGCCTCCTCACACTGGCTCCTCCCCCTCAACCATCTTAGGAGACAAAACAATAAACTTCTGTGGTCCTTTGTCCCACTCTAGCTATCTTTCTCTTCATCTCTCCCTTCTTAACCAAACATATCCAAAGAGTTTTCTACTATGTACTTCACCACCTTCCATTCACTTATCCAATCTCTGTAGTCTGGCTTCACCCACCCTCAAAGACACACCAAGAAAGCTCTTCAAAAGGTCATCTTTGTGGGTAAATCCAGTGGATGTCTTGAAGATCTTTTCTTCCCTGACTTTTCTGGAATATCTATCCCTACAGACCACTCCTCCCTACAAACTCCTCCATCATCTTCCTTGCCAGCACACTCTCCTGAGTTTTCTCCCTTCTCATTCTCCCCTGAAATATTTATGTTCTCTTCTCCATCCTCTTCTCTCCAGTCATGCTCACCTTTATTCTGATTATTTTAAACCTCTCTGTCCAAGCCCCCAGCTCTCTCTTTAGCTCCAGGCATGTATCTACTGAGTTTCTTCAAGCACTTCAAAGACAGCAGTATCACATCACCACCACTACCACCATGATAAAACTTGATCCATATATCATTTCCTCACCATTTACCTGGTCAACCAAACCAAAAACCAAGACTCCTGTCAATCCTCTTGCGTGTTTATCTCTCTCTCATCAAATCCCATTAAGTCCTGTGGATTTTACCTACTAAAGACCTCTCCAGACCACCTGTCCTCTTCAGGGACCATTCTCATTGACCATGCTTTATCTAGGCCCCCACTGCCTTTTGCCTCAGCAGTTATAGTGGTCTCATAGGTAGTTTCTCTTTTCATTATTTTCTCAGCATTGTTGATAAAGTGGTAATTTTAAAATACATATCTGATCTCTGCCAATTGTCTGTTTTAAATACTTTAATGGCTCCCCTTTCTTTCCAGCTACATCCCAAATACTTTAGCCCAACTCAGAGGTCCTTCATGAACAAATCTTGGCCAATCTCTCCAGCCTCACTTCCTACTACTCCTTGACTTATACCCTGAGATCCAGTGACAAGAGACAAGAAATGATGGCTCTCCATATACACCATGTTTCTTTCTGCCACAAGCAACTCCTTCTGCCAAGTTAATTCCTCCAGAGAATTGTAACTCCTATATGGGGCTTTGTTTGCCCCCAGTGCAGATAAAGAGGGCATATGTGGTAGTGGCAAAACATGGGAGTTCTGCTTCTACCCCAGCTCCAGCATTTAGTAGCTGTGTGACCTAGGGCAGGTCACTTAATCTCTCTGTGCCCATTTCTTAATCTGTAAAGACAAAATAACAATAGTACCTGCCTTGGAAGGTTGTTAGGATTAAATGAGTTAGTACATAGTATGTGCTTAGAATAGTGCCTGAAGGTAGTTCTCGGTAACTATTTATACTATGAGGATGATTATTACTTATGTCTCCATTTTCTATGGCTATTGCTCCCTACTTAATGTTCTAGAACCTCAGAGCTGCAATGGACCTTGTAGATAATTTAATTTTTTCAATTTAGAGATGGGGAAACCAAGGTTCAGAGCAGAGCAGGGACTTTAGTAATGTCACATGGTTGTTATTGTTAGTTGTCTCATGAACAAGAACTCAGAACACACTTATAATCCTATACTTTTCAAAGCAATTTCATGTAACAAAATAGGTAATATTATCCCCATTTTTTGGATGGAGGAAACTGAGTCCAGAGAGGGTAAGGGGTTTGCCATATGCCTTACATCAAGGCAAGAACAGAGTCAGAAACAGAATCCAGGTTTCTCTACTCCTACTCCTGTTCTTTCTGTTACAAGATGAAACACAAACACATAACCCCCTCCCTTGACTCCAGCAGAGTCACATTGCAGCTCCCAGGATCTTCAGCTTTTCAGTGTCATGATGAATTCCAGGGTCTTCGGTAATGGAAGGTTCCTTTACAAATAATTTATTCTGAAAACTGGTAGGAATTCCCTCTTTAGTATTTTATTTTGGGGACTAGGGTCTGGGGAGATAATGTGGCAGGGAGTGGCAGAGGAAAATGCCAAAGCTCTTGCAAAGGTCATACCAAGAGCCCACAGCAGAGCTCATATAATGAGCCTCCAGAGGGAGACCAAGCCATGCTCTCCAGCTGGCTTTGGCACTGGAGTGAATTGTGCCTTCATTAGATAAGGACAAGAAAATCCAGCTAGCCTGTTGTCTAACCTCATTTTGCTGTAGTTTATTAATCAAATAGTTATTATGTGCCTCCTACGTGCACGGAGCTCCTTCCTGATCCTAAAGATGTAGGAATTTTAAACCTTTTTTTGTGAGACTGGTTCCTGTGACAAACTAGTGAAGTCTATAAACGCCTTTCAGAATGGTTTTTACTACATAAAACACATAAAATTAAAGGAAACCAATTATAATAAAATGCGACTGTCAAAATATTATTAAATGCATGATATAGTAAGAGATGTTCTTTAGTAACACATTAAATAAAAAGGTCTAGTAATAATTTCTAAGTGGTAATAAATGACATTTCAAGATATCTGCCACAACTGTAATATGATATGAAATATCTGTGGTTTCTTCTGGTAACCAAGTTACAGGAACTGGTTATGCTACTGCCATTTGCTACCTACATCCATCCTTGAAGGAAACAGTAAATTTTAGTTAGAGGTTAGGGGGAAAAAAGGTAATTGTCTACTCATCCAAGTTTCTGGACCCTTTGAATTCTATCTAAGGTCCTCTTGGTGTCTGTGAATACAGGTTAAGTACTCCTACAGGAAAGTGATTGGTTTCTGTGCCCTAGAGCACTCCTTCAGGCATTAGTAGAACGTTTTTAAACCTTATCTTCCTTCTCCCACCCTTAGGAGTTCTGCCCTTATGCCCTTAAACCCACTCCAAGGCACCCATACACACAGACTAGCCAACACCACCACACAGGGACACAAAGACAAATCTCCACACTTCCTGTAGTGCATAATCTCAATTGCTCTCAAGAAGCAGGTCTGTTTAGACTCGAGGTCCTAGGCAGACATATCCTCTTGGGACACACAAGGCAGGGAGCTGGCATTATATCCCTCCTCCCTCCTCCTGGTGGGTTACGCTAACGACCTCCCAAGCGCCTCCCCCAACTCCCACCACGTCCCAGACCCAGTGGAAACAGCCTACAACGGGTAGTGGGTGATCACAGGTCTGCGGGACCGCGGTGGTCACCCTTCTCAAACCAGTCCTAGGCTCCAGGTACTCACCGAGCTTCAGCCTGAGGCCGTGCTGCCCGGGGTCGCTGCCCCCACCCGTCTGTGAAACATTGGGGCCTTGGTGTCCCCTCCTTAGGGAGCCTCTACGGCCCCAGCCTGGAGCAGCTGGGGCTCTCGGTTCCCACTGTTAACAATGCCGCTGAAAGACTAGGAGTCAGCCCCTAGTCTTGGTCCAAGGGGCTAATTTTAGGCTGCCCTCCACCCCCTCTTCCCAGGCCGTGTTATCTTACCAGTGCCATTCTGGGAGCGATTTCAGTAAGAGGAGGGGCTTGCCTGCGGGGAAGTCCTGGAAGGACTGACTGACAGATAGACAGGTGCCTGGCGAGGCTAGGGTTCCTGCTCCCAGCCTGTCCTCCTGTATCCCTCCCTGCCACTCAAATGGGAGGCAGGGTGAGGCCCCTGAGCTGTGGGTGTTCCCACATCTCCACCAGGAGGCACTGAGAAGGCCCAGCCTCAGCCTAGCATACATTTTTTTTTTTCTCTTCTGAACTGAGCCTCTCTGCATATCCTCCAACTCATTGCCCCTCCCCTTCCCCCACTGCTCAGAGTGAGGAGGAGGGTGGGAAGGAGAAGCCTTCATAACAGAATGTGTTCTCACTCAGCTTTTCTAAAGCTTAAGAAGGGCTTGGTCATTTATAAAGACCTTCCCAGTCCAGCAACCCACCAGGCTCAGCCTGAAGAAAATGCCCACAACCTCCCACTCTCCTCACCCTAAAGCATCACCATTAGTTTAATGTGTCCAGCACTGGGAACTTTGTCAAAAACTCAGCTCTCACTTTTCTGCCCCAAAACAGCCCTCTAGGGATCTGAACCCAGGTATTATATCCTCCATGTCACCTTGTTTCAGGGAAAACAGCCCCAGCTCCTTCATCTTTCTTTCAATCTGGTATCTATTTATTTCCCTCCCCAGTCTTGTCTACCTCACTCATGAAGTGGTCAAGCAACCTGCTTGCACATTGATAGTGCCAGGGAGCTCACAGAAGACCAGATCACTCCTCTGGGAAATGTTGGAATGTCCTAGTGTTATCAGTGACTCTGAAGATCAGAAATATCAAAAAGCATACCAGTTTCAGCTTAGCTTGAGCCAGTAGACTTTGTCTGAGGCCTCATGAAAGCCCATTTGCAGTCAACAAATAAGCTATTATGATCCTCAGGATGATAGAGTAAGGTGTTATTCTTGAAAAAAAAGATTTGCAGGATTTTTTAAAGTAAGTTTTTGTTGAGATAATTGTAATTCATATGTGGTTGTGGAATTAATACAGATTCCAAGTACACTTTACTGAGTTTCTCCCAAAGCTAACATCTTGCAATACTATAGTAATAATATAGTATAGGATATAGATTGATTTCTTTTATCAGCATTTTGTACTTTTCAGCATATGGATTGTATATTTTGTTAAGAAAATACCCAAATATTTCAATTTCTGTGGTGCAAATGTACATGGCATTGGATTTTGATTTGGGTTTCCATGTATTTGGTTCTTCTTCTGTTCCAAATGTTTGTTTCTTCGTAGAAATGCAGTTGGTTCACATGCACTCGTGTTTATTGCAGCACTATTTGCAATAGCAAAGACATGGAACCAACACAAATGCCCACCAGTGATAGACTGGATAAATAAAATGTGGTACATATACACCATGGAATACTATGCAGCCATAAAAAAGAGTGAGATCATGTCCTTTGCAGGGACATGGATGAAGCTAGAAGCCAAATTCTCAGCAAACACAGGAACAGAAAACCAAACACTGCATGTTCTCACTCATAAGTGGGAGTTGAACAATGAGAACACAGGGACACAGGGAGGGGAACAACACACACTGGGGCCTGCTAGGAGCTGGGGAGCAAGGGGAGGGAGAGCATGAGGACAAATATCTAATGCATGTGGGGTCTCAAACCTAGATAATGAGCTGATAGGTGCAGCAAACCACCATGGCACATGGAACAAACCTGCATATTCTGCACGTGTATCCTGGAACTTAAAGTAAAATTAAATTAGATTTTAAAAAAAGAAATGTGATTTTTTAGTGTGTGTGTTGATCTTGTATCCAAACTGAACTCCCTAGTTACAGGAAAGATTTTGTAGTTGTTGATTGTTTACTTTTGTTTTTGTTTTTTGCTAAGTTTATTGGGATTTTCTACATAGCCAATCATGCCATCTGCAAATGAGGACAATTTTATTTTTCCTTTTCCAATCTGTATGCCTTATTGGTTTTCTTTGCCTTAATACAATAGTCAGAACATCCAGGACTATGTTGAAAAAGAGTTGTGAGAGTGGACATGTTTGCCTTTTCCCAGTCTTAGAGAATTAGCATTCAGTTGTTCACAATTAGGTATGATGTTAATTGTACTTCTTTCTTTATTTTTTTTAAATTAT
>NW_016803827.1:0-940 GCF_001698545.2 Rhinopithecus bieti
GTTATCAGTATGGTTTACAAGGACACTTTAAAAAAGATTGCCCAAGAAGAAACAAGCCACTCCCTCATCCATGTCCGCTATGTTGAGGCAGTCACTGGAAGGTGCACTGCCCCAGAGGACAAAAGTTCTCTGGGTCAGAAGCCCCCAGCCAGATGATCCAACAACAGGACTGAGGGTGCCTGGGGCAAGAGCCAGCTCATGTCATCACCCTCACTGAACCCCAGGTACGTTTAACCATTGAGGGCCAGGAAATTGACTTCCTCCTGGGCACTGGCACGGCCTTCTCAGTATTAAACGCCTGTCCTGGACGACTATCCTCAAGGTCCGTTACCATCCGTGGAATCCTGGGACAGCCTGTAACCAGGTATTTCTCCCACCTCCTCAGTTGTAATTGGGAGACTTTGTTCTTTTCACATGCCTTTCTTGTGATGCCTGAAAGTCCCACACCCTCATTAGGGAGGGATGTATTAGCCAAAGCTGGAGCTATTATATACATGAATATGGGGAACAAGTTACCCATTTATTGTCCCTTACTTGAAGAGGGAATCAACTCTGAAGTCTGGGCACTGGAGGGACAATTTGGAAGGGCAAAAAATGCCCGCCCAGTCCAAATCAGGTTAAAAGACCCCAACCACTTTTCCTTATCAATGGCAATATCCCTCATAAAGGAAGCTCATAAAGGATTACAGGATATTGTTAAACATTTAAAAGCTCAAGGCGTAGAAAGGAAATGCAGCAGTCCCTGCAACACCCCAATTCTAGGAATACAAAAACCAAACGGTCAGTGGAGACTGGTGCAAGATCTTAGATTCATCAATGAGGCAGTAATTCCTCTATATCCAGTTGTACCCAACCCCTATACTCTGTTCTCTCAAATAACAGAGGAAGCAGAACGGCTCATGGTTCTGGACCTCAAGGATGCCTTCTTCTGTATTCCCCT
>NW_016803828.1:0-1236 GCF_001698545.2 Rhinopithecus bieti
AGATAAAAGGGAAAAGAAGGTTTCTGAGAAAATGTTTTGTGTTGTACGTTTCATCTCACACAGTTACACTGTTCTTTTCACTGAGCAATTTGCTAACCCTGTTTTCTTGGAATCTGCAATGGGATACTTCTGAGCACTTTGAAGCTTATGGTGACGAAGGAAATATCCTCAGACAAAAACTAGGAAAAACCTTTCTGAGAAACTGCTTTGTGATTTGTGACTTCATCTCACAGAATTACACGATTCTTTCCATGGAATAATTTCGTAGCACTGTTTTTGGGGAATCAGGGAAGGGACATTTTGGATCACATTGAAGCCTATGGTAACTAAGGAAACCCCCCCCCAAAAAAAAGAAAGTAGCTCTCTGAGAAAGTTCTTTGTGATGTGTGAATTCATCTCACAGAGAAACAGCTTGCTTTTCATGTACCAGATTGCTAACAGACTTTTCGTTGGATCTGCAAAGGGATGTTTGGAGCGCATTGAGGTCTGTATTGAAAAAGGAAATATCCTCATAGAAAAACGAGAAAGAAGCTTTCTGAGAAACTGGTTAATTATGTGTGAATTCACCTCACAGAGTCACACTGTTTTCTTCATTGAGTAGTTTGCTAACACTGTTTTCTTAGAATCTGCAATGGTATATTTTGGTGCACATTGAAGCCTACTGTTAAAATTAAATACCCTCAGACAAAACGAGAAAGAATTTTCTGAGAAACTGCTTAGTGATGTGTGAATTCATCCCACAGAGTTACATGATTCTTTTCATGGGGAATTTTGTTAGCACTGTTTTTGGGGAATCTGAGAAGGGATAATTTGGATCACATTGATGACTATAGTGACCATGGAAATATCCTCAGATAACAACTAGAAAGAAGTTTTCTGAGAAAGTTCTTTGTGATGTGTGAATTCATCTCACAGAGTTACACCTTTTTTTCATAGAACACTTTGCAAACCTTGTTTTTGTGGAATCTGCAAAGTGGTATATGGGAGCGCATTGAGGGCTATGGTGAAAAACGAAATATCCTCGGATAAAAACTAGAAAGATTTCTGACAAACTACTTTTGGATGTGTGAATTCAACTCACAGAGAAACAAGTTTGTTTCCATTGAGGAGTTTGATAACACTGTTTTCGTGGAATCTGAAATAGGATATTTTGGAATGCATTGAAGAACGTGTTGACAAAGGAAATAGCCACAGACAAAAACCAGAAAGAAGCTTTCTGAGAAACTGTTTTGTGAT
>NW_016803829.1:0-1102 GCF_001698545.2 Rhinopithecus bieti
CTGGCAAATGAAGGAAAGAGTCGGGCAGTTTTCCTGCTTCTCTTGTACAAATTGTTCTCAGGGTAGCCAAATAGTGCAAAAAGTTTTTAAAAATTACTTTTGCTAACAAATAACAAATTGAAAGAATTAGTATATTCCCATTTTGCAAAGTCTAGTGAAATCACAGATTTGAGAAATGATCATAAATGAATGCTGAAACTATTATGTGAAAAGCTGATGGATCATTTAATAATGAATTGATGAATGAAGCTGACACACTTGACTTACTGATCAAACTTTTTATCAGTGTAAAAGGAGACAACAGGACATTATGAATCTTTGTATATGATTCTATGGAAAGTTAAACCCACTATATATGAATTTTCATTACCAAACAATTGTACCTGAGAACCACAATCTGTATGACATATGGGAGATAGATCAACATATTAAATGGTATCATGAAAATACAATCTATGAAATCTTGAGTGTGTAGAACTATGGTAGTAGGTTTTAAACTTCAACGTGCATCGGCAGATTGCTGGACTCTTAACTCTAGAGTTTCAGGTTCAATAGGTTTGGGGCGTTCCCTGAGAACTTACATTTCTAACAAGTTCCCAGATGATGCTGATCCCTGCTGATCTCAGGACTACCAGTGGCCTTTTCCAACAAATACAGTGAATATATAGAGTAAAATACACTTAGGAAACACTCCAGGAATATGGCATGTACAGATCCTCTTTGGCTTCTGATTTGAAAAATGTCTGTAATAATTGTTCATGAAGAAATTGGAGAAATAGGCTCAGTGATACTTTATTGTAGAAATTATTATTAAATGTTACTATGTGATAAACATGTTTTCTGTGTTTTCTTTAGGTGTGAATTTTAGAGATATATACTAGAACATTATTGGCTAAATGATACTAAAGATGTTGAATACGTGGTGTTGTATATAGTATTCTCTATATGTTCAAAATTTTCTAAAATAAAAATTGATTTATAAAGCCAGAATGTAAATCTATTTTCATTGTCATTTCTAAAAACCCAGAAGGTTTCTGGATATTATAAAGACATTCAATATAGATATAGTTGTGTCAATTTTATAGTATTTAATTTTCAGATG
>NW_016803830.1:0-1708 GCF_001698545.2 Rhinopithecus bieti
TACTGTGTAGAATTGAGGTGGAAGGTCTGTTCTCTTTGGAAATTCTGCCAAAGAATCTTTCACTTCCCACAGGAAGAAAGGGACATGTTTTAAGAGCTCAGCCATCTTAAAGCTCTTACGTATAAATCATGCATTTTTTTTCTGTCATAGTGTAACACAATCCTTGCTTTCAAATCTCTTAGACAAATATATTAAGATTAATTTCAATTAATAAAATATTCTCACATCTTCTTGCATTCACTATATGAAAATTCCTGATGATTGCTTGCATATTTAATAACAACATAGGTTATAGCTGTGCTAAATTGGCTAAAAATTGATTTACCCTCTGGTAAATGTTTGAGGGGAGAGGAGCGTGATTATATTTCTTTTCAGCATTTTCTTGAAAGATGCTTTATGCAAAGACAGCCAAGCTCTTGAGTCTAATTCATTAACAGGCCTGCAGCCAGTGTAAGTGCTTGGGGGTACTGCGGGGTGTCATCATGCACTTTGCTCACTGAAGATGAAAACCCCACATGGTTGCCCAGCCTCAGTATCACGAGAGGCTCTTTAAGTCTAAAATTAAATTAAAACTCACTGGCTACTGAATGTATGTGTTTTATCTTTATTTTTTCCCATGTTTTTCTGTGCTTTGAGGTAATATCCTCCACTTGGAGGCTATGATCCATTAATAGTGGAGTTGTGCAAGACTAGAGACTTTTCCTCCACTCCAAAGGCTTCCATTATTCATCATATAGATGGGAGTGCATAAAGGTATTTCTATCGTGTTTAATTCCATGTGACAGTAAAATCAAAGTTCAAACTCAACTCTCCCATCTTCAAGAAGTCAAGATAATTAATCTTAATTAGTAAATCATTCAGAAGTTTATTAAGTACCACTGAGTACTTTGTTTTTTCTAGAAGATAATAGCTTCAGTGAAATTTCAGTCAAAGAGAGGATATAACTAAAGGTACTTAAAAGCAATGATAAAATAATCCAAGATAGAAAAATCACAGCTGGATTGCAAATTCCACATAATTAATTTAATGTGAAGAAAAATGAAGCATCTTCATTTTCTAAAAAAAGCTAATCTGACTTTGCCTAAACCAGTACCTGATTTTTAAGTGGAAGAATAGGGTATGTAAACACCCACACATACCTCTCCCTCCCCACAATATATATATGATGTGTATGTATATGTATGTGTGTGTGTATGAGTGTGTGTGTCTATATAATATGGTTTAAACATTTTGGTACTCTCATTTGGTGAAGATGTTTTCAGTCTCTCAGCTCCTCCTGTCTCTGGATCTTTTTCTTAATATTGAATCCTGGCTACACTATTCCCAGTACTTTATTTTATTTTATTTTTTGTATCAGTCTCTGTTTAAACTTCTGTTTCTTAGGCAAAATCTTTGAATAAATCAAGAATAGGTCCTTAAGACCTATAGAGTTAGGTTACTGGTTTTAGATTTTCTTTTTTTTTTTAAATTTGGGTGTTTAAAGCTATGAATTTGCTTCTGAGTATGGCTTTTACTGAATCCCGTGTCTTTGGTGTGTTGTATTCTCAGTTTTATTTATCTCAAAGTATTTTCACTTATAATTTCTTTTTCATTTATTGGTTGCTTAAGAGTGTATTTTTAAATTTTTACACAATAAAAATTGGAAAAATGAGAACAATATGCGATATACTTAAAATATACACTAGTTGCGTCAAAATAAAATAAATAC
>NW_016803831.1:0-1100 GCF_001698545.2 Rhinopithecus bieti
GTGCTGGGATTACAGGCTTGAGCCACCGCGCCCGGCCGATAATGTTTTCAACAAAAGAAAAGCACAACATATTATAAGAAAAAGTACAGTACAAGAGAAACATGGTCTAAGAATGTGAATAGGCAGAAATACACACACTCAAATGTCTCTTATATCCAAACTAGCTTAATCTAACACTTATCAATACACCTGATAAAAATGGAAAATAGAGACTTAAAAAATGTTACATTGTAGAGAAAAAAGTAATTGATAGTATACTGTATCAGTATACATAACCTCAAAACTTGCTGATGGAAGCACACATTTTTAATCAGTTTGGAAATATCGATTAAAACTAATGCACCTAGATTTTGACCACAATTTCATTTCAGTGTATTCATACTTGCATATGTATATATGTGTATACTGTCATTTATACTATGTGCATGTATAACAAGGGTTTTCACTGCAACATTATATACTAGCAACCTAATTGTCAGACTTTAGGGAATTAGATACATAAATCAATAAAAAAACTGAATACTATGCAGTTATTAAAAATAATAAGGCCTTTCTATATATTCTGATGTCAAACTTTCCCCGAGACATATTATTAAATTAGAAGGGAAAAATGACAAGGCAAGTGGAAACACAGTGCTGGCATGTCTATGAAAAATTCATGTAATATTCCTGAAAGAATATAAAAAGCTAATAATAATGTAGGGGACAGGGTATTGGGAGGAAAGATACTCACTTTTTATTATATACAAATCTTGTATATAATAAAACTCTGAGGTAGAGAGTTTGAGACCAGCCTGACCAACATGGAGAAACCCCGTCTCTACTAAAAATACAAAATTAGCTGGGCGTGGTGGCACATGCCTGTAATCCCAGCTAGTAGGAGGCTGAGGCAGGAGACTTGCTTGCACCCGGGAGGCAGAGGTTGCAGTGCGCGGAGATCACACCATTGCACTTCAGCCCGGGCAATAAGAGTGAAACTCCATCTACAAAAAAAAAAAAAAAAGATATTGTCAGACATCGATCTATCTCATTACCCACACAAAAAAGCAAGTCAATTCTTGTGTACAATTCATTATGTATTGTATAATCCATGGCTGTAG
>NW_016803832.1:0-3665 GCF_001698545.2 Rhinopithecus bieti
AAAGGGATTCCTTCCCCCTTGCGCTTCCCAGGTGAGGCAATGCCTCGCCCCGCTTTAGCTCTTGCTGGTCGGGCTGCAGCAGCTGACCAGCACCGATTGTCCGGCACTCCCTAGTGAGATGACCCCAGTACCTCAGTTGAAAATGCAGAAATCACCGGTCTTCTGTGTCGCTCGCGCTGGGAGTTGGAGACTGGAGCTGTTCCTATTCAGCCATCTTGCTCCCCTCCCCTTTCTTGCCTCTTATTTATTTATCTGCGTCTTTTCTGGCCTAGAACTCATGGTCAAGCTTGCTAAACCTGTGCTTTAGCAACCTTGATACCTCCTTGTGCTCTGGCTCCTGGGCAGCCAAATGCTGGAGGAGAGGGCACTGGGAAGCCAGGCTGCTTGGCAATTCTTTGGACCAGTTGCCATTCATCAGCTGCAGTGACCAGCCCAAACATGTTTAACCTCAAGCTCACAATCCTTTCCTCGCCATCTTCACACCTTCTGCTTACCTCATCTTGGGAGACTGGGGCTATTCCACATGAGCTCCCCAACATATCTCATCTCCACTTTAAATTGTTTCTTGATCTTCATTCATTCTTCACCCATGTCCCAAACCACTCCCTCACCTTTACACATCACCTCCTCAGATGAGGCTCAATCATTGGGTCCTCTGACTCTCCCGTTTGAAGTGTCTCACAAAGGGGAGCGCTGTCTTTGCTTTCAGGCATGCTGTGCTTTAGGTGAATGTGAAACATATAAGGGAAAAATCTCTGTTATACGCATTCAGCCCTGGAGCTCCTGTGATTCCCAGAGAGTGGGTATTAGAAGTGATCCCAAAGAGGCCGCCCCTGGAGAAAGGAGAATGGCTATAGATGACAGCCTCCCAGGAGTCAAGGTCAGTCATCACTTAACTTGTCTGAGCTTCAGTTTTGGCACAAGCAAAGAGCAAGAACAAATGAGGCAGTAAGTTCAGAAGTAAAAAGGTGCTTTGTTCTCTTTAAAGGAAGCACACTGAGGAATGAAGTCCCGTGAACTGCTAACTGGAAGATTTACATGCAATCCTTCTACCTTTGGCAAGGCAAAGATTTTGATTTTTTTAAACAACAAACATTTGGGAAGAAAGGAAAAGCTGGAACTTTTGACAATGAAAAAATGTTCCAAAATATTTGGGACTGAGCAACAAAAACACTCAGCCTTTTAATAGGTGATTTGTGTTTCAGAAACCATGGGTTAAAAAAAAAATCTGTCTTCCAGCTAACATGGCTTTTAAATGATCCATTGAAACAGGCTTTGCTATTAGTTATTGAAAATGTGGAGACCTAAGCTAGCCTGAGTTTCTCTCCCTTGTGGGAGTCTCTCTACTTGCTCCCGCATACCACCCACTCTTCGCTTTTCTCTGGTAGCCCTTCTGTTTCTGTATGGTTTGTCCCTGGAAAAATAAAGGCACATGCAGAGTGCTCACAAAATGTAAAACATGCTAATAAAAGTGGGAATTAGAGATGTTTCCCTGGCTCCATCCTTTCATTATGTCTTATTTTTCCTGTAACTCCTCATTGAAAGCTTTAAACAGGCCATATGGAAAAAGTTTTCAATGAGATTGTAATTAGGTATATAAAGCTTTCATAAATTAAACCAACAAGAAGACATTTTTTTGAAATCCCATGAAGGCACTCACAGCGACAGGCTCCCATGGCATGCCAAGCTCTGCTGCTGTTCTAGTTCAACTCCTGAAGTCAAAGGACACAGTCAAATTCTTGCTCCTGAACCAAAAACACTAGGATGGTTTGTTTGATGGTCAGCTCTCTGTGTCAACTTGACTCTGCCATGGTACCTAGATATTTGGTCAAACGACAGTGTAAATGTCACTGTGAAGGTATTTATAAGACGAGATTAACATTTAAATCAGTAGACTTTGAATGAAGCAGATTACCCTTCATGATGTGAGTAGGCCTCATCCCATCAGTTGTAGGCAATGAGAGAAAAAAGATGGGAGGCCCCCGAAAACGAGGGAATTCTTCCTCTAGACTGCCTTTAGATTCCAAGATGCAACATCAACTCTTTCATGAGTCTCCTAGCCTGCCACCTGCCCTGCAGAGTTTGGGCTTGCCAGCTCCCACCATTGCATGAGCCAATTCCTTAACATAACTGTATTTATCTACCTACCTATCTACACATATGTATAGCCTCTATTAGTTTTGTTTCTCTAGGGAACCCTAATACAGATGGGTGCTCTTTTTTTAATTGCAAGAGAAAACAGCATCTCCAACAGAAAGAAATTGTCTGAACTTGGAATCACAGAAGATTCTTCCAGGCTAGGACTGTTACATTTTCCCTGAAATTTTCTGTTTACCCTGTTGCCTGGCTAAAGTTCAATTTAGGTAGGGTGATGCACTCTGACGGTCACATTTTCTCTCTTTTATGTCCAACAGATCCAACCAACTTTCTCTCCTTGACAGTTCTTATTTAGCAATAACAGAAGGGATTGTTTTATATCTGATATATGTTCTCATAAAAATTTTTAAAGTAAACTTTGAAAACAGATAAAAACATGAATGTATCTAGTTCTTGCCCAAATGCTTTGAAACATTCAATAATTACTTCCCTATTCTCTCTCACGGCATCCAACATAAATATTCCTGGAACAATTCCAGATCTCCCTAGAGTCAAATGAAATTCAGAAACTCCATCTTTATTGTTGGAAACAGGCAAGTAGCGGGCTTAGGCTTGATTCCCAATGCCCTCTACAATGCCTCACAGGCCCAGCGAGCTACAGGATACCCAGCACTTCCTCCACTTTCTCCCTTTTCCTGGGTCCATGCTCACCCTCATTCTCACCTCAGGGCTTGACCCCTCCCAGGTTATCAGTCTTTACCGACTTGCTTTCCTCCCTGCCTATCTTCATGTTCTTGCTGTGCTGAGTTCAGTGGCGTGTGCACTGCACACTGGGTGTGGGAATGACTGAGTTGTTGAAAGATGAAGTAGTATTGTAACCAACTGTGACAGTCCTTCTTGCGAGTTTCTTCTTTCAGGAGGTATCAGTAGCACGAGAGGGATTTTCATGCCTGAATTGGCTACCTTCATTTCTTCCATTATCAATGTTGAGTTACCACTAGCTTAAGATGTTCCACTGGCCTGAGTCAATCAGAACAATGGTGCCAAGAATGTGTGTGTTGTAACCTCTGGCAACTCTCTGACCATGTCTGTGTGTGGTGTAATTTCAGGGTTCAAAGCTCAGTGGACCAAACACATCTGTTTACCATGGTCTGGAGTAATGTAAGTCTGTTTCCCTAGGTGGCCCCAGGCTGTTTGCTTTCTGCTGGTCAAAGTACTAGCACATGGTGAAGCTAGGTGAGGAACTATGCCCACTATAGTTCTGTAAGTATTTGATAGAATGACAATTTTCTACTGACTGGGGCTTAGTATATTCTGGAATCTTAGAACCACGTGATCAGTTTCTACACAAAATTCTCAGACAGAATTTTAAAACTAAGAAACTCTCATTTGAATACAAGAGTTTTAAATAACAAGTAACTGTAAAGTCTTTCTTGATTGACTATTTGTACCCAATGGGATGTAAAAGTCATTTTGTAAAAGTTTGTGTCTAATTTAAATCTCGTAGGCTAGAGTAATATTGTTTTATTTTGTGTAAATGATCATCAGTTTTTTTTTTTTTTTTTTTT
>NW_016803832.1:3956-72274 GCF_001698545.2 Rhinopithecus bieti
AAAATTTTCGTTTTTTTTTTTTTTTTTTTTTGGCCAGAAGATATGACAGAGACAGAGAGTTAGTCAGTTCACAAGAGTTCTTGAGAACAACTTTAGGTAAATATGAATAGTTGTAAGCTGTAAAGGTAGATGCTGTAATTTACCAAGTTGTAAGAGGTAATCTTCTCCTTTTGGTCCTCTTCCTTTAGCACACAGTAGGTAGAAAGAGGGAGGACATTTACATTCTACATATGTATATATGTATATTTTACATGCATACTTTCCGTAGAGTTGTGGATCAGGTTGCCAGATACAGTCACACAACTTCATGTAAGTACTGAATACAGAGTGGAGATGTCTACTGCTAGTAGAATTCAATGTCTCTGAAGTTTTATATTACATCCTTACTAAGTTATGTAGATTTTTGCATCCTATTCCGTAAGATGTCCACATTTGTTTTAATATAAAAATAATGGTCATGGATATCAGCCATAATGGTAGAGTAAGAACCTCTAAAATTCCATCCTTCATAAAATAACAAGAAACAGGCAAAACTTGTCACATCAACTTTTCAGAACTCTGGAAATGAACTAATCCTGGGAGTACTTACTGAACAAAATGGCTGAATCTTGATAAGAACAGTAAGCTTTGTGGTATTTTGACTCAGTAAAAACCTATCTACTGCTTACCAGCCTACATTTGAAACCAGTAGCCTGGCAGCAACCAGCAGAAGCAGAATAGAGCTTGAGCTCTTTCAAAGCTCATTTCCAAGAATTGTCATTATTTGACTGTCAGTATGTCTGTCAAGGACCCCACTTGGAGGCTGTCTGTTTTTGAACTGACTTAGAGCTTGCCCTGTACAAACAGTCTTTCCCTCAGAGTAGTTGTTGAAAAACAATTACAAACAACTGCTTAAATCCACAGCTGCTTGAGATTGTGAATAAAAGTTGGGGTAAACAACAGAGTAACTAAAAAGCATAAAAATAAAAGATAAGCTGTCCATAGGGACTTTGAACAACTCCTGCATATTCCTGGGAATCTAAAAGAACAAAGTCATGTGTAGGGCTGTGTGCATGGCTAGAGCTGTGCAGGTGCTCAGGAAAGACATGAGAAGGCCCTAAGGTATTACCTTGGGCTGACCTTGATGCTTTGCACAAGCAGGGAGTGAAGGCTTAGGCAGAGTTGTAAACAATAAACCCCTAAGCAAAGACAGAGCTACTTATTGATTCCAGGTGTTTAGGAAAATTTCTGTCTAAACATTAACTGGCCAAACATAAGCAGACACTTTAGTGGCCACACATGACAAAGATTATGGACATTATAGAATTGGTTCAGAAAGGTCAGTAAACAAGCTAAATCAAAAATTATAATAAAACAGAAACAACAACAAACCTTGGAGACTTGGGAAGGGTGGGGGAGGAAATATGATTTCCAGAATTGCCACATGATGTTATTTTAAACATTGAGTTTTCAACGAAGATGTATGAGACATGCAAAGAGGCAAGAAATTATGACACATACAAGGACAAAAGCAGGCAATAGACATTGTCCCTTTGGAAACCAGATGTTGCACATACTAGACAAAATACTGTCAGTTATTTTAAATACATTCAAAGAACTAAAGGGAGCCATGTATAGAGAACTAAAGGAGAGTGTGAGAAAAATGTCTCACCAAATAGATAATAAGAATAAATAGAAAGAATAAATAGAAAGAATAAATAGAAATAAATAAAAGAATAAATAGAATAAAAGAATAAATAGAAATTACATATAAAAAAAGAATGAAATAAAAATTCTGGAGTGTGAAAGCACAATAACTGAAAAACATTCACTAGAGAAGCTCAATAGCAGATTTGAGCAAATAAAAGAAAGAATCAACAAACTTGAAGATGTGTTAATTGAGATTATCCAGGATGAGGAACAGAAAGAAAAAACAATGAAGAAAAATAAAGAGAGCCTGAGACCTGTGGGAAACTCTGTAGCACAAGAATATAGGCATAATGGGGGAGGGGGGTGATGTCTAGAAAGATAGGAGAGAGAGAAAGCAGTAGAAAGAGTATTTAAAGAAATAATGGGTCAAATTTTCCTAATTTGATAAAAACCATTAATCTTCATATCCACGAAGCCTGAGAAAATCCAAGTAGGGTAAATTCAAAAACTCAAAGATGACACATTATAATCAAATCATTGAAAGACAAATCTTGAAAGCAATGAGAGAGGAACTCACCTCAGATGAGAAATTTTCAATGAAGTTAACAGTTGATTTATCATCAGAATCCACAGAAGCCAGAAGGCAGTGAGATGACATAGTACTGAAAGTACTGAAAGGAGGAAAAATCTCAGCCAAGAATTCTACACCTAGCAAAATTATCTTTCAGAAATTAAAGATAAACAAAAACAGCGAATTTCGTGCCAGCAGATCTTGCCTGCAAGAAATGCTAAGGAACTCCTTTAGGCATAAATGAAACAGACTAGATAGTAACTTGAATCTACATGAATAAAGAACACCAGTACAAGTAAGTACATAGGTAAACAAAGCAATAATTATAAATTCATGTGTTGATGGGTATACAACATAGAAAGATGTGATTTTTATGACAAAGCACAAAGGAAGGGAGAAGGAATGAAGCTATATAGGGACAAAGTTTTTATATATGATTACAGTTAAGTTGGTAATAATCTGAATTATATTATCATAAACTAAGTAACAATCACCAGTGCAACCACTAAGAAAATAACTCAAAAATATATAGTAAAAAATGACAAGGAAGTGAAAAGATACAAAAAGTGTCTACAGAACATTAAAAAAAGTCAGTTATGGAGGAATGGAGGAACAAAAAGTCATGACCTTGAATATAGAAAATTTGAAAGAATCCACCAAGAAATAAAAAGTATTAGTGCAATGGTTACCTAGCTTGAAAAGGTTGTAGGATATAAGACATACAGTTGACCTTTGAAAAATATGGGTTTAAACTGTGTGGGCCCACCTAAAGGCAGATTTTTGATATCCATAGGTTCTACCTCTGCAACCAAATGCAGATAAAATACACAGAATTCATGAGATGTGAAACCTGTGGATAGAGGCCGGATGTTTTGTATAAATGGGTTCCAAAGAGCCAACTGCAAGATTTGAGTATGTGAAAATTTTGAAATCTCTGGGGGTCTGAGAACCAATTCCCCACAGATACCAATGCACAACTGTATATACAAAAAGCAATTGTATTTTTATTCCCTAGAAATGAACGTTCTGGAAAAGAAATTAAGAAAACAATTTCATTTATAACAGCATCATAAAGAATAAAATATTAGTAATAACCCCAACAAATGAAACACAAAGTGAATTCTGAAAACAATAAGATTATTGAAGAAATTTAAGAGAACCTAAATGGATGGAAGTACACCTCATGTTCTTTGAGATGGGAAGAACTTAATATTGTTAAAATGGCAATACTTAATATTGACTGAAAAACGTAGGATTGTCAAGACAGCAGTATTCCCTAAATTGATCTACAGATTCAATTTAATCCCTATCAAAATTCAAGTTGCTGTTGTTCCCAGAAACCCACAAACTGACACTAAAATTCATATGGGAATGCAAAAGATCCAAAATAACCAAAGCCATTTTGTAAAAGAAGAGCAAAGTGGGAGGACTCCCACTTCTAGATTTCCAATTTTACTACAAAGCTACACTAATCAAGACTCTGTCGCACTGGCATGGAATAGAAATGTAGATCAATGGAACAGAATTGAGAATCCGGAATGGTCAACTGATTTTTGACAAGGGTGCTAAGATAATTTAATGAGAGAAAGAGTTATCTTTTTTAACAAATGGTGCTGGGAAAACTGGATATCTAAATTAAAAAAGTTAATTTGGACTCTTACTTTATACTATATACAAAAATTAACTCAAAATGGATCAAAGACCTAAACACAAGAGATAAAACTATAAAACTCTTAGAATAAAACATAGGCATAAATCTTAATAACCTTTCTTGACATTTGCTAAGAGAGTAGATCTTGAGTATCCTTACCACAAAAAAGGTAATTGTGTGAAGAGATGAATACATTAATTAGCTTGTCTGTAGTATTCAGTTTACTGTGTATATGTTTATCAAAACATCACATCACACACCTTAAATATATGCAATTTTAATAAAAAATAAAAACATTTAAATAAAAATATAAAATGAAGATTTCTGATGGTAAACACAGTGCCTGCTGATTATAAAGTATTCAAACAGACATTTTTCCAAAGAAGACATACAAATGGCCAATGGGTATATGAAAGGGTGCTCAATATCACTAATTATCAGGAAAATGCAGATCAAAATCACAATGAGCTATCACCTGTTAGGATGGTTATTATCAAGAAAAAAGCCAAATGATAAAAAGTTGTATTAGTCAGTTTTCATGCTGCTGATAAAGATACCTGAGACTAGGCAATTTACAAAAGAAAGAGGTTTAATGGACTTAACAGTTCCACATTGCTGGGGAGGCCTCACAATCATGGCAGAAGGTGAAAGGTACATCTTACATGGTGGCAGACAAGAGAAGAGAGAGCCTGTGCGGAGAAACTCATGTTTTTAAAACCATCAGATCTCATGAGACTTATTCACTATCATGAGAACAGCATGGGAAAGACCTACTCCCATGATTCAGTTATCTCTCGCTGGGTCCCTCACAACACATGGGAATTATGGGAGCTACAAGATGAGATTCAGGTGGAGATACAGAGCCAAACCATATCACAAGTGTTGGTGAGGACACTGAGAAATTGAAACTCTTTTTACTGTGTTGATGGGAATGTAGAGAATGGTGCAGCCACTATGGAAAATAGTACAGAGGCTCCTCAAAAAATTAAACATAGAAACTACCATGTGATTTAGCAATCCCACTTCTGAGTATACATCCAAGAGAATTGAAATCAGGATCTTGAAGGGATATCTGCACTCCCGCGTTTACCGTAGCATTATTCACAATAGCCGAGATATGGAAACAACCTAAATGTCTGTCAACAGATGAATGGATAAAGAAAGTGGGGACATATATACACAATGGAATATTATTCCATCCTAAAAAAAAGGAAGGAAATCCTTCCATTTTCAGTAGCAGTAACGAAACTAGAGGACATTATGCTAAGTGAAATAAGCCACTCACAGGATAAACACTATGTGATTCCACTTATATGAGATATTTAAAATAGTCAAACACCCAGAAGAATGTATGTCTTCTTTGGAAAAGTGTCTATTTGAATACTTTATAATCAGCAGGCACTACATTTACCATCAGAAATCTTCATTTTACATTTTTATTTAATTTTTTTATTTTTTATTAAAATTGCATGTATTTAAGGTGTGTGATGTGATGTTTTGATAAACATATACACAGTAAACTGAATACTACAGGCAAGCTAATTAATGTGCTCATCTCTTCACACAATTACCTTTTTTGTGGTAAGAATACTTAAGATCTACTCTCTTAGCAAATGTCAAGAAGAAAATAGAATTGTGGTTACCAGCGGCTGGGATGAGTTGAAAATGGGCAATTGTTGCTCAATGGGTATGAAGCTTCAGTCATGCAAGATGAAAAAGTTCTAGAGATCTGCCATACAACATAGTACCTATAGTTAAAATACAGCATTGTGCACTTAAAAATATGTTAGGAAGATAGATCTCATGTTGTGTTCTTACCATACACAAAAGTAATAATAAACAGAGACCACACACATACAAGAATACAAGAAAATTTTTGAAAATTACGAATATGTTTAGTACCTTGATTGTACTAAATTATATCACATGTGTGTATATATGTTCAAACTTATCAAAATACACAAATTAAGCATGTGCAGTTTTTTGTGTATAAATTATACCTTAATAAAGCTAAAAAAAAAATCCTATGACCTTGGATTAGACAATGGTTTCTTAGATATGACAGCTAAAGCACAAGCAGCCAAAGGAAAAAAATACATAATAAAACTTGATTAAAATTATAAAACTTGTGTGCTTCAAAGAACATTATCGAGAAAGTGAAAATAAAACCCACATAATGGAACAAGATATTTGCTAATTGTATATCTCACAAAAGTCTAGCATCCAGTATATTTAAATAATTCTTACAACTCAACAATAAAAAGATAAGTAGCCCAATTAAAAACTGGGCCAAGGATTTCAATAGACATTTCTCCTAAGAAGGTAAATAAATGATTAACAAGCATGAGAAAAGATGCTTAATATCCTTAGTCTTTAGAGAAATTCAAATAAAAACAATGAGATCCCACTTTACACCCACTAGGATCACTGTAATTGAAAATATAGATAACAAATATTGGTGAGACTGTGGAGAAATTGGAACTCTCATACATTGCTAGTGCAAACGTAAATTGATTTGGAAAATAACTTGACAGTTCCTCGGAAAATTCAACATAGGGTTACCATATGACTCAGCAATTTCACTCCGAGGTACATACCCAAGAGAAATAAAAACATATATCCACACAAAAACTTGTACACAAACGTTTGTAGCAGTATTATTAACAATGGCCCCAATGTAAAGACAACCCAAATGTCCATCAACTGATGAATGAATAAACATGTTAGTATATCCATTCAATGGTATTATCCAGTCATAAAAAAAGAATGAGTACAGATACACGGATGAACCTTGAAAACACACTAAGTGAAAGAAGCTGGGCACAAAAGGCCACATACTGTATGATTCCATTTTTACGAAATGTCTAGAATAGGCAAATCCATGGAGAAAAAAGTAGATTAATAGTTGCCAGGGACCAGGAAAGTGAAGAATGGGGAATGGCTACTAATGTGCATGGTTTTTCATTTGGGGTGACAAAAGTGTTCTGCAATCAGATAGCGATAATGGTTGCATGACTTCATGAACATACTTAAAAACCAGTGAATTGTACACTTTACGGGGTGGATGTTATCACTTGTGAATTAAATCTCAACTTAAAACAGATTAAATACTAATTAGCAGATATAAAAGGCATTTGAGATACATAATAGTTCTTCCTTTTCCTCTTGTCCTATTCCCAGATCTTAAGGAAACACTGACGTCCTGCGTTGCCATGTTTATCCTGTGGCTTCTTGTATTGCCTGGCCCACTCCCAGGCACTCGCAGTTGAAAAACATGGGCCTAGGAAGTCAAAAAGGGAATCAAAGATTCAGAGGTTCTCAGGTCCCTTAGGTGATGCCCAGGGGGAATCACTTTCTACTCCATTTTTTTCATGGGAAAGAAAATATATTTCAGATTAGACCACACAGTTAGTTGGAAAAGCCCTTAAAATTCTCCACCCTTTTTTTGTTCTCATTTCATATTTGTAATCCCAAGGATTATAATAACAGGAAGGGAGCATTTCCTCCCATTATAGAAGGACTATTGCCATTGAAAATCATATCCATCTCCTATCTATCTTGTCTATCATCTATCTATCTATCATCTATCCATCTATCATCAATCATCTAGTCATCTGTCACTGTATTCATCTATTTGGTCCCCAGTAACTTGATGAACTTGAATCACTCTCCCTGAGTCTGAGTCTGGGACACTGAAAAAAACCAAGGGCCAAGACTCTGGATTAAGGTAAATTAACCTCCATCAGGGATGCCAAGTAGATTTTAATCTACATGCTAACTTCAATACATTAACAGTTGAGAAAGTTTCTGTGCTGAGCAAGATCCTAGGGACATGTCTGCATCTAGTTTGACAGAATGGCGTGCTTGATTAGTAATGTTCACTTGAACTCATGTAGGAAAATCAGGCTTTGTGTACTGCAGATATGCCACCCTGACTTAGTGAATGCTCCCTCAGGGGCCTCTAGCCAGAAAACCTCCTGGTTATATCACTCAAACCTTGAAACACTGCATTCGGCCCTATACGAAGTTGTATTGTATGTGTACATTTCACCTTCAGCAGCCCGCAGCTTAATTTAAAGCAAATCAAACCAAATGCCCACTCTGTTGTAATGATTACAACCTGTCCCATCCATTATTCCATCAATGACAAAGTAAATGACTCACTGGAGAATGCTTCTTTAGGTTCCTTTCTTCTAGGATAAGTCAACCACCCTTTACTTTAGACCCCATACATTAGATAATGCATGTTCAGGGTGGTATGGCTGTAGACACATCCCATTCATTAGAAAACTTAGAAATGATTTCCCATCTTAAAATTATTGTTGCCATCAAATCTCCCCTTGCATATTTCACTTCCCAAATTGGTGATGACTAATCTTTCATACTTGTAATTATTTCCATTCTTTCTCACTCAGCACAGAGGATTTGTGTGTGTATGTGCATGTGTGAAGGCAGAAGAATGGGGACAGGTAAAATGGAATATTTTAAATGTTTACTTGGCATTTGCAAGTCAGAGATGGAAGATACCAAGTGGGGACTCATTATCAAGCTAAGGCTCCCACTGGCCAAAACATGTGGATGTAATGCCTTCTCCACTCTGATCATGAGTATGCAGACTTTATTAATAGAGTGGTTCTGGACTTTCTTCAGTTTTCTGAATGCATTTGGTTAATAAGTCAGTGGCCTAGCACAGCCTGCTGTTTCTGGGTAGGTTCTTTCCACTGAAACACAGGAGGAGGAGAGAGGGAGGAATCCCCACGTGTTTAGTCAGGACAACCCTTTGCAAAGCACATGTTCTCCATCCTTCTCTCAAAGGCTTCCAAACTGCAGATCAAATAAACAATCAAAGATACCGAAGAGATTTCTGATTTCCATACCCTCTCACCCATTATTCCCACAGCTAAGTAAAACCAAATGGTGCTAAGTAAATTTTATCCAAATAAAAACATCCAGACATGTCCAATACTTTAACTCTTCTGTTATTTAACATTCTATACAAATCTTTACTCTTTTCTTAAATTTTACTTTTAGTGCTGTGCTCAGTTGAAGATAGTGCGCATCTAATAAAACACTGATATTTTCCTGACAATAGAGACAAATTAAAAGAAAAGAAAATACATACACGAAAAACAGTGGGGATTTGTTTTATACTCTTTTGCATGTTGGGGTAATTTTTGCAATAAGAATGTATTGCTTATATTATTAGAACAATCAATATAGCTACATCTTACATATCAATAGACAAGTTATCAACGAAAGACACAATTAGCTTTAACAGAAGAAAAGGAAATGATTTTTTGGCCAATGGCTTACCAGAAAGAAATAACAGAATAGGAAAAACTAATGACAGGAGAAAATGCCTGCCTACCCACAGCACGGGTGTAAACATCTTTATTTAACCTTTATTAGTGACACAGAAAGGGCCCCGGAATCAGAACATGGACCTCAGAGTCTTTTTGAGGTATACATCCCATGTAGTATATGTAATATATGTAGTATCCAGAATTTGCCCTATAAACAAGGTCACCTTATTATGTAACCTCCTGGTTTCCTTAACCTATTCCAGCCACAGGACATTGGAAACAGTTTTAGATCATAATCCTGAAAGACACAATCCAAATGCCATAATCCTAAATGTTGAAATTCCAAAAGATCAAAACCTCTAAAGTCCAAATCCTTAAAGTCTAAAATCCCTGACATCTTAAAATCCTGAAGATCACAATAACAGGATAGTTTCATCATATTAGGAGAACTATTATCTTGTTAGTGTCTCTATTTGGAAATTAAGTGTGGTTTAAAGAGAAGAAATTGGTGGAAAATTAGGATGATTGGTCATGCGATATGACAACAATGAAAACTTCAGTTTAAAAATGCCATCGGTTGCCCGCATTAGCATTCCTTCCATCTCATTGCATTCCAGGGGCTTTTAATGAATTAAAGTCACATTTGCTCGAAGAAGCCAGTGAAGTTACTGCCTGGTTAGAAAATAATTATGTGCATGGTAGGATAAGAAGACCCGCAACAGTTGTGCACCAGTATTGTTTCTGAGGATGGACTTCTATGTACCCCAAACAACATGGAAGCATGGTGCCGAAGATGGGAAAATTTAATAGGGAAGGCTTATGTTGTTGTATACAGAATCATAGAAGAATTTTTAAAAGAGCAGTGCCACATAGAAAATGCAGGTGAACATATTCTCTGAGGAAAGCCATGTCCTAAAAGAAAAAAAGCAGCTATTCATTGAAATGCAAGATTTCAAAATATAGTTAATGCTTGGGAAAGTCAGTCATTTTTTATGGACTATCTTTGCACAATGCCTATAATCTATTCCTGTAACATATTTTTTCATATGTGAAACTTTCTTTTTAGTTTTTTCTTTTTTTAAGTTTTCTTTTATTATTTTAAATTTTCAGCATTTTTTTACGATTCACTATGAGCATTTCATCTTGGCATCATTTCCAATACTGGAGGTATAAATTGTGTAGAGACTTTTAGAAAGTTCTAATTCATTGCATACATTTTTGCAAATTTGACTTCCCAAAAGTGTATTATCACAACAATGACTTTGTGTGTAAACATTGTGCCTGCACGTAAAAACGTCGAAACATCTTCAGTGAATAAAGAAATGTTCCTTTTGTGCATCTGCATCTGTGAAAGATAAAATTTCTTAAGATCTCAGATCTTTGAACATCTGTATGTTACGATGGTGATTCACTGTGGTTTTTTATTAATCCTATCAAAAGACTTGGGTTGTGCATCACAGTATTTCAGATAACTGTAATTTTAAATCTGGGTGCACACTATTTCCAACAATAGTAATATGCACTGATACATTTCCCTTTTTGACCCATTTCTTTATGAATATGATTTATTTGCTCATCACTACTATATTTATATGACCGTTGTTAGTATACCCAAGTGCTTATGCTTACAAAATATGCATTTTTGCCCATTTTATTGTGTAAATTAGTCTATAGTGTTCTGTCACGTTTTTATGTGTCTCAAGTAAATTCCCTTCGGAAAATGTAAATGCATATCTTCAAAATTTTTTTTTAATTTTTTTTCCAGAATTATAGTTTCAGGATTTTGATCTTTTGGAATTTCAACATTTAGAATTATAACATTTGGGGTTATATCTTGGGGATTATAATTGGCTTCCATAGGAAAATAACTGATGTTTACATCTAATTCCATTTTAGAGTAGATAACAAAGCAGGTGAGAGTGTCTGTCACCAGGCTGGAGTGCAGTGGCGTGCTCAGCTCACTGCAAACTCCACCTCTGGGGTTCAAACGATTCTCCTACCTCAGCCTCCCAAGTAGCTGGGACTACAGTGTGTGCCACCATGCCCAGCTAATTTTTGTATTTTTAGTAGAGACAGGGTTTCACCATGTTGACCAGGATGGTCTCAATCTCTTGACCTTGTGATCCATCCACCTTGGCCTCCCAAAGTGCTGGGATTACAGGCGTGAGCCACTGCACCCAGCCTTAGTGTTTTGTATGTGCTTAGCCTAATGTAATTATTTTAGAAATACTACTTCATTTGATTATTACAAGAATCCTATGAAGGTTGATATCACCTTCATTTTATAGGTAGTAAAACGAAGCTGATTTATTGATTGTCGAGCTTCAAATTCTGAAATATGAGAGAAGCTGTGTATGAATGATAAGTCATTCATTGAACCATACAGCAAAATATGTAAGAGTATGAATTCTAGAGTCTAGTAGATTTGAGTTCAGGCCTTGGCTTTGGCACATCCAGCTGTGGGACACTGAACATGTCACTTCGGTTCTCTGAGCCTCAAGCTTCCTCAACCTTATTGCTGAGTTTTTTGCGAGGATTAAATTATACAGGGAATGCACTTGTTACAATACACGTTGTACAGTAAGCTTGCCTCCACTGACTTCTGAAACAAATCTTTAAACAATTTTTATTGCATAATTTTTTTATTATTTAAAAAATGATTTGCGTATGTTGAGCCAGTTTTGTATTCCAGGAATGAAGCCAACCTGATTGTGGTAGATAAGCTTTTTGATGTGCTGCTGGATTCAGCTTGCCAGTATTTTATTGAGAATTTTGTTCTCAATAAAATTTTGCTCATTCTGATGAATCAATGTTCATCAGAGATATTGGCCTGACTTTTTTTGTTGCTGTATCTCTGACAATTTTTGGTATCAGGATGATGCTGGCCTCATACAATGAGTTAGGCAAGAGTCCCTCCTTATCAATTGTTTGGAATAGTTTCAGAAGAAATGGTACCAGCTCCTCTTTGTGCCTCTTGTAGAATTCAACTGTTGAGTCCATCTGATCCTGGGCTTTTTTGGTCAGTAGGCTATTTATTATTGCCTCAATTTCAGAACTTGTTCTGGTCTATTCAGGAACTCCCCTTCTTCCTGGTTCAGTCTTGAGAGGGTGTGTGTGTCTAGGAATTTCTCCATTTCTCACAGATTTTCTAGTTTATTGGTATAGAGCTATTTATAGTATTCTCTGATGGTTGTTTGTATTTCTGTGGGGTCAGTGGTGATGTCCCTTTATTATTTTTAATTGTGTCTATTTGATTCTTCTCTCTTCTTTATTAGTCTAGCTAGCAGTTTATTTAACTATTCTTTTTTAAAAAAAAATAGCTCCTGAATTCATTGATTTTTTTAAGGTTTTTTCGTGTCTCTGTCTCCTTCAGTTCCACTCTGATCTTGTTTTTTATTGTAATTTTTTTGTCACATAAAATTGTATGTGAATTTGACATACTGAAAGATAAAAATCTGGAAAATATAAAATGTATAAAACGTATATGTACAAAGGGTAATAACCAAATGAACACTTGTGCCCAGCACCTGGTTTACAGGAGCATTGTCAGCCCCGGTGAAGCCCAGGTGCCCGCCCCGATCACATCTCCTTCCTCTCTCCTGGAGGTAACCAGTATACAAATTGTGTTAACTCTTCTCTTGCTTTTCTTTATATTAATAGTTTTACTATATATGTATGTGTTCCTAAACAATATATGCTTTAGATTCGCCTGTATCTGAACGTTTTAGAAAGAGCTTCATCTTGAGATACAATTTATAAAGCTTACCTGTTTCAAGCATGCATTTGAACTTTTAATGAACATGTACTGCATATTGTTCTGTGATTTCCTTTTTTTTTTTTTTTTTTTTGAGATGGGGTGTTGCTCTGTCACCAGGCTGGAGTGCAGTGGCGCCATCTAGGCTCACTGCAACTTCCGCCTCCCCGATTCAAGCGATTCTCCTGCCTCAGCCTCCCGAGTAGCTGGGACTACTGGCATTCGCCACCATGCCCAGTTAATTTTTCTATTTTTAGTAGAGACAGGGTTCCACCATGTTAGCCAGGTTGGTCTCCATCTCTTGACCTTGTGATCTGCCCACCTCGGCCTCTCAAAGTGCTGGGATTACAGGCGTGAGCCACCACGCCCAGCCTATTTCCTTTCTTCTAATCACCATTATGTTTTTGAGAGTCATCTAAGTTGATGTATTTGGTTGTATTTTATTCATTCTCATTCTTGTAGGGTATTTCATTAAATAAAAATGCCAGAATTTGTTCCCACTCTACTGTTGATGTACATATGGGTTGTTTCCTGTTTTACACTACTACAAATGATACTACTATGAACATTTTGAACACACACAGATATGAGAGTATAACTAAGAGTGAAGCTGTTCTGTCGTAGGGTATTTCTGTGTCGTAGGAGGACGAGACCACCACTCGACCGCGACCTGAAATAAAAAGACAAAGCTGAATGAGTGACAATAGTTAGGAAGAGCTGTGTTGGCCAGGCACAATCTTTCTAAGCACAGCAGACTGTTCATCTTATTTATGTATGGATTTGGAAAGCTGGGAGTTCAGGGGTTTGTGGACTTTCGGAGTGTTAGGGGTTTGACTGATTAAGAAACACGGTGCTCAGGTAAGACTGTTGTTGATTGGTTGGGAATCACTTACCAGAGTGAGTCCGTTCCTAATTGGCTGAAAGTCAGAAGTGAGGGGCTGTTATCGATTGGTTGTTTTGAAGAGCATGTTTACCAAATGTGGGTTGCCATTGATTAATTAAAGGGTTTAAAATATGGGTGGCTAAATATTACCACGGTTACAGAAAAATCAATTTTTCCTTGCTGTGTGGGAACTTTTATATGTTCAAAAGTTATTGCCAACAAATTAGTTGTCCAACAAATGTCTTTAACTTGTTACTATGGGAAAATCTTCAAATATAAAAAAACTGGAGAGGATAGTATAGTAAACATCTATGTACTCATTACTTTAGTACTCATTACTCATGTACTTCAGTAATTAGCCGTTCATAGCCAATTGTGTTTAATCTATATGCTACCTACTCTCCAAACTCCTGGATTACTTTGAAGCAAATCTGAAACATCCTATGAGTTCATACCCACAAATGTTTCAGTATGTATTTCTAAAAGATAGGAACTGTTTACAAACACCTAATGATTATGCTTAAAATTACACAGAATAATTTCTAATATCATCAAGTAGTGTTAAAATTGTCCCTATTCTATGTTTCTCTCTATCATTTCCTCATTTGATTCAGACTCCAAGTAAAGTCCATACACGGCATTTGTTGATAAATCTTGTAAATCTCTTGTAATCCACAGACTGCCCCTCCGTCTTTTTTCCTTCCCTCAGAATTTGTTTGTTGAAGAAACCAGGTTCTTTATCTGGTAGAACTTCTTACAGCCTGCATTTGGCTGCCTGCATTCCTGTGGTACATTTAACATGCATCCCTGTGCTGCATAGTTCCTGTAAACTGGAAGTTAGAGCTAATGGCCTTATAAGACTTGAGCCTGATTTTTTGACAAGAATACTTTATAGGTTGTGTTGTGCATTTCCAACAGGAGGTATAAAATGTCTGATATACTCTTTCTCTCTCTTCATAACAATAAGATTGACTAGGTATCGTCAGCCTGATCCATCCATTACAAAGTTTCTCATCAGCTTTTCAGCACTGATGACATTGCTCAGGTCCTATCCCATTATGGGTTTCAAAACAGTCTCCTACCATCTCTTCCGCAGTTTTGAGGATGGCACTGGCTTCAGAGGGGAATATGCATTGGAAACAGTTAATACAGAAGGCAGGGAAAACGGGAGGAAAGCAAGCCACAGGTAGGAAAACAATAGCATTGCTGGAGCAAAGGTTTTGTGCATTTAAAAATGTGAGGGGTATCGCAAAATTGTCCTCTAAAGAGGTTAAACCAACTTACACTTTTCAATAAATGTTTCTACATACTCTGTCAATTTGATGGGTAAAAAACTACACCTCATTCTGGTTTACAATTGTTAATTTTAAGTGAAGTGGATCATATTTTCAAATATATATTGGTAATCTGTATTTTTTCTTTTATGAAAGTCTTTGCTATCTTTTGCCCACTTTTCTCTTGAGACGGAGTCTTGCTCTTGTCACCCAGGCTGCAGTGCAACACAATCTCAGCTCACTGCAAACTCCGCCTCCTGGGTTCAGGCGATTCTCCTGCCTCAACCTCCCGAGAAGCTGGGATTACAGGCGTCTGTCACCAAGTCCAGCTAATTTTTGCATTTTTAGTAGAGATGGGGTTTCGCCATGTAGGCAAGGCTGGTCTCAAGTTCCTGACCTCGCGATCCACCTGCCTCGGCCTCCCAAAGTGTTGGGATTACAGGCGTAAGCCACCATTCCCGGCCTTTGCCCATTTTTCTATCCATTTGTTTACGCCTTTTATTTTTTTAAGAATTCTTTGTATATTAGGGAGATGAGTTCCTTATCTGTCATATCATATGGGTTATAGATATTTTTTCAGATTATTGTCTTTTGACTCTGATCAGGATACTGCTTGCTTTGTAGAAGGTTTTTTTTTTTTTTTTTTTTTAACTGTTTTAACACATTTACCAAATATTTCCTTCATCGCTTCTGGGTTTTTTAACGTTCTTTGAAAAGTCTAATCCATACCATTAAAAAGCATTCATAATTTATCCTAGTATTTCTACGGTTTCAGTTCATTTCTTTTCTTTCTTTCCTTCTCTTCCCTCTTTCTCCCCTTTTCCATACAAATGTTTGGTTCACTTTGATATGGATTGAACTTTATTTATTTATTTATTTATTTTGAGACAGGGTCTCACTATCTCACCCAGGGTGGAGTGCAGTGGCATGATCACTGTAACTTCAAACTCCTGGGTTCAAATATTCCTTCTGCCTCAGTCTCCTGAGTAGCCAGGACTATGAACATACGCACCATGCCTGGCTAATTTTTAAAAATTGTTTGCAGAGATGGGGTTTTGCTATGTTGCCCAGGCTTGTCTCAAACTCCTGGCCTCAAGTGATCCTCCTGCATTGGCCTCACAAAGTGCTAAGATTACAGGCATGAGCCACCACACCTAGACTGCACTTTTATTTCTTGCCAGATGTTGTCTCAATACTGCTCATAGAACGACTTATGTTTTCTCTAATCATTTAAAGTATGACTTCTATTGTGTACTATATGCTGTATATATTTGTGTCTATTTCTGAATCATCTGTTTTGTTTCACTTATCTATTCTTTTAGTACATTGACTCAGATCCTTGATGTATTCAATGTGTTGGCATTCTATGTTGTATACATTAGATGTCTCCTTGAAAGGCTGTGTGTAAAGCAAAAACAATTAGATGCATAATCTCATTGGCATCGTTTAGTTATTGTTGTGTAACATACCACACGAAAACTCAGTGGCTTCCAATGACAGCCAGTTAAGCCCACAGATTTATAGGGTGTACTAGGCTGGGTTTTGCGGGGGCAACCATGCTCTGCGTGGAGTCCATTCCCTTCCCAGGGCAGCAGGATCACCTGCCTCACGGCAATGCAAAAACACAGAAGGAGTTTGCAAAGACTAAGGCCCCAGAGGACCCAGGCTTTCCTGACCCACTGCCACTTCTGCCTCATCTTAGTTGTCAAAGACACACAGTTAAACCCAAAATCAAGGATGAGGGAAGTTCCCTTTACCCCCATGAGACATGGCAAAGGTGTGGACGCAGAGAGGGTGAAGAACGGGGGCCACAATCCCAATCTCCCACAGCTACTGACACTAAATTTAAATGGGGAAGCTTCCTTAGAAAATTCCAGGTGCTCATCTAATAGTAAGCTAAAAAGGAGTTGTGAACATATATTTGAAACACACTGAAAATTTAAGTCCCCAGAAAAGTTCAGGGTAACGTAACATCCATGTGTCTGTCTCCAATAATTAACAAATTAATATTTTTACATATTTGCTTCTGATTTTTTTTAGAAATAAAATATTTTAGAGTTTATGTACTCTGTATATCCTTCCACAGTTTTATTTCTCTCACTATCCAGAAGTAATTACTATCTTAAAGGTAGTCTGTGCATATTTTTATTATATATACAGCATTCACAAAGATTAATATTCTTCTTTGTTTTCAGATTTTAAATATCATAAATAGTATACTCTCTATATATAATTCTAAAATAGCTTTTAATTCAACCATATATCTAAAGATCTAGCTGTGTTAATACATATAGATTGTTTTCATTTAAATTGTTGTATTTTACTCCATTGCATGACTGTATTAGTCTGTTCTTGCATTGCTATAAAGAAATACCTGAGATTGGGTGATATATAAAGAAAAGAGGTTTAATTGGTTCACAGTTCTGCAGGCTGTACAGAAAGCATGGTAGCTTCTTGGGAGGTCTCAGGAAACTGAAAATCATGGCAGAAGGCAAAGGGGAAGCAGGCACGTCTTACATGGCTAAAGCAGGAGGAAGTGAGAGCAGGGGAGGTGCTACACACTTTTAAACTACCAGATCTCACCATAACTCACTCACTCACTATCATGACAACAGCACCAAGAGCATGATGTTAATCCATTCATGAGAACTCTAGCCCCATAATTCAATCACCTCTCTCCAGGCCCCACCTCCAACACTGGGAATTACAATCGAACATCAGATTTGGGTGGGGACACAGATCCAAACCATATCAATGACTATATTATACTTAATCTTTTTTCCTTTATTAATGGATGCTTTTAATGGTGTTAACTTATCATATCACAAACAAGAAAACATTTAAAAATCACATATTTAAGGTAAGTGCAGGCAATTTTATTAAAATATTGAAGTTATTTGCAAATATTACACAGATAAAATATAATTAAACTGATAATTCAAAAACACTTAAGGGATATATTAAGGAATATGTTATGAAGGGCTATACATTATTAATGATCAATTTTCTTCTGAAATACGTGCTCTAAAGGAAATAAAAGAAAGATCTACCAGCAGACAGCACTAAATATTCCATCATTCACACAAACATTCTCCTACAAGCCACGGCCGAGAAGACTGTCGATATGCACCTAGCCTTATCATTTTCTGTTAATATTTAGTCAATGTTTCCAATATAATTGGCTGCTTCTTCAGATCAAAGGCTTTTACATAGGCCCTACCTGCAAATCAAATAGCTATCCATGGAATATTAGAACTTGACTTGCTCCATTCTCTTATACTTTCTGTGTCTCACACTAAAGAAATGAAAGATGCATGATTCTAAGGCTAAATAGCTAGGAAGTATTCATTCAAACTTGAATATTCTTCAAAGAGACTGTGGGGGCAACTCTAATAGGAGAAAGAAACATAAAGGAAGTAAACCCAGATGTTTTCCACCAAAGTCCTCCTTTTGGCTGGTCTGATTTCTACCGGTAAGTTGAAAGTGCAATTTTAGAATGTTGGTTAATTTTTAAAAACTTATTTCAGGGGAAGATTAAAAGATTAAAAGTCATTAATAGCATGATCACAACAAGGACTTATGTATTTGGCTATTAAAAAATGAAACAGGAATGATACATGGTCCTGATGATGCTCTAAATAATTTAAATGGAATGTTCCGGTTCTTTAATGAGGGAAACAATAGTGGGTTGAGAAGACATGACAAAGCCTTTCAGTCTTGGTCTGGGACTTAACTAGAACAAAACTAGATAATAAAAAGTTGATATAAGAATTTGATTCTGATTTTGATCAAATCGAATTCTGATACAGATACTAATACAGAGACTGGTGTGGATTAAGACAAAGGGAATGCTCCCTTAATACTCACAGAAGGAGAAAAGGTGCATAAATTACTACACTGTCTGATATTTGCCTCAATTCCCAAGGATAAATATTAGTTGCCAAACTGATGGGATTATATCTTGATCAAGGTGTTGATTTGGAGCTTGGCTCCAAGGCATAAAACTTTTGAAACCCACCTTTTAAAACTATTTTAAAGAAGAGACTTAATGGCCATATTCTGGAGCTTCTCTTCACAGCATAGGTATTAATGAAGAGTAAAATGTCTTTAAATAAAATCAATAGTCAAATTACCAGACTCTTGCTTTTGCTTGTTTGTTTCAAAGTGCAAGGTTGAGTGTGCTTACTGTATCTCTCTGTGAATGTTAACACCGGAAATCCAGGACGTTTAATTCAATTGAACATTTATCAAGTACTATACTAAAGAGATGAATTGTGCCTAAAACAAAGTTTTCACCAAGTCTGCTGAGAAAGCAGCCCTTCCTCCATGTTTCATAATTTTTCATATAATTGGTTCTACTCCTTTTCCCACCTTCTCTCCTAATCTCAATCCAGGCTAAATTGGTTTAACGTTTCAGATTATTTCTAACAATCTCCCTCTTCCCTTCCATGTTTGCAAGTATGAGATATCTAGTGTTAAACAAACTTGGCTAGTTCAGAGTTCCTTTTTCCTTTAATTCAAACATTTGCTTGGAATTGATTAGTAGAACTAACCATTTCAAAATTACAATTTCTAAAATTATTTTCTGAGCCATGCTCTTTTATTATTTTTGCTTAATCTAAAAATAATGATCCCCATGGCAGATAATGAGCAAAGAAAAATAGAAAAGCACAACATATACCATTTACTAATGGATCTGAAGCAAAGTATAATGATGGAGGCCAATGCTTATAAAGAAACACATTCAGCTGGGTACGGTGGCTCATGACTGTAATCCCAGCACTTTGGGAGGCTGAGGTGGGCAGATCACGAGGTCAAGAGATCGAGACTATCCTGGCCAACATAGTGAAACTTCGTCTCTACTAAAAATACAAAAATTAGCTGGGTGTGGTGGTGTGCACCTGTAGTCCCAGCTACTCAGGAGGCTGGGGCAGGAGAATCACTTGAACCCAGGAGGCGGAGGTTGAAGTCAGCTGAGATCATGCCACCGCACTCCAGCCTGGCAACAGAGTGAGACTCCGATTCAAAAAAAAAAAAGTTGTATTCACTAATGCTCTAACATAACAAGGCAGAATTCTGTGGCCCGGGAAAAAGCCAATTTTACATCTGAATCAGGATATAAAATTCTGGAAAGACGACCTTCCCACAAATACATAAAGTTTGGGGAAACCTACAGTGAAAACAGAATTGTCAGGATCCACTGTGTGACTGATAAGGCAAATGGAGATAGGGAATGTCTGAGGCCAGGAGCTCTGCTCTCATGTTTCTCCTTTTTAGCACTGGCAGGGCCGTGGGCTAATATATGTGCTGGCAAGTCTTCCAACGAGATCCGGACATGTGACCGCCATGGCTGTGGACAGTACTCTGCTCAAAGGTAGGAAGTTGCACAAACAACCATCCAACCCTTTGGTCCCTAACCTCTTTTCTCAGTGTCCTTGCCCAACGTTGGTTGCCTCAAGGGCTCACATTTCTGACAGCATGAAAAACTAGAGATGTAACCAGTTACATCACTGTCTTTGGAGCAGCTTCCAATAACTCTGCTTCAATTATGAGCTGTGAATTGGGATCAGAATGTGGAAGAAGGAAAAGAGCAGGGAGCAAACAGTTTTCTTTCTGAATGTCTTCACATATTGACTTACCTCACTTAGTTTTTCCAAAGGGATATCAAACACCACTATCCCATTTTATAGAAGAGAAACTTGAACTGAGGTGCCAAAGGGTTAAGGGACCTGTCAAGCACAGTTGGAGATGGTGAAGGCTGGACCTGAATTCAGGCTTTTGGTTCCTCTTCCCACCAAACCACGCTGTTACTGGCCCAGGTTCTGGAGGTTGAATATTAGAGGCTGACTCTAAGCAGGCAAGAGAGCACCACTATCTCTTCCAGACAATGAGGGTCACACTCGTGAATTTTCAGTTATACCCAGCATCAACTTGGGGTGCCACTTGCTAGTGAAATAGCCATGTGTCCAGTCATTTCACTGATCTCCATCCTAACTAGAGGGAAACTCTCACATATACAGATACAACTTACAAAGCAACCTCAAATACTGAAACAGGACTAAGAAGGGAAATACGGGAAATGTCCCCTGAATTGCCTAAATTTAAACTCAGCTCATACTGTAAAGTTTATGCACTTGATTGATACAGTAACTTCTTGGCTTTTGTCTTGAGCCTGCTCAGTGTTGCTTTGTACATAACTGTAGCAATCCTGGTAAATCTGATTGTTCAGACGACAGCCTATTAGAAGCCTATTAGAAGGCTGGTGAGAGCAGGCATAGTGACAGCAGCAGGAAGCAAGAGCTGAGGGGTTGCTAAGACGAACTCAAGGCACCTCACGATCTGGAATAGTTTGGTTTGGGCCCCATGCACTTTAATAAACTCAGGAGGTTTCACACGCTGTATTAAAATACCATATATAGTAAGTGGCATTTACAATCACTTTTCTAGATCACTGCAAGAAAAATAAGAAGAGGGTAACATATGATACTTTTATGATAGGTTCCCATAAAAAGCCAGCTGTTTTCAAAGTGGGCTTGAAGATGTCAAGATCTAGGTATCTAGAAAATGCACTTACATGGATTGCCTCATTCCTCCCAAATGACATAAAATAATAGTAGTTAATACTTGTTTAAAGCTTACTATGTACCAAGTACCATTTTAAATGCTTTCATCTTTATAACATGGTTATTAGCACCTGCAGGGAGGGAGGTTAAAATTGGTCTAAATAGAGTGAGGCATCCTGGGACATCCCAACATGTTCTGGCAGTTTCAAGCTTCGGTACCTCGTCTGGAAACAGTGGGCTAATACCATGTTCCCGGGCAGTAAAGCTCCCCAGGGCAGCTCCTCAGTTTGTTCATTCTTATTTACATCCTAGAAGTCAGAGGCCTCACCAGGGTGTGGACATCTTGTGCTCTGCTGGATCTACTGTGTATGCACCATTCACCGGAATGATTGAGGGCCAGGAGAAACCTTATCAAAACAAAAATGCTATCAATAATGGTGTTCGAATATCTGGAAGAGGTAAGAGAGGTGGAGTCTATACCTGGGGTGTCTACTGGAGATGTTGATGCTTATTTATTTAATGCAGGTTCCATACATAGAGATTTTGTACTTCTTTCAAAATGATAAAACCTAGAACAGAAAGAATATAGAGTGTACCCAAATTAGCTGATGCGTTTTTTAAAAAACTTTTATTTAAGGTTCAGGGGTACATGTTCACATTTGTTATATAGGTAAACCACATGTCACAGACATTTGGTGTACAGATTATTTTGCCACGCAGGTAATAAGCATAGTACCTGATAGATATTTTTTTTCTGATCCTCTCCCAGCTGAGGCACTTTCAAGGATGTTTCACCATTTTCTCTGAAAACTTCTGCTTCACGCACACACTCCATGAAACCCCACAGCTGATTGGAGGCATTCCTTCCTGTGACCCATGTGGTTTTGCTTAACAATCTATAAATGAAGCCACTTTCAGCAATGCTAACCATAATGGATAGATACTTGTATTTACTCAAATCCCACAAATCATAAATGCTGGCATTTCTCCAAGAGTTGAATGTGAAATATTTTTGAAAGCTTCTAAGTTTTAGGTAAAGCTAGGTCTCCTGGTACTCCAGGTATTGGCTTTGTTGTTTGGTTACTCCACCAACGTATAAAATATACACATAAAAGTGCACAACACATCCATGTGTAGCTCCGTGAATTTCAAAAGCGAATATACCTGTGTAATCAGCACTCAGATCAAGAAAAAGAACATCACCCACATCCTAGAGATCCCTTGTGCTACCATTTAGTCATTATTCCCAGCAAGATAATCACTATCCCAAGTTCTAACACCATGTATTAGTTCTTCCTGTTTCTAAAAATGGTATAGAATTAAACAGCATTCACTCTTTTTTGTGGGTCTTCTTTCATTCCACTTCATGATTATGTGATTAATGTTTTTGTATCCACATTTTTTTCTGATGCATGATATTCCATTATATGTATATATTTTCATCCATTTATCCATTCTTCCTCAGACGGACTTTTGGGTAGTTTCCAGTTTTAGGCGATTATAAAATTGCGGCTACGAACTTTCTTATACCTTTTAATGAACATATATATGCATTCCTATTGGGAGTGAGTCCAGAGGAGACTCTCCTCACCAAGGCTGTGAGAGGCATCTTGTGAGGGAACCCACATCCTTGAGGAGCTACATAGTGGTTGTCCTCTTTAGGCCCAATGTCGCAAGGGAAACTTCTGCCGTTGAACTGGGTTATCTGAAGTGGTGCTTAACAGTTAATGCCAAGGTCAGTGAGAGCAGTAGTAATCAGATTCGTCTAAACCGCAGAGATTTGTGACATTGGCTAGTAATCACGGTGACCCTAGAACTGAATAGATGAGCAGCCAACTAAAGCCTTATTGGACTTGTGTGAATGGAAATGCTCCAGGTCTGATGAACAAAATGCTGACTTCAGTCATCACAATAATGGGTTCCAATTCCCAATAAATTCCCAGGCTTGAATTGGTTCAGTCCCAGAGCCTCTTGAAAGAAAGGGAGGCTCAGTCCTTTTGCATAAGGGTCCTGCCATGCAGCCAAAAATTTACACTGTAAACCTTACTTCTAGCCATCCCCAAAGGGACCTGCAATGGTTTAGCAGGATGACAGCACATTGGGGAAGAAATAATTAGGCTCTTCAGAGATTATTAGACACTTGCTCAAAACTGACACTAATTCCTGGAGATCTAAAAGGCCACTGTGATTCACCAGTCAGACTATAAAGTAGGGGCTTATAGTCAGGTGGTCAATGTAGCTTTTCACTAGCTATCTTACAGTGCTACAGAGCTTTTCAATCCATCTTACAGTGAGCCCAGTGCATCCTCCAAACTACCAAGAGGCTATTTCCCCAGTTCCAGAATGCATAATTGGAGTTGACTTTCTTCTTCTTTCAGACTGCCTTGGCAATTCTTGGTTATCTGCATTTCCAAACAGAATCTGTTTGCTAATTTCCACCAAAAATCCTGCCAGGGCTCTGACTGAATCTACAGTAAATATACAGATCAAATTGAGAACTGATATTTTTAAAGTAGTGAGTCCTCCAATCAATGAACATATTATGTCTTCCACTTACTTAGGTTTTCCTACACTGTTATATTAATGGTTGTTGTCGTTTTCAGTGTAGAGATCTTGCACATCTTTTGTTTAATATTTATTCATAAAACCTACCTGATGGGAGTTTTAGCTCTTCAACAGCAGAACTACCCAACAGAAATATAACAGAAGTCATGTATATAATTTTAAATTTTCGGCCGGGCGCGGTGGCTCATGCCTATAATCCCAGCACTTTGGGAGGCTGAGGTGGGTGGATCACGAGGTCAGGAGATCAAGACCATCCTGGCTAACACGGTGAAACCCCGTCTCTACTAAAAAATACAAAAAATAAGCTGGGTGTGGTGGCAGGCGCCTGCAGTCCCTCAGACACTCGGGAGGCTGAGGCAGGAGAATGGCGTGAACCTGGGAGGCGGAGCCTGCAGTGAGCCGAGATCGCGCCACTGCACTCCAGCTTGGGCGACAGAGCGAGTAGTTTCTAGTAGCCATATTGAAGTAAAAAAACATGGTATTTTAATATTTTATTTAACTCAATATTTTCAAAGTATATCAATATATAATACAAAAAGTACTGAGATATTTAACATTTTTAAATGCTAAGTCTTCAAAATCCACTGTGTACTTTACCATTAAAGCACATCTCAATTCAGATTAACTACCTTTCAAGTAATGAATAACCACATGTGGCTAGTGGCTACCCTATTGGACAGCATAATTTTACAGCCTTATTTTTATGCTCACTTGACCAGTTTGCAGTGCCAGTAGTGTATTAAAGTCTATTATTGGTGGGTTTCTATCTATGTCTCCTGGCGTCTCTGTGGTCTCTGCTTTATACAGATGACCTGTTATTTAGTGCATGGATAGATGTAACTGTTGTATCTTCACTGTGACTTGTGGCATTTACTCTCTTACATTATCTTCCTTTGTCTTGTTTCAATGCCTTTTGGCCTGATTTCCACTCTGGTAACAGGACGATAGCCCTTGCTTTCTTATTGCTTGGCAAATCTTTGTCCATTTGCTTGGCAAATCTTTGTCCAGCTCTTCACTTTCAGCCTTTTCAATCGCTGTGTTTTATTCCATACCGCATTAAATTGGGGTTTGCTTTTCAACCCAATGGGACATTTTTTAATAGACAAGATAAAGCCATTCACATTTACAGATATGACTCCTATATTTGTACCCAACACCATCATTTTATTTTATAATTATTGTATTGCACTCTATTTCTCTACTTGGGTCTTTGCCTTTTTAGTTCTTTTGATATTTAGCAAGGTTTTATTTTTGTTCCAGTTATTTCCATTTTCCTTTAAAGTCCAATTAATTTTATCAGAATATGTCTTGGAGCTGACTTTGTTCAGGGTTCACCTTTTCTAACTAGCTAGTATTTTCCTGCTATTATTCTTCAATGCCTTTATTAGCATTTCATTTGAATCTATTCTTCCTTTGGCATCTTGTAATTTAGTCTTCCTTTCTAATATCATTCTGTCATTTTCATCTATTCTTCTCCGGAGTTCATTCAACTTTATTTTTGATTTTTTATTTTTTGTCCATTTGTTGGTTTTTAAATTTCAGATTCAAGGTTACTGAAGCCCAGATAAATAATTGTACTTATTTTCTTTTAGGTTTTTGTGTCAAAATGTTCTACATTAAGCCAATTAAGTATAAAGGTCCTATTAAGAAGGGAGAAAAACTTGGAACTCTATTGCCCTTGCAGAAAGTTTATCCTGGCATACAGTCGCACGTGCACATTGAAAACTGTGACTTGAGTGACCCTACTGCATACCTATAAATGGAAGGCCAATGGTCAGATCTTCAAAATAAAAAGTCATCTTAAAAACCTGGATGCATACCCCGCTCTTCGAGAAATTTGGGTTCACAAAGGAAAAATGCATGAAGGGATAGATACTCCATTTTCCAGGACTTATTATACATTGCGTGCTTGTATCAAAACATCTCATGTACCTCATAAATGTACACACCTGTGTACCCACAAAATTTTTTTAATTAAAAAAGGAAATTTGAGTTTAAATAGAAACATGATAAGTGCGAGAAAGAAAACATTTTGATTTTAACTTATGGTCACTCTGATGTTCGAGTGGACTGGTTTCTTCAGGCTCTTTGATCTTTCCGTCACCCAAGGAATCTGAGTGGTTTTGTTTTTTAGATTTCTCAGTCCTGAAGATCTAAGATAAATAAACAAGGGAACTTAAGCTGGGCCAGGCTGCATTTCTGACACCTCTAAAACTAGCAACCTTTCTGCTTGAAAGTAAGAAAAAGCCTGAAAGTGCTTCTATGGTACAAGAACAGTGAGTGGTTTACAATGCTAGATTTAGTATACATGCAATACATATTCAATGAATACGTTGAGTTTAGGTAGTAGACTCTCAGCAGTATCCTTAGGTTTATCATATTGGTTGTAGAGAGAGCTGCTTTCCTGCATAATAAAGGATTTGCTGGTATTTCCATCCACACTCGCCCACATGATTATGAATGATGGCAGTCCAGGAAAACATACTCCAGATTTCAGTGAGGCTGCACTACAGGAAGGACCAGAATGAGAATGAGGCCTACCTTTATCTGAAGTGTCTCATGGAACTGGGCCTGTCAATTTCATCTAGCCATATGCATATTACAGCTACTTATTTCTACACATCATTGTATTATAGCTATGTTTTTCTGTGTTAGTTACATTGACAACAGGTACTAAGAGGAAACAAGGCCATACAAATGTCCAAAGCACCAGAAATAATTCTGGCTCCTTAAGAGTTTAGCCAGTAGGTAAGAAAATGAATACGTTGAACTAATCATTCTGGAAAATTTCTTCATGAATTTCTGCTTAAATTTGTTTGGAATGCAGAAAATGCCAGCGAATGATTACATTCTTATGTGTAGATTTTTAGAGGAAAACATAATTAACTGAAGTTTATTGTTAGAGAAATGGCTGCATTTGTGTATCTGGACACATGTACGAGAATGTTCATGGTATCACTATTTTTCACAGCAAAACCTCCAATGACCCAAATGACCATCAACAGTGAAATCAATAAATAATCTCAAAGTTATAGAATGTAATAGTTGACAGCAGTCACAATAAATGAACTTCAGCTAAACATAATGACCTGAATGAATCATGACAATATAATTTTAAGTTTACAAAAGTCCAGAAGATCACATAACACACGATATTCTTTTTATAAAATTAAAAGTTAAAATTAAAATACAATTTCCTTTTATATAACAAAATCATATAAAAGGGAAGCAAGAAAATAAGGAACTCTAGTTAACTCATAACTAGATAGGGAGGATCACACAGAAAGATTTAAGTTACTACCAGTGCTGTAGTTTTGCAGTTGGGAGGTGATTTCATGGGCATTTATTATTATGAATAACATGTCACAGAAGCAACAAGACTTGCAGTGGGTGGCCAGGAAGAAAGAGTTATCATGATGACTCTCAGGTAGTTGAGAATCTATGTCATACAATTAGCACCTTCTTAGATCTATTAGGTTGGTGCAAAAGTAATCACGGGTTTTGCCATTACTTTCAATGGCAAACCATATCTAGCACTATCTGATTTGAATATGCATCTCCTTGGTACCAAATAACTTTAGGTTGTTTCCAGAAATTTGGCTTTCAAAAAATAAATGCTGTACTCCATTGAGGACACACAAAAAGGAAATACCACATCAGCTCTTAAAGGCAATTTTAAAAGAAGCTCTGAAATATTTGAACAACAAAATCTATGCTTAGTTTTCTAAATAATCATCCTTCTGATTATTTAGGAGGCAAAACACAGGTGGATATGGATATTGTTTTAAAAACCAGACTCATGACCTGGAATGGTGAAATTTCTCAAGGTAGAGCAGGGACATTGCCTTCCCCTCAGCATCTGCTCAATGGAAATGCAAACTTTTGGACCAAAGGACTTCTTTCTCAGGAAGAACTGGAATACGGCGCCCTCTAGTGCAACAACAAATGCGTGTTTTTTTCCCGCTTGTCTTTTAGGTTTGGATGTCAAAACATTTGACTTAAGTATAAAAATATTATAAAAGTTTGAATGACAGAGGGGTAATAGCACAGAGAAACTTACTTTTCATTAGTAACCATGATGATAATATACACTTCAAAAATTGTGATATTAAATATTCTGTCAGGTTTGATAGCTACACATGAATAATGTGAAAAAATCAATATTTACTTTGAAAATGTTTTATCTTCAAGAAATAAATTTAATAGAAGAAAAAGAAAGAGATAAGTGGCCAATTTAAGAGGCCAGGCTACAAAGGGAAGAATCCTTGCATGCATTTGACATTTATCACACTCAGTGGTATATGACAGTAATCACATGCCTATTGCCTCTGTGACATGTTATTCATAATAATAAACACCCATGAAAAACTGGCTTGTCTCCTGCCTCACCTCTCCCATATTCGGTACAATACAAATGAGGCCAGCAAGGATCACAAGGAAGGAAAAACAAAAAATATGAGCATCCTATTTTTGTGTTTCTTCAGCACAAACAGTAAGACCTTTCCCCACTCTCTCTGTTTACCAAATTTTGCCCACAAAATTATCCAAACTTCTCCAGAATCACCTAACAAATGTAAATGTTTTTTAACATGAAAAAGTTTGCTTACAGAACTAAAATATTCTCCAAAGACTAAAGTTTGAAATCCATCTAATGTCAAATTCCTTTATCTAGAATCCACTACTTTTAAATAAACAGTACTTTTCACAGACTTCCAAAGTAAAGACATTTTCATTAGACAAAACATTAAAAATACTCTGTAAGTTCTTGTCTTGTTTTTGGCTGTTGTAGAAATGTTTTACTCTTCCATTTACTTACCCAGTAAGTCAGGCCAATCAAGGTAATTTACATGAGTTCATGAAATTAGATTTACTCTGCGTTTTGCTCTAAGATTCATTATATGCTTAGTTCACTAGGTTCAACTACTGGGCCACTAAAAAGCATGATTTAGAGCAGCAACTTCTCATTCTATGTAGAAGAGGCCAATGGTACTCATCATCTCTTCATACTAGTTGACAATGGGGAAAAAATCACCCCCAACCTCCCTTCTCTAGTTCCTGTTTTGCTCCATTATCCTCAGTGCAAACTCCACTGGCATTCTATCACCTGACCATTCAGGCATGTATACTCCCAACCCCTCCTAGAACATATCATGGTAGAGTGATCCCAGGTGAGACCAGAGGTTTATCCCTTCAGAATGTCCACCACTGCTCTGATCCCCAACTCCATCTCTATCAAGCTATTTGTTTGTCCTGTTATCCTAATCAGGTTTTTTGTTTTGTTTTGTTTTGTTTTGTTTTGTTTTGTTTTGAGATGGAGTCTCGCTCTGTCGCCCAGGCTGGAAGTACAGTGGTGCGATCTCGGCTCACTGCAACCTCTGCCTCCCGGGTTCAAGTGATTCTCCTGCCTCAGCCTCCCGAGTAGCTGGAACTACAGGTGACTGCCACCACGCCAGGCTAATTTCTGTATTTTTAGTAGAGACAGGGTTTCACCATATTGGCCAGGCTGGTGTCAAACTCCTGACCTTGTGATCCACCCGCCTTGGCCTCCCAAAGTGCTGGGATTATAGGCGTCAGCCACCGCACCCGGCCCCTAATCCAGTTTTAAGTCCCCTATTATATGATGCTTCTGTATCCTCCTGAAATCTTAAGGTATAAATTATACTATCTGTAATTGTAATACCACCCCAGTCCTGAAGAAATTGGTTTTAATTTTTAACCAGTAAAATCAGCTCCACTAGCATTTATGGAGTACTTACTAATGTAGCAATACTGTTCTGAGAGGGAGAAACATATAGGTAGATATGAGAAGCCTTACAGACGTTACAGTGAGAAATAACATGGAACAGTGGTGAGAATGTACACACAAACATAGTCTCTAAATACAGGGATATAAAAGTGCTATTTTTTAAAACCTCCATTTACACATCACAATGTATTCTAATTGCTTAATAGGTAAAAAACAAAACAAAACAAAAAAAACATAACGTTTTCCTAATATCCCAAACTGGAAAGTGATGAACATATTTGTCTCTTTTTACTTTAATTGATTTCTTAGAAATTTAAGATACTGTGAGGCGAACTGAATGGAACAAGCTTGAAAACCAAAGTACTTAAGTAAAATTTACTGAGTGCTTACTATGTGCTAACCACTAGCACGGCCGATTCTGGGGATAAAACCTCTAGCATGGCCGATTCTACAGAGCAAAAACCAGCAATGATATTGCACTGATGGAGTTTACAGTGTAATGGAACAAACTCGTAATAATCAGACCAGTAAGTGATGAATTATAACAGGGATAAGTGCTGCACAGTAAAGCCAGGGTGCTGAGTGCACAGCACAGAGTGCACAACGTGGATCTGACCTATGAGCGGGGAATGGGCCGGGTGTCCAGGAAGGCTTCTATGATCAAGGACATACAGCTAGAGGAAAGATCTGAGGAGCACAGAGAGTAAGCCAGGCAGAGAGAGGTACGAGTCAATTCCTTGTGACTAGAGGGTGCAGGGCAGTTCTGAGGAACTGAGAGGAAATGGGAACCAAAGGGCAAGGGGCAGCTTGATGGGAAATGAGGCAAAAGCAGCAGGGAGGGACCAGACCTTGCAGGGCCTTGTGTGTTATTTTAAGGCTAGATCTTCACCCTTAAGACAATAAGCAGCCACTAAAGAGTTCTAACTGTGTTGCTAATTAAATTCTAAGATCACTTATGCAGAGGATCTGGCACAGTTCCAGATCCATAGCAGGAGGCAGCGAATGCTGACTCCCTCCCAAACACATCCTGCAGCATTTACTGCTTTATTCAAATAGTCTACCAACTAACAATCAGAATGCGTATCTCTTCTCTTTTCACATCAGTATCATTATGAAATGAGTTAGTATTTTAAAATTTTAATCGAATGTCCATTATCTCTCGATATAATAAAGTAGGATCTGAAGTACCTTGGAAATTAGAAGTTATTTATTGAATCATAAGATAATCTCATATAGTGCTAAAATGTTATAATTAAATAAGCTTTAAAATATTTTATATTTTATAAAATATATTAATACCAAGATAAAATAGAATCAAATAAAACAATGTAATAAAGTAAATGACATAACTTACAGAATCCAAGTTCAATATTACACATTTACTTAGCAAGCTACAATATGCCTTCAAGGAAAGCTGAGAAATCTACTTAGAAACCATCTGCAGTTTTTGGCATATCAACCATCTAATCCAAATACAGGGCTTGTGCCCTATGTACAGCAATTCCTTGCTTTTCAAATTTCTTATTTTTTTTTTCAAACGTTTCTGCAGCAATCCATTAAGACAGTTTGCAAACAATCAAATATTTGACCTAAAATATGGCAGCAACACATTTTAAAATTTACATTTGCTTGGATGGAAAGCAGCTAATCATACTGATCTAAAAAAAATAACAACAATTTCGGAATCTTTGGTAGCCAATTACCAGAGGGGCATCACATCAGGGAACCACACTCTTCCCAGGTATTTGGAGACTTCAGTGTGAATTTCATCTAGGCTATAATCCTCATCGGGGATCAAAACTTCCTCCATTATAGAGAGCTGTGTTAGCCTTCTCCCACACAGTCTTACGAACTCGACGAAGGCACTGCAGCTGACTTCACATTCGCTGAGGCCCAAGGCTGTTAGGTTTGTACAGTGTTCAGCAACACAAATAAGTTCATTATCAAGAGGCTGAAGACCACTAGCACACACCACTAACTCAGTCAGTCGAGGACAGTTGAGACCTATCCGTCCTAAAACCACTTTGCTGACTGAACAACCAAAATAAAGGTGAGTAACAGGGGTTTCTTCTTTGAAGAACATCTCAAATTCCTCTTCACACAGAAAGAAGTACATAACAACATTAACGCTAGGGGAATGTTTAATAAGTGCATCCCAACTGTGTTTTTTAATAGCATGAAATTTAATCTGTCCAGGATTTTCACTCACAACATCAATTCGAAGATGTTCAAGGTTAACATGAGTCTCACTTGAGAGTGCAAGGAGAAGTTCATCAGTTAGGATATAATAATTCAACGCCAGTTCTCTAAGGCCTTGACAATGATCAGCTACACAAAGAATTCCTGTGGGAAGTTGGGGAAAATTCTTAAGAACAAAGAATCATACTGATCCTAATACAGTATTTTGTAAATTTAAATTTGATATTAATTATTCATTATTTGCGAAAAAGCTATCTAACAACTTCTGAGAGCATGTCTGCCAGGAGGTATTAAGTATATAATGAAAATCATATGTATATATGTAAAATTAAAATATCTCAGGAGAAGGTTACTATAACTATACCTACCTTGCAGATTAAGAAGTCTTTTGAAAAAACTTACTTAAATAATTTATGATTCATAGGAATATAATTTTCAAAAGAAACTGCATCTTTATAGTTATTGTAATAAAAATATCATATCATTCTAGCTTTAAAAAATGTAACCCACCATCAGATGAAACATGAGGACAGTTACTCATTTTTAGAAGTCTTAGAGTGTCACTATTATTGGCCACAAGAATCTTCAATGAGGGATCATCCACTGGTGTATCTTCAATTTTGATTGATGATAACGATTTTGAGTTGATAAAAACAACTGTAAGTGCTGACACAAAATGAGACTTGCATGGCCATAAGAAAAAATTATGAAAACATTATTTTAAAATGTACAGCTTTAAGAAGTTCACTAAAACCATATCAATACATGCTAATGATAACATAGGAAGAACCATGAACATATGGCTGTTTCCACAGAATCATTTTCCAGTAGAAGATATTTTTATAATGAAGTATAGTTTTATACTTTTTATAACTGATAAACAAAATAGTGAGGAAAAAAAGCTCCAAAGATTTCATAAAACATGTCTTCCGATTACTTCAATTAAGGATTTGGTTTTCAATATTAAAAGGACATAATTATTGTATATTTATTTCCTAGAACAGGGGTTGGTAGATTACAGACAACTTGCCAAATCCAGCCTATGGTCTGTTTCTGTATGGCTCACAAAGAATGGTTTTTGTATTTTAAATGGTTGGAAAATTTTTTAAAGAATAGTATTTTATGACATGAAAATTACATGAAACTTGAATTTCAGTATCCCTAAATACTGTCTGATGGGAACACAGTCATGCCCGTTATTTAAATATTGTCTGTGTATTTGTGTCTGCTTTCAGACTCCAGTGTTAGAGTTGAGTAGTCGCGGTGTAACTAGTTGGCCCCCAAAGCCTGAAATACTTGCTATCTGAATCTTTTTGACCCCTACCCTAGAAGAAACAGAATTTTTATCTGATTTATCCACTCCCATATGTCTAGCACTTAAAATAGTATCTGGCACATAGCATGGCAAATGGACGATAAAAATTTGTTGAATGAATAAATGAGATTTTAATTCATTTTATAAGATTTCACAATCTTCAGTGACAGCCTTTTCCTAGCAAATTATCCAAAGTAAATCCAAGTCTGTAAATGCTTTGAAGACTGACAGACTAAAGCTTACTTCTAGTTTGACCTGAAAATGAGTAGAACTTCAGAAATTTTCAGATTCAGTATCTTTTGGCAAAGACAGAAAGTCTGGAAACCAAATCTGTACATGATCATTTTTCCCTTTTCAAAATCAATCAAGTTGGATTCTACCAAAGGTTCTATTATGCCTAACAGAATGACCAAATTGGTTATAAATGTTCATTAATTTATAAGAAAACTTATTGATTTATACTAATCGTAAACTGGTTTACACAAATTTTGAAACGGCAGAAGGCTAGACTTCTTCAGTAAATTTTATGGTGCCAAAATTATTAGGGAGATATAAACACAAGGTTTAGTTTCCCTTTAATCAACTGTCAACTGACTGCTTTAGTCCTGAAGGACGACTTTAAAAACCATTAGAGTACATATTTCATTATAATAACAATGTATTAGTTTAGTACTATTTATACTTGGCAAAATGCTATACTTTTATTTTTCCTTAGTTTACAGATTTAAAAAACTGAGTCTCAGAGAGATCCATGACCTTGCCAGAGCTCACTTTAAACAGTAGAGGCAGAGCTTGAAATGAAGCTTGCTAATTAATTCCTGGTATCTAGCTCTGGTGACTGCACCAGCGAACCTAGAAGCTGGCCCTGGAAGCTGATGTGCAACATTAGAGACAGCTTTTAGAATATAAGAAGAATTTCAGGGTAATCTGATTCTGTAGTTCATAAACAAGGAAATAACTATCTAGAAGTGGTAAATTTCATCGGATTACTTACATTACTCTAATCCCTAAATGACCCATTTTTTTCAGCACATCCCTTTAGAAGATAAACAGGCCAGCAGAATTACTGGCTAGAAGAGTGCCATGACCCAGTTTATAAGAGAGATGCTGCTATTCCTCTATCTTCTTCCATAGGAAAATTTCCATTAGCCAGCTTTACCAACTACCATAATTTAATGCCTATCATATATCAGGCACTATTCTGACTCTAGGTTTATAATGGTAAACAAAATAGAATCTCTGCCTTCAATGAGTTTATGTTTGGTGTAAGGAGAAGAGAATAAACACATTAAAAAAAAAAGGTGGTTTCAAGTACTGATGAATGATATGAAGAAGATAAAAATAATGTAACAGTAGGGTACATTATTACTGGAGCAGGGGGTGCCATTTTCACAGTTAAGGAGGGGCTCTCCAAGGAGACGGCATTCAGGTTGAAGTCTGAACGAGGAGAATATGGTATTAGTTTCTATGGCAGAGCGTGGCTGGTTGCTTCCCGGCAACCATTCTTCCTTTGTGTGTTAAATCAGTTCCAATTTTTAGCTGGGCACACTGCCACCCAGCTCAAAGATTCCCCAGACTCCCTGGAATCCGGTGTGGTCAGACTTAGAGGTAAACAGAAAACACTGTGTAGTACTTTTGGGTGGTCCCCTTGATAAGGAGAAGGCACACCCTTCTTCCCCCATGTCTAACACCCTAGCCCCCAGAGCAAGGACATGATGGTTGGAGCTCAGATGGTCATCTTGAAGACACACCTTGGAGAGAGTGGAGCAGCTGGAAGAAACCTAGGTTCCTACCACCTTCATACCAGCTATGGACTCTCACCTATCAATTTCTTTAATGTGAGAGAAATATACTTTGATCATGTTTTTAAGCCACTTTTCTTTTGGAGTTCCTACTGCATGAATGTAAACATCATGCTAGCAAGCGTAGTTCATTTAGTTAAATATTATATTGTTCCACCTCCAAAAGAGAGGCCACAGAATCACAGGAAAAACATCCACTATTGCCTCTACATGCTCTATGTTCAAAGTAAAATAAGCACAATATCCAAATTTTATATTAATGACACTGTGGGAACAATGACTACAGTTACAAAATATATCTAAAGAATGAAAACATGCATAAACTATTTTTGCAAAAATAAGTGCTAGTCAACAGAAAACAGCTTGAAATAGTACTTTGAATACAAATAGGAGATGGTCTGTCTTTAGGAAAAAATGGCTTTTGCCTAGTTTCGCAGTCTTTAGGGATTGTAGTATAGCTCATCAAAAACGCATAATATCCTTACCTCTGATACATTCATGAAACTTGGCTTGGCTGTTGAAATCAAGCCCAAGGTCTGGATGGAACAATTTACCAGCTGAGAGAGTATACCACAGGCAGCTTCTGCTGACTCGACACTACTGTCAACCTAGACAGACAATTTTTAATCTCAAATAATTTCCTGAAGATAATTTATCAGAAATAATGGCAATGTAATTATTTAGTAGAATTCAGTTGCAAAATTTTATTCATTCCTTGAGTTATCGTCTAAATGAGTACTTTTTCTTCGTACAAAATGTCTCAGACTATAAAATGAAAAACAGAGATGATGACAAATTAGCTTTCCAAGCACGTCATATTTTCAAATCTTTTACAATTACCTGAATTTTAATAACGGCATACAAATGATGGAAACTGCATTTTAAGTTTTTCAATTACAGTTCAAGTTCTACACTTCAATAGATGCAAGTAACTGTAGAAAAACAGGAAACCGCTTCGGATAAAATGCTTTGCAAAACTCACTGACTGCCTCAAAATAAGGCTCTAGATATACAAAAGCATTGTTAACAAAATGTAAGTCATGGTTTCCATTTAATGCTTATTTTTCTTACCTTAAAGCTGACATATTGAAGATGGGCAGAATGCTTTTTAATGATCTGCTGAATGAGATCAGGATGAGTGGACTTAAAATATGAAGTAGCTGACTGGTTCAGTTCAAATTCAAACTTTCTCCAAAGGTCAGGAATATGAAAAACTTCATTCCATCTCCTACATACAGAAGATGCACGGGCCCGATCTAGTAAAGGAAGATACTGAAAAATTCGTAATACTACATGGTGAGGCAAACTCCCCCAGTCTAAACGAACTGTGTGCGTATGAGTCTGGTTGAGAGAAGAGTAGAACCCAAGTTTTGGCTGTTTCACTGCTCCTGACAACTGGACAATTTTATTCTCAACAGATAAACTGTTCCTCTTCATTCTGTAAACATTAGAAAGTGTTCAGTGTCTGATAGTTTTTTCACATTTCCACCAAATATTGGCACTCTAACTGTACAGAATAACATTAGAAAATGAAAAATTGTTTAATTAATACAATTTTAGTAGGTATCTTCCACTTTCACGCATGGATAGGTGCTACCTCGTGCTGGGCATACAGAGATAAAGAAGTACAAACCTGTTCTCAAAGACTTATGGTCAAATGGTGAAATACAGTGATAAATGCTAGGACCAAAGTTGGGATAAGTTTCAATGGAAAGAAAAAAGGATGCATGTGATTGAGTTTGTGTGTGGAGGAGGTGGCTTGGGAGGCTTCCAGGAGGAAATGTCCAAGGAAGCAGTGTATGTCCCAGGTTTTTTTTTCTTTTTTTCCTAGTCAATTATTGTATTTTAATTTTAAAGGAGGAAGTATCACATTGCAATTGTGCTAAACAAACAAACAAACAAACAAAAAAACCGCATACACAAAAACCTGGGAGGGCTGGGAAATAGTAAAACACAATTAAAAGCATAGGTCTAGATAAGTCCCTACTCTGCTACTTACTAACCATATGATCTTGTCAGAACAAATTACTCTAAGCCTCAGTTTCCTCATCTCCAACAAGAAAAGTACCTATAAGATCAATGTGAGGATTAAAGTACCAGCAGATAGTTTAGTTGTAGTCTGTGTTGGTATATTAAATTGTTCAGTGCAGTTTTCTGAACTGTTTTCATTACTTAAGTCAAATCAAAACTCTAACAAAAACTCAAATGATCTGCAACAATTTTCAGATGACAGCCAGGACACAGGAGCTCAGAGAAGTTAGATATGGCAGGGACAAAGTCTTAGTTCAAGCAACACACCTGATCCTCTCCAGTAAAGCAGCCAGGGAATGAGCATTCTTACCCTCCAAACAGAAATGATGAATCTCTAGATACTAGCCAGCTTGGGACACAACTAAGTTCCAGCAAATTTGAAGTCCAGATATGTCCAAGTATATATGGTCATCTTGTACATATATTTTATATAAGAATACAAAGTATTTTAAGTATACAATTATTTGAAAGGCAAAATAAAATAATGGTAAGAGTGGTTCTGAACTTTACTGAACTTTGGTTAACTATATAACCCCCCTTTAACCCCTGCAATATTAGGAATGTACACAGGGAAGATTCAGTGTCATAACTGAAACACACCTTGAAATCTAATAAAATATTTATGTAATAAGAAACTATCTCTGTCTTGTGATTCACTGTGTCTGATGTGACACATTTCTTAAGCACAACATAGAGTTTGATCCCAGAAGCAGGAATGACCTGTAAAGTCACTGAACACAATGAAAAGTCATCTTTAGGGTTTGGAAAACTGAAATGAGAAGCAAAAATAGTTACAAAGCTGCATCTCAAGCATCAGGCAAAAGAGCTACCACATACATTTTAGTCTGACTAAACCAGTTACAGGCATGACTCAGGCCCTGTCCAGCAATACTATGTAGACCATGTGAAACTGCTGACTACCAAGAATTCAAAGCATATGCTATTTTAAAAGGCCTGATCTACTACTCTTCAATGCTAACTCCTTAATACTGAAAGGTACAAGAAGAGATGCTGGATTCTAAACTCTGATGTGGAGCATAGTCAATGACATTTTGCTTGTAACCGTATCATTTGGAAATCTACAAAATGGATAAATTTTCACTAAGTTTTTATAAAGAAGTTACCCTTAATAGAATCGTTTACTTGAAAACCAGTGATGCTCACATAAAGACATCACTCAAATGCCAGGTTAGAAAACTACCTGGCAGTTCTAAACAGAGGGACTGTGCTATATATTAAATCTCATTGTATGTGGCATGGATTGTTAAAATTATTTAATAATATCATTAAATTGCCAATTCACTGATAGTAGAATCGCAATAAGTAATTAAGGGTATTATATTAATACCAGTAACTTCTTAAAAATAATATTTTAATTTTCTTTTAAGTTGTATAATCTTCAAAGCATAAAGATTATACTCATCCACAAATCAAAAATTTCATGTAATTTTATAGCTATGTATATTGTAAAATATATTTTAGACAAATTGATCTTTATTAGCTTGAAGACGTTAATCTAAACAGTCTAGCCTAAAGATATGTGACCATTTAAAAAGTCGATCATTTCTTTTTCAAGCCTTTCTTACCTAAGGAAGGCTTCCAGATTAGAGTTCACTCTAAACCAATGAAATGAAGCAATGGTTGCCGTGGGGTACTCACCAACATCTATTTGATTTCACTTCTTATCTTGGTAAAATACCACAAAAACACATTCATCAGAATACATAAATAAACATCCAGTAATTTCTATGCTTAGGCTCTTTATATATCACTCTGTATATTGAAGGATTTTGTTAGGAAATTATTGATTCTAATACTGTTTTTTGTTGTTGTTCATTAAAAAACTAGCCCTGCCGGGTGCGGTGGCTCACGCCTGTAATCCCAGCACTTTGGGAGGCTGAGGCGGGTGCATCATTTGAGGTCAGGAGTTCAAGATCAGCCCGGCCAACATGGTGAAACCCCGCCTCTACTACAAATACAAAAATTAGCTGGGTGGTAGTGGTGCACGCCTGTAATCCCAGCTACTTGGGAGGCTGAGGCAGGAAGGCAGCAGTTGCCGTGAGCTGAGATCATGCCACTGCACTCCAGACTGGGCAACAGAGTGAGACCCTGTCTCAAAAACTAAAACAAAACAAAATAAAACAAAACAAAAACAAAAACAAACTCCAAAAAACTAGCATGGTTAGTGGAAATCTTGTTACGATTCCCAGGAATTATTCTTGAGGCTCTACCAAGTCTATGGATCAAAGAGTGAATGGACTCTAAGAATCCATATTTTAATTAATGTCTATAGAGAGATACTACAACAAATGTGAGAGAATTCATGACCACAATTATTTGTTTATAGGCTTTGTAAATCTTCCAGTTCCAGATTTTAGCAGCGCATAATACCATTACAGTTATAGTAAAGAGGCAGACATGTGATTTTTATTATTTTATCATTCCCATATGAATATAGGTGGACTAGTCTCTGTTAATAGAATATATGCTTCATATTTAAAAATCATTTCATATATAGTGATAGAGATGGCATCGATTCAGTCATACTCTGAGGTTTGCCAAATTTCAGGAAAATGACTTGTCAGAGTTAGCAGGAAAGTCTATGGAAATTGAAGAAAATAGTAATATAGGTCTACAGCAGGATAAAACTCAGAGCCTTGGCATCATGAATAAATGTCGTAAGGTAAAAATAAATAAATACATTCTACTACTTTTGTAAACCAAACTCAACTACACAGAGGAGGTAAACAAGGCAACCTATTAATTTACTAAACAGTTCCCTTAAAACTCTACTGTCTACCACCTGTTAATTTTCCATTTCTCTCTGAATCCAACTCCTAAAGCAGAACTGGGGAGGACAGGCTAGCGGAATGTATTTGAGCTCAGGATCTACCATTTGATTTCCTCACTGCCACCTACTGTTCCACAGTTTTCCAGATAATGCCACGGTTGGCTGTCCTTCCTTTATTCCAGAAGTAGAGGGAAAGGAACTCCAGGGAACACTTTCAGTGAAACACCAAAAATAAAAGAAAGACAAGTCGAGTTACTAGTTATTCCTCAAATCAGGTAACACACAATTTTATTTAATGCAGAAACTTTTCTCCTGAGTTACACTTATGGCTAATTTCTGTGCCAATAGGCCATTCTTCATGTGAGAATACTGACATAATACTGACATATCAATAGGGAGTTGCTACCTAAGACCAATAAGAAGATAGCGCACCACTACTTAGATCAGTTCACTGAAGTCTTCTGAATCAGATGAATTACTTCTCTGGTTGCTGAAGGAACGTGATGGCTGTCTCATAGTCACGAGAATGTTGAGGACAGGTAGGGAACAAAACCAGAATACAGGACCCCACCAAGTGATAAGCCATTCTTCCAAAAAGGGAGAAAAGAGAAAGTTGGACATGGATCTTCAGCACAACTTCAGAGTATGAAACAAGTTTATTAGCACTGAGGAGCTCCACTAACCACCTTAACTTAAATGTCTTTTTTGATGTGTTTTCTAATTTGGTAGATCAGGTGACCACATGAATGGGATCTCTAAAAGTATCTTAGAGATTGCCCACAGTATTCTTGAGGGCAAGATTATCAAAGACAGATGAGATGAAGACTGACTGAACATCCACAGTCAACTCACTAAAGGCCATGGAAGCAGCTCTCCTCTGCACCATCACTAGGTTCTTTCAGATTGGTGAAATGAATACCCAAAAGTTACTTTTAATAGTTTCAAGTTTTCAATGGTCACAACAATAGAAATAATAGGAGAATACTACAGATAACAGAATATAGGAATATAGATGCAAAATTATCTGAAAAGGGTGGATAAATGTGTTGGGAGCAGCAAAAGTAAACGGAAATAACGGTTAAACGTCCTTTATTTAATCTCCTTCCTAAAGTTTCACGATGAGCCATCAGATTGTTGCCCCAGGCAGATGGTCTATGTTAAGGAGTCTGGAATCCTAGTTACCAGTGCAATGGCAGGGAAAGCATGGCCTGGACAGGAGGGCCGAAGCCTCGCGCTCCAAAATATACATAAAAACACACAGTTTTCCAACAAAAGAATGGGGCAACACCTCTTTCTACTAAATATAATCCAAGCAACGAACAAAACATAATTTGTTGGAGACACTGTCAAAAAGATTTATGTACTTTGCAGCCCATAAGACTCTAAGTTCCCTTCTAAATCTAAAAGTTACAATTCTTTTAAAATTTCAAATCAAATAAAATATCACCCAGGTATTAAGGAGACAAAAGATGAAAAATATTTATGTCAAATATTTCCTAAAGCAGAAGCTGCCATCTTGGCAGTGTTCTGGCACTTTGTCACTGGTTCAGCGATTTTCTACACTCAAGTCTCTCTGTGGTATCAGCACATATCAATTTAAGAAGAAAAGTTTTACTTCCTAATACACATAATATGTATGCTTATTTTTAAATAAATCATACGAAAACTGAAGTTTTCCAAATATATGTAGATTGAAAACACCTTTGGAGACGCAAGGGGCAAAGCTGAACTGGGCAGTTTGTGAAAATCCCTGAATGGGGGGCGCCAAGGGCATCTGTTTCTCTCTCCACATCGACCCCAAAGTCGCGTCTCCGACTCTGGAAGGGAAAAGGGAGCGGACAGCAAGCAAGGCCCATCCGCGGGGAGGCCTTTCAAGCCAGGGGGAGCCCGCCTCGGGCTGGGCATGCTAAGGGAGCTAACAACGAACACAGGTGTTTCCAGAAATCATTTTTGCAAGATTTTCCGGGAGAAAATAATCATAATTTCTTCTTCAATTTCTTATTTTGGAAGCGTCTTAAAAGGCACACTCGCCAAAGACAAAGACGGAACACCTTAAAGCGCACAGATGAGCGCTTTCAACTCGCGAGAAGGCTACTTTTTGACATTTCTTTGTGGTAACTATCAACTCCTGCGAAGTTAGCTGCAAGCAGTCGTGCAAAAAGCAACCTCGGGTATCAGTGATCACTGGACGAACGCCGCCCTTTCTAGGCTCACTCCACCGAAGAGCCAGACGCGCGGTTCATGGGGTGGCCGGGTGGGCGCCCAGCGTTGCGGAAACCCAACCCCGCGAGAAAGCGGACGCCCTGGGGCTGCACTTGCACTTCAGCACTGGCGGTCCGAGTCAGGTCCCGCTCACCCCGGCTTCGGGGGCGGCTGGGCCCGGGCGGCTGAAGCGGTCGCTCCAGGGGGCACGGGGCCGCAGGTGACCGCCCAGACGTGGCGCAGGGCGCGAGCACAAGCCTCCCGGGCAAGAAGAGCGCGCCCATCCCGCCCCACGTCGCCACCGCCGGCGGTGCCCCCGCGACACCCGAAAGATGTGCTACCTTTCAAGGGTTTCCGCGCGTGCTCGGCGTTCGCGGGCCGGGCCAAGGCGCTGGAGTCCGGCGGTCCGGTCGGCGCCGTGACGTGCGCGAAAGACGCCGGCTCCGCGCACTGGGGGCACAGGAGCGCCTAGGCGCCGGGGTGCGCGCAGACTGCAGCGGCCCAAGGCTCCGCCCCGCCTGGCCCCGCCTCGCGCTCTCTCCTCAGAGGCCGCCTCCCACCGCAGGCGGCAGTGCTGGAGCTGGCGCCCACCTGGCAGAGCTCGGAGTCACGCACGGCGATCTGAGCCCCCAGCCCCTCCTCCCACGGGGGCTGCGGTTCCGGGAGCGCCCCTTAGGTAGCATGTGGGAGGCTTCCTGCCTGCTGGTCTTCAGCTAATTCCCCGTGGCCACCTGCCTGTGACTCCAACGCTTGTGGTTTCTGGGACTTACTGCCGGTGAAGCGCACCCCTTTATCAATGCACAATTGCAGGTGACCCTCGAGCAATGGGAAGAGAGGTTAGGGGCGCCAAACCCTGCACAGTCGATCGGGGTATAACTTTTGACTTCCCCAAAACTTAACAATTAATAGCCTACTGTTGACTGAAGCCTTACCAAGAACATAAACTTTGGATGAACACGTATGCTGTATGTTATATATATTATGTACTGTGTAATATAGTATCTGCAGTATGGAAATCCATGTGTAAGTGGATCCATGCAGTTCAAACCCGTGTTGTTCAAGGGTCAACTGTCATTGAAAGGAACCGTCTACATATCAAGTGATAACAGCTCAGTGTGAAATGTGTGTATATCACCTCTCCTTGTTCGTGCTGTACAACTCAGCCCCCAGGTATGATCACTCAATAGTTCACTGTGTAAACTACCAAACCAATACGCAAACAAGTATATAGTGATAGATAAGGACTTTATTTTTTCTTGTTCACGTTTTAAAATCTGAGATCAAGCTATACGTAACTTTCGGGAACTTACTCTTTTGCCTACTGTCAAGGATACAGTTCATATTGATACACAGATTCTTTCATACTTTTTTTCCGAATAACTTTATTGAAGTATAATTGACAAACTCCACATACTTGCAGTGTAATTTGACAAGTTGTGACACCGTTGAAACTACCACTGTAATCAAGATAATGAACATACACAAATCTCCCAAAAGTTTTCCTATTTTGCGCGGTAATTCCTCCTTCGGGCTCCTCTCCTTTCTGCTTGGTGACCCTATAGATTAGATTCTGTTTCTTATTGTAACATAAATTGAATCACACAGTGTGTACTCTTCCTTGTGGTCTAGCTTTTTGCACTAAGCATAATTGTTTTGACATGTCTATGTTGTTGCCTATATAATGTTCCTTTCTTTTTATTGTCAAGTAGCATTCCATTGTATGGTTATACCACAGACTGTTTATGCATTCATCTCATGACAGAAATTTGGATTATTTCTTGTTTGAGGATGTTATACATAAAGCTGCCTTTACTTTTCAATTTTAAATGGATATATGCTTTCACTACTCTGGAGTAAATATTAATACCTACGAGTAGAATAGCTGCATTGTGTGATAGGTCTATGATTAACTTTAAAAAAGGACTGTCAACGTGTTTTCCAAAGAGGTTGGACTATTTTACATTCCCACCAGCAGTGTATTAGAGTTCTAGTTTCTCCACCTCCTCACTCACACTTGGTATGACCAGTCTTCTTAATCGATAGGCATCTAGGGGCATCACACTGCAGTTTTAATTTGCATTTCTCTAGTGAATAATGAATTTCCTATTGAATTTCATAAGCTAATTTACCAACTGAACATCTTCGTTGATGAAGTGTCTGTTCAATGTTTTTGCCCATTTTAAATTGAGTTGTTTGTTTTCTCATTATTGTATTTTGAGAATTTTTAAATATATTCTGGATACAGGACTTCTGCCAGATATGTATGATTGTGACTATTTTTTTTCCAAGTCTGTGGCATGTCTTTTTTTTTTTCCTTGAGATGGGGTTTCGTTCTTATTGCCCAGGCTAGAGTGCAATGGTGCAATCTTGGCTCACTGCAACATCTGCCTCCTGGGTTCAAGTGATTCTCCTGCCTCAGCCTCCCGAGTAGCTGGGAGTACAGGCATGCAACACTGTGTCTGGGCTAATTTTGTATTTCTAGTAGAGACTGGGTTTCTCTATGTTGGTCAGGCTGGTCTCAAACTCCTGACCTCAGGGGATCCGCCCACCTCAGCCTCCCAAAGTGCTGGCATTACAGGCGTGAGCCACTGTGTCTGGCCTCATTTTCTTTTCTTTTCTCTTTTTTTTTGAAACGGAGTCTCACTCTGTCGCCAGGCTGGAGTGCAGTGGCTTGATCTCGGCTCACTGCAGGCTCTGCCTCCCGAGTTCAAGAGATTCTCCTGTCTCAGCCTCCTGGATAGTTGGGATTATAGGCGTGTGCCACCACGCCTGGATAAGTTTTTGTGTTTTCACCAGAGACGGGGTTTCACCATGTTGGCCAGGCTGGTCTTGAACTCCTGACCTCAAAGGGATCCACCCGCCTCAGCTTCCCAAAGTGATGGAATTACAGGCATGAGCCATGGCGCCCCGTGCCAGCATCGTTTTCTTAATGGTGCCTTTTGAAAAGCAGAAGTTTTAATTTTGATGAAATCCAGTTTATCAATTTGTTTTTTTATGGATCATTTGTTTGATGTTAAACTTAAGAAATTTTTTTCTAAGTCAAGGTCACAAAGACTTTCTTTTGTATTTTCTTCTACATGGTTTATAGATTTAGATTTTGCATTTAGGTCTATGATCTATTTGAGTTAATGTTTGTGTATGGTGCAAGATAGAAGTCAAGGTGTATTTTTTTCATGTGCAGGTTGCATCCAATTTACCTAGCACTAGTTGTTGAAAAGGCTACTATATTTTTCCATTAAATTGCCTTTGCACTTTTGTGGGAAATCAGTTGTCCATGTTTGTATAGGTATATTTGCAGACCCTCTGTTCTATTTCGTTAATATATTTTCCCAACTTTACACTAAAATCACATTGTCTTGATTTCTGTAGCTTTATAACAAGTACTTGTACTGAAATCACATAGTTTTAGCCCTCCAACTTCTTCTTCAAAATTGTTTTGTCTATTCTAGATTCTTTACATTCCTGTGTGATTTTTTTAGAACAAGTTTGTCAATATCTACAAAAGTATTGCTGGGATTCTTAGGGAGTATTGGCATCTTTAAAACGTTGTGTCTTCAACAAACATGATTGATAGAGCACTCTTATTTACTTAAGTCTTCTTTAATTTCTCTCAACAACATTTGCAGTTTTCAGGGTATAAGTCTTACACATGTTTTGTCAGAACTATTCTTAGATATTTCATAGTTTTTAAATGTTATGGTAAATAGTATTGTTTTTTAAATTTTAATTTCTATTTGTTTGTTGCCAGTATGAAGACATGCAATTGATTTTTTTATATTGGTCTTGTATCCTACAACCTTGCTAAAATCACTTATTAGTTTTATTAATAGACATTTTTATTAGAATCTAATATATTCCATTGGATTTTCTACATAGACGGTCATGTTGTTTGTGAATAAAGACAGTTTTTCTTTCAATATAAAATGCATTTTTATTTTTTCTTTCCCGATTGCACTATATCACCAGTACAATGTTAAATAATTAACATTAATAATGAGATATATCAATGACATTCATTGGTTTGAAGACTCCTTATTTTTAAGAAGTGAATTCTCCCCAAACTGATTTCTACATCAAGGTGAGAACAGACTCTTTTGTCTTGTTCCTCATCTAAGAGGGAAAATGCTTCATCTTTAATCATTGACATATTGCATGGATATGCGTATTGCATAGATGCTCTTCATCAGATTAAGAAAATTCCCTTTTATTCCTACTTTGCTGAGAATTTTTAGATGAGGAATGGATGTTAGATTTTGTGAAGTACTTTTGTGTGTCAATTGAAATAATCTTATTGTTTTCCCTTTAAGTTTATTAAAATGATGAACTACATTGATTTTCAAATGTTAAACCAACCTTGCATTTCTGGCAAAAGACTTATTTTATCATAATTTATTATCCTTTTTACCTGTTGTTTGAGTCAATTTCCTAAAATTTTGTTTAGAATTTCTGCATCTAGGTTCATGGGGGATATAGGTTGTACTTTTCTTTTTTAGTAATATCTTTGTAAAATGTTGATATCGAGTAATCCAAGCCTCATAAAGCAAGCTGAGAAGTATTTCCTCCTATTCAATTCTGGAAGAGTCTATATAGAAATGGTATTATTTATTCTGAAATGTTTGGTTGAATTCACTAATAAAGCCATCTGGGTCTGGAGTTTATTTTGTGGGAAGGCTTTTAACCAGAAATTCAATTACTTTAATAAATATAGGGCTTTTCTTCTATTGGGTTAGGTTATCTATTTCTTCTTAAAGGAGCTTTGGTAGTTTATATCTTTAAATAAATCTATCCATTTCATCTGGATTGTTAAATTGATAGATATAATATTGTTTATAATGTTCTCTTATTTTAATGTCTGTGGTATCTATAATGATGTCACTCTTTCATTCCTGATGTTGGTCATTTGTGTTTACACTCTTTTTTATCTGATCAGTCTGGTTTAAGGATTATCAATTTTATCGATCTTCTCCAAGAACCAGCCTTTGGTTTAATTAATTTTCTCTATTATTTTTTCTGCTTTATATTGCATTGGTTTCTCTTCTCATCTTTATTTCCTTTCTTTTGAATTTAAATTGCTATGTATTTTCTAGTTTCTCAGGGTAGACTCTGAGTTCACTGATTTGAGACCTTTCTTCTATTCTAACATAGGCATGCAGTGCTATAAATATACCCACAAGTACTGCCTCAGCAGCATATTGTCAATTACTAAACTCAGGGTGTCCACTAAACTTAGTCTGGATTCCCCTTCTCTGTGTAGCAGACTAGACATTCTTTTAAGGCAACAAAATAGGGGTAATCATAGGATTTATCTCATTTGTTTCTTACCTCTTGGAGATCTTTGTCTTTTGTTGCCTGATGTCTTGTTTCTTAAAAGTATTGGAGCTCTGAAAATGACTCCAAAGTGAAGACCTTAGAAGCAGCCTCAAAAGCAAAGTTTCTCTCTGATCTTTTGCCCTTCTGTCTCTCACCCCTCATACTCCCCTGAGGCAAACCATAAAAACTAGAATTCCTCTTCCCCAAGGTGGGTCATAGAAACCAGAACCGTTTTCCCCAAAGCCAACCATAAAACCTAAAATGTTGCTCTAACCTTCCTCTGCCTTTTGGGTAACAGCTGGCTGTAAAGAAATTAAGATCCTCATTCCAGAAGGGTCCTACCCTATACCCAGGAAGAAGAAATGCTACAGTATTTCTTCTTCAGGAAGAATCTAATCAAACAGACCTTGCTAGGTTTTTCCCAATCAGCCTATTACCATTAGCTCATACACTTTTGTTCATCTAATTACATTTCTACACACTGTCCCTGCTTCATCAAACCCAAACAAAAATCAGATAGCTCCCCTGTACCTTTGTGTCTTCGTTCTGAAGATTCCCAGATCACATAAAGCTATGATCAAATAACTTTGTTATGCTTTTCTCTTGTTAACCTGTTGTCATAGGGATGGATGCTGGCTGTGACCTATATAATGACAAGGAGGAAAAAGATCATTCCCTTTGTATTCCTACAAAAGTCATTGTTTCAAATACTTTGTGTATTGTTTTTTGTTGATTTTGTTGTTTGGTTGGTTGGTTCTGGTTTTGTGTTTTTGTTCTTTCATGCAGAGGGACAATCTATTTCTCTATCTTGGTTGTAATGAGAAATCTCTTCCTCATACTTCATAATGGCCAAATGAGAAATTTCCTTATATGGAAACATTGCAATTATTTTAACCTTCTTCTATTGCTGGACATTTAGTTTTTACTATTATAAAGTAGGCTGTGAAGATCATGTATCTTGGTGCATTTCTGTGAATATTATGGAAAATTTTTCTAGAATTTTAATTATTGATATAAATATATTAGATTTTGATAGAAAGAACCATACCTAAAATGATGTTGGTCAGATAATTATGATATACTTTACAATATAGGAATACACAATATGCCATTTGTGATACAAAAAAGAACATCGTTGTACAGATCTTTTAAAGAAAGTATTATTATTAAGCTTTGAGCAAATAAAGATTTTGGTTAAGTCAGAATAGGCTAGATTATGCTGAAATAACAAATGGCTGTGATTTAATGCAAAAAAGGTTTATTTCTCAGTCATGCTACATTTCTGTCACAATTCAGCTAGAAGCTCTCATCCCTGTTGTATTCATTCTGAGACCAAGGATTTCAGAGCAGCCACTGTCTGGAAAAATAGTCTGTGACCATGGGAAAGAGACACTGAGGCCCATACACCGCACCTTAACTTCTAACTGTCTGTCAGTTCTGTTCTTACTTCATTGGCCAAAGCTAGCTAAAATGACAACACCTAACTTAAATTAGGTGAGGAAATGCTGTCCTACCTTATGCCTGGAAGAAGAAACCTGGAATGTTTGGGGACATCTGTACTGACTGTTACAAGTAAAATTGTGCAACAAAATTTACACTAAAAATATTTTCACATTTCACATTTCCATTTTGGTGGGGTGGGTGGGGGCGTGATGCATGTTGGACATTTCTGAGAAACCCTCAAGACAGCTTGAACTTTTGACACCAACTTCAGAGCTTATGGATTCTCAAGATCAACCTCAAATGTGACAATTTGTCAGAAGGACTCACAAAACTCATGGAAAGCTGTTATATTCATCGTTGTAGTTGATTACAGTGAAAGGATACAGATTAAAATAATCCAAGGAAAGAGAAGCATGGAGAAGAATACCAAAAAAAAAAAAAAAAAAAAAAAAAAAAAAAAAAAAAAAAAAATCCATATGTAGAGCTTCCAAGTGTCCTCTTCCAGCAAAATCATGAGCAGTGTTAAATTTCTCCAGGCAACAATGTATGGCAATACATAATAGAGTACTGTCAATCAGGGAAGCTCTTTCATGTTGTCATTGGAGTTTGGTCACATAGACATGGTTGACTGCCTGTGTGTGGTTGATCTTTAGTTTCCAGCCTTCTTCACCCCTGAGGTCAAGGTGATATCACATAGCCCAAAACCTCCACCATAAACCACATTATTAGACTGTCCCATGTGGCCCGAGGTTCCCAGGTAAACAAAGACACTCCTATCAGGTAAGACACTCCAAGGACTAAGAGATCACCTCCTAGGAGCCAAGTGCAAAAGTCAGACTTCTCTTTGGATAAGGTTAACTCTTTACTACACTGGGATCAAATTGTATTTGACTCAACATCATTTCAGAACTCTACAATGAAATTGTTTACGTATCTTATTGTAAAAAAAATACAGGTAAACTCTACCAATATTATTTTCTGTTTAATAAAGAATCTTTATTTTTGGCAGTGTGGTGAGATAAAGTAATGCTATACAGGCGTACTTCACTTTATCGCACTTCTCAGATGTTGTGTTTCTTACAAATTGAAGTTTTGTGGTAACCCAGGATCAAGCAAATCTATCGGCACCATTTTTCCAACAGCATGTACTCACTTTTTGTTTCTGTGTCACATTTTGGTAATTCTTGTAATATTTTGAACTTTATTATTATTATAATATCTGTTATGGTGATCTGTGATTTGGGATCTTTGGTGTTACCATTATAATTGGTTTGGGATGACACAAACTGCACCCATATAAGAAGGCAAACTTGATAAATGTGTGTGTTCTGAGTTCCACTCACTGGCTGTTTCCTCATCTCTCTCGCCCTCCTTGGGCGTCTCTATTCCCTGAGACACAACAATATTGAAACTAAGCCAATTAATAACCCTACAATGGCCTGTAAGTGTGCAGGTGAAAGGATAAGTTCCATGTCTCTCACTTTACATTCAAATCTAAAAATCATTAAGCTTAGTGATGAAGGCATGTCAAAATCTGATATACGCTGAAAGTTAGGCTTCTTGTGTTAAACAATTAGCCAAGTTGTGAATGCAAAGGAAAAGTTATTGAAGGAAATTAAAAAGTGCTACTCCAGTGAACACACAAATGACAAGAAAGTGAAACATCCTTATTGCTAGTATGGGGAAAGTTTTCATGGTCTGGACAGAAAATGAAGTCAGCTATAACCTGCCCATAAGCCAAAGCTTAATCCAGAGCAAGGCCCAACCTCTTTAATTCTATGAAGGTTGAGAGAGGTGAGGAAGCTGCAGAAGAAAAGGTTGAGATTAGCAGAGTTTGGTTCATCAGATTTAGGGAAAGAGGCCATCTCCATAACATAAAAGTGCAAGGTGAATCAGCAGATGCTGATCGAGAAGCTGCAGCAAGTTATCCAGAAGATCTAGCCAAGATCATTGATAAAGGCAGCTACATTCAAAACAGATTTTTAATGTAGATTAAACAGTCTTCTGTTGGAAGGAAATGCCGTCTAGGACTTTCATAGCTAAAGAGGAGAAATCAGTGCCTTGTATCAAAGCTTCAAAGGACAGCTGGCCTTTTTTGTTAGGAATAATGTGAGTGGTGACTTTAAATTAGAGCCAATGCTCATTTACTATTCTAGAAATCCTAATTCCCTTAAGAATTATGCTCAATCTGCTCTGCCTGTGCTGTAGAAATATGACAAAGCCATCTGTTTACAGCATATTTTACTTTGTATTTTAAGCCCACTATTGAGCTCTACTTTTCAGAAAAAGAGATTCCTTTCAAAATATTACTGTTCATGGACAGTGCTCACCCAGGAGCTCTGATAGAGATGTACAAGGAAACTAACATTTTCAAGCCAGCTAACACGATATCCATTCTGCAGCCCATGGATCAAGGCTTGACTTCCAAGTCTTATTATTTAAGAAATATATTTTGTAAGGCTATTGCTGCCGTAGATAGTGATTCTTCTGATATATCTGGGCAAAGCAAATTGAAAACCTACTGGAAAGGATTCACCATTCTAGATGCTATTAGGAACATTTGGGCTTCATGGGAGGAGGCCAAAGTATCAATATTAACAGGAGTTTGGAATAAGTTGATTCCAGCCTAAATGGATGACTTTGAGGGGTTTAAGACATCATGGAGGAAGGAAGTGCAGTTGAGGTGGAAACTGCAAGGGAACTAGAGTAAGAAGTGAAGCCTGAAGATGTGACTGAATTATTGCAGTCTCACAGGAATTGAACAGATGAAGAGTTGCCTCTCATGGGTGGGCAAAGAAAGTGGTTTCTTGAGATGGAGTCTATTTGTGGTGAAGATGCTGTGAATGTTGTTGAAATGACAAAGGATTTAGCATACTCCATAAACTTAGTTGATAAAGCAGTGGCAGGGTTTGAGAGTATTTATTCCAATTTTGAAAGAAATTCTACTGTGGGTAAAATGCTACCAAACAACACTGAATGCTACAGAGAAATCTCTTGTGAAAGGAAGAGTCAATCCATGTGCAAACTTCACTGTTGTCTTATTTTAAGAAATTACCACAGACACCCCAATCTTCAACAACTACTACCCTGATCAGCCAGCAGCCATCAACATCAAGGCAAGATCCTCCACCAGCAAGAAGATGATGACTAACTGAAGGTTCAGATGATGGTTAGCATTTTTTTTTTTCAGTAAAGCATTTTTAAATCAAGGTACATAAAGATTTTAAACATAATGCTACTGCACACTTAGACTACAGTATAGCATAAATATAACTTGTATATGCACTGAGCAACCAAAAATTCATATAACTTGCTTCAATGAGATATTTGCTTTATTGCACTCGTCAGGAACTGAACCCACAATATCTCTGAATCATGTCTGTATTAGGCTTAAAATGTAAACTGCCCACTTCCCAGAGAAAAGTTCAGGTACATTTTGTACATGTTTCCCCTTGGACACTGCAAAACACCTTGGCAGCATAAAAAGACACTGTAAGATTTCCCTCTGTTCTAATTCATCTCATTTAAACCTGCAGTGGACTTAATTATGTCCTGAAGATTGATCATATTTTCTTTTAAGCATTTGCTTTTACTATTTAAAATATAAATAGCGTATTATCTAAATAGGTCAAGAATTTTGTCTGTGCAAAATCTCTCAGGATTTTGAGATGCAGTTTTATTTCATATTTCTTTAGATTCATTTTTCCCTAAAGGAAATTAGTAAAGGAGCTATTTAACTTTGCTTCAAGATTAAGGCTATTCATTTTAAAATCACAAATCCAGCTAGTGTGTCTCTAAATGCAGAAGAACTTGCTGCCCTTTGCACTGTATCCACACTATGAGGCCATCGTAAATGGGGAATTATGAAATAAGCATTTCTAAATGGGTCAGGTTTAGTCGTCCCTGACAACATTGATTCAAAGCCATTACTCTGTGTTGAAAAGTGAATAAAGTCAAGGGCATTGTATGGAGCTCAAGATTTCATTAATAACATGTTCTTCTGGTTTATGGTAGACATTTTTTTTGCACAGCTTCATGGATCTGAAGTTAACACTTTTAAAATAAGGAAGAAAAATGATTTTTAACCTATTGCTTTTCTATTGCTCTTCTAGTAAAGCTTTCACATTGCAATGCATTTAAAATAAAATGTAACATTGAATCATGTTTTCCAACTTTGCAGATTACTTGGTTTTCAAACCTGAAATTCAAGGAAAATAATTCTACAAATATATTTTGTTTAAAAAGAAGCAAGTGATTTTATTGCCATGTTTAACTGAAAATTTCATAGGAATACTTTGTTGATCTGGAGATAATTTTCTGTAGTCATTTTATTTATGGAAGATGAAACTCTGTATTATTACTTTAATTATCAGCATGAATCTGGGATCATCAAGAGAAACAGAGTTAGTCATTCAAAATCACCTAGTAAAAGTAGGTTAGTAGGTCATGTTTTATAGATGTCCTGGTGATCAATCATTTTAAAGTGCATTTCAAAAAGAAGTCATTAACAAAAATAAAAATTTCTTAGTTTTTTGAGCAAAAGGAAAATGTTAACACAAAGATATTTCCTATAAAGAACAGGGAATTGTTTCAAGCTACTAAATTTTGATTTGTTTGTTTATGGCATGTCCTTCTATGTTAATTTACAATCTATGAAAACTGACATATTTTAAGATTAAAAAGTAAGAACTTAAAATTAAATGGTTTCATTTATTTTGCTTTACTGGTTCTAGAAAGAAAACGCTCTGAAGTGATTTTTTAAAAAAAGATTATCATTAATTGAAGGAATATACTGTATTACCAATTACCCTAAAATCATAAAGTAGAGTACTTCCCAGAGTAAATAGAAAAGAGCTCCAATAGCTAATGGATATAATATTTAAAATGCCATAGGATAGTGGTATACTGCCAGCAATCCCACCAATCAGTGCCAACAGAAATAGAGCAACTCTTTGTAAACAAGGTATTGAGAAGGCTTTAAGAAATCAGACTCACTGACATCAACAAGGTTTACCAGTGAAGGACTATGCAGCCAATCCAGGACGGGGAACAGTGCAAGAGAACAAACTGTGGGCCCCACACTTATACGTACAATGCAGCTAAGTGCTTGCAACAATAAATATTTACTACTGGTCATATCATCTCTGAACACACCAGCACCTACCACCATGTCTTCTAGATGGTGGTGTTAAAGTTATTACAAAAATAGAAATTAAAATAGAGGACAGGATGTCTGACTTTTACAGTTCCCAGTATGGACTCCCTGTTTTGAGTAAAATAATAAAGAACAGCACTTGTAGGGAGAAAGGCATTTTCAGATTTTCACGTGCATTTGAATTTGAACCTTACAAAAATGGGATGAGGTGTGCAGAGCATGTACAAATAAAAATTTAAGTGAAACCCACTTGCCTGACTATATAAGTATCTGGCACTTGGAATGATGTGGGCACTAAGATGGGCTTTGAGAAAAAGAATGCGGAACATTTTGTGTCACGGGAAGGATTTCTTTCCAGAAGTGGGGAGCAGATCTTGTTGTGTATGAAGAAGTATTTTCTTCCCACAATGATGATCCTCAGCATATATATTCAGTTTGGATTGAATCATAGTCAGAGTATACTTTAAATTCCCAAATCCTTGTCAAGCATTGTTGCCCTTATATTTAATAAAGAAAGTCTTTAGAAAAAAACTTTGATATTTATTTTCTTTATCAACATTTATCACCCATTCTTACTTTTAGGGAACTTTTCAAATTTTTGAAAGGAAATCATCATACTATCCCCTGTTGATTGAAGTATATTTCACCAAGAGTGAATTGCTATTGAGTCATATCCTAAGAGTGTGTTGTTACTTTTAGTGGGATAATTATACAGGTGCTTCAGAAGACAACCCTGTCAAACTCTTATTGTACTGACACATTTCCCTTTCAAACAGAGCTTTCATTTTCAATCCAGGAAAATTTACTAATATTAAACTTGTATATATACATATATATATATCTCCAATCTGACCTCCTCCCCTCCTCTTTGACTTTGTCTTCTGCTACCTCCTATATATATTATATATGTATGTGTGTGTATATATATGTATGTGTGTGTGTATATATATATGCTGTCTTTAACGAGTAGTGGTAATGATGTGCAAATACTTCATTGACCCCTGAGCATAATACTCCAGTTGCACTTGTTTGAATTATTAACTAGAAAATTGTGCTAGAAACTGAATTAATACATCACAACATTGCTTATACCACATTCATAGCATCCCTGGTATTTTTCTTAATTGCTTTCAGGTTGGAGTTAAAGCATTATTTAATTATAAAAGGTAATAAATTTGAGCAAAAGATCCTTTTCACAAATTCAGATTCTTCTAAAGTCTGGAAGGCATAAAAAAACCTATTTTCACACAACCTACATTTAATTCAGAATAATTTTTGCTATTATTCGGTAGAAATATGTTGACAATTGTAATTATTGTATTCTGGAATTAAGCAGAAAAAAAATGTATCCAAATAGCTTTTAAATCAAATGCTTTGGTTCTAAAACTTTGGTGTGCATCCTCTTTTAAAGTAGAAAAAATGATGGAAGGCATATCCAAATAGAGTTCTGTGGTTGCTTGATGCAATAGAATCTCCCTTAGCAATGTTTTGTCTGACTCTCAGGCCAAATCACATACATTCTTCTAAATAGAGATCAATTAATGTAAAATAATTTTGGAGTACACTACTTAATTTTGTGCTATTTCATGGTAAAAGACTGTGAACTTAGCCTCTGACATTCCCACCACTGCTCTAGCCAGTCTTCTCCTTGGCTGATCCCCCTCAAAGCCCCCAACCTCTAAGTACTGGAGTGCTCCGCAGCTCAGTCCCAGGAGCATTTCTTTCTACCTGCGCTCATTCCCTTGGGGTGCCATCCCATCGCATGGCTTTAAGTGCAGTCTCCTGTGTGATTGATTTAGCCCTGGAGATACAGTTCATTTGAACTGCAGATGTTTATATCCAGCTCTCTACTCAACTCCTCTTTGATTTTAATAGCCACCTCATACGTGTCCACAGTGAGTTCCAGATCTCCTTTAAAACTTGTCTTCCTATCTCAGTGAATAGCAATTCCATGTTTTCAGTTGCTCAGGCCCAAAACTTTGGAATCGTCTCTGACTCCTCTATTCTCTTTCACATTCTACTTCTTATCTGTCAGCAGAAGATGGGTTGTAGAATTCTGAAGACTTCTTAAAGCTCTGACCACCACTATCTGGGTCCAAGGCATCACTGTCTCTCACCTGGAGTGTGCAGCAGGCTCCTAGTGGCCTCACCACCTCTACCTTGCTCCCTACAGTGTCTCCTTAGTATACAGCTAGAGGAGTCCTGTTAAAATGTCAGCTCATGCCACACATCTGCTCAAAACTCTCCAAAGGTTTCCTCTCACTCCGAGTAAAAGCCAAGTAAGTCCTTAGGAGGACCTATGCAGTCTCTCCCAATATGACCTCCTCCCCTCCTCCCCTCCTCTTTGACTTTGTCTTCTGCTACCTCCTTCCTCCTTCCCTCTGCCCTAGTCATAGGGGTTTCCTCCTCCTCAAACCTTCCAGGCCCAGTCCTACCTTGGGGCCTTCATACTCACTGCTCCCACTACCTGGAATGCTCTTTCCACAGATATCTGTGAGGGTCACTCCCTTTCCTCCTTCCGGGCTCTACTCAAAGGATACTTGCTTTATTTTCTCCTTAGAACTAACTGCTGTGTTGCTTATCTGTCTCTCTCCTTAGAAGGTAAGCTCCGGGCAGGTAGGGCTTTTGTCTGTTTTGTTCACTGCTGTATCCTGACTACTTAGAGTAGTGCCTGGCGTGGTGGGTACTCAATGCATAATTATAGAGGGGATGAATGAATGAATGAATGTTCTATCATCTACCAACATTGTTCCAGTAGGCAGAGGATAGGTAGGGAGATAGATACATCAACCTATCGATGATAGATAGATAAACAGATTGATTGATTGATAGATAATAGCACCTATGGACAGGTTGGTATAACCTGTCACCACCACTACCCCCCTTCGCCTCCATCTAGGAAAAACAGCACAAGTACCAATATAGACTTACAGACAGAACTCTCCCATTTTAGGCTAAAGACAGCATGTAATCATTATACATTTTCAATTTCTCAGAAATTAAGTATTAAATAACACCTTTCATTTGGACATCTTAAAAATGTGTTACCAAAAAAAGAGTACTGTAATTACATGGATTTATACATCGCTGTTATACATCAGGTAGCAATGAAAGGCTTAATAGATTCAAGATCTCACTGGCTCTTGACACATTTGTATTGAAACATAAAAATGCAAGATAAGCTCAAGCAGCAGTTTGACATTTACAATATGTCATTGAAGCCTTGGAAAGTCTATCATTGCCTGGCTTATTAGCATAAGAAAAAAAGTGGGATGACATGTAGACTATGAGCACAATCTCACGGTGACCTTGGACCAGTCAGTCATCTCACTTTACTTCACTTGGTTCTTCCTGTCTCCGTGGGCATATCATGGTTGAACAGACTATTCAGGGAAGGCACTGATAAAAAAGTGAGCCTCAATCTTGGCGGTTAACCAGAAGTGTTTTCCTGAGGTCACAATGCAAGTGACACATGTGCTCTGTGTTGACCACACTGAGAATGTAAAGGCAAGTGTTTTTTATGAGACTGAGCTTTCACACACTTGCCAGATGTTTAGCATGTGGCTTGGATGCCCTGGTCTCTTACTGCCATGCCCCTCAGCACCTTAAATCCCCTTTGCTGATGTCCAGAGTCATTGTGCTTCTTCCTTTCAAAACCAGCTCCAGGAAAGTCTCTGATCACAGTTTACACAAGCCGCCTCTTCCAAGGTTGTTGTTTGTCTTTTTGGAGAGGGCAAAACGAATGAAGTCCCCATGTTGAAATTTCAGGAATCAACAAGCCAGGTTCAGCCTTTGTGGTTTGGGGTCAGGACTTTGACTGCCAATGCTCTGGAGATAAAGTTGAGTATGACAGACACAACCCATGCACCCCAAGCATCTTCAGCATATAACTTCTCTACTTATTAAAATGAACTCTGCTCCATGGGTCTACAGACTGAAAGAAGCTCCAACAGGCCTTAATCATGTTCACAGACTGCTAGATGACCTTAGAAGTCATTTAGTCTAACTCCCTCATTTACACATGAGGAAATTGAGGTTTTAAAAAGTCATCTGCTGATCTGTGAGCTTCTCAGTACAGATTCCATGTTTTAATTTTTGTACATACTTGGAAATGCCCAGACTACCTTTATTCCAAAAGATCCTGTAAGTCATTCTGCACTTCTTCTTAGTCTGGAGTAGTAATATTTGACTGAGCTTGTCGGTCAGGATGCTCTAAAAATGCTCATGCTTAAGGAATATAAATAATATAGAATACTTAAGAAGATTTAAGTTGGGCCTGGAGGAACTAACTTGACACTGCCCCTAAACTGGAGTAGCCCCATGACCACTGGCACCAAAATGGCAAAACAGTATACTCTGCTTAACCAAAGAGAAAGCATGGTGGTGTGGAGAGGACCCTGGTTGGGGGAAGGTAGGTGTGAGTTTTAGCCCTAGACTTTATCACAATTCAGACATTTCACTTTGGGCAAGTACTTTATCTCTTTGTAAAATAGAAACCTTCTTAGTGAGTAACAAAACTATTATTCCCTAGAATATGACAGGTATGTGAGCAAAGGACATGGGTAATAATTTTGCTTTATAGATGAAATGCCTCACTGGTTCCACGTCTCCTAATCTATCACAGGCATGGAGAAACATTGCCTGGAAAGACTGAGGGCAAAACTTGTGCTGTCTTAATGCTTTTTCTGTGGCCAGAAAATGGACAATAGAGCAGGGACCAAGAAAATTCCTCCCACATCCAATTACAGAGGTGGACATAAATTCCACATTTGGCCAAAAGTAGAACCCTACTCCCCTAGCAACAGAGATAGTTCCAGAGGATAGGCGTGTGAACAGGGCACAGCCAACCTGAGTTCTTCCCTCAGACTGAGCCACAGATCTTGGGAATTAAAAGTCTTTTCCTCTAGGAATTAAGAAGCTGGGATGATGCAAACTTAAAGTTACCGGTGGCTAATTCTCTTAGGCCCACAGTGGAAACCCATTTATAGGAGGAGAGAAATGGCCAACACAGAAATATGCACAGCTGAGAACAAGATGGTGTTCTAGCGCCGTGGTTTAAATTCCTGGATCCAGCCGTGTCTGAAGACGTTTAGTTGAAAAATTATCTTTATTGCCTGAACTAGTTTCAGCTGGGTTCCTGTCACTTTTGTTTAAAAGAATTCCAAGTAATAATATATCTTCTCATTCTTCAGATGTGGAAAGTGAGGCTCATATGGAGGGAGTGACTGATTCAAAGTTATACAGCTTGTTGGAAACAAAATCTTAATTTGAAGTCGGGTCTACTGATTTCAATTCCAACGCATTTGCTACTACACTGAGCTTTATGCACTCTCTCTTGGGAATTATTCCACATTTTCTGAATAATAGTACAGTTCTCTTCCCCTACCATACTACATGATGGAAAAATCCATTCATTTAAGCAAAAGATAGAGGACCATTTCTGAAGGATTCTAAAATATAAGACAAGAGCTTAGATTAGTTGATCTGTGTCCAGGTAAGTTCAAACAAAAGATTCAATCATGTCAACATCAAAGGTAGAAGCCATGTGTTTCATTCTTTTTTTCCCCCTCCAATGGAAGATCTACTCTGTTTCAGGCATAGCAACAGGGTTTTTCATGGTACATAAATAGTTGTCTCATGCTAGACTTCCTGCATAATGGAAACACAATAGATATGTGAAGGAAAGATGAAAGGAAGGAAAGAAAAAAAGGAGGAAGGATGAAGAAAAGAAGAAAGAAAAATAGAGTGGGTTTCAAGTAAAAATTGTTTTTCCTACTGTTCAACGGAGCTTACATTTAATAACCAGTATCTTACAGTGATCTGAAAATATGTCTATAAGACTTAGTCCACTGTGCAACTACTGCTTTTCCTAAATTGAACCGAAGAAACTGTGAGAAGAGAAACCTCAAGGCCGAGCCTCAGACCACAAGGTCATCATAGTAGGGCTGAAGATTAGGAGCAAATGAGGTAACAGAAGATGGTAACACTTGATAAATACCCTCACTGTAGTAGTTCTGTGAACTGGTCATGACAAGGCTCAGTCATCACTAGTAATATTCGTTTGCAAGGGCTGTATATTAGAGTAAATTGTGTAGAAGTAAGCAGTTCCTGGATTTGGTAACACCATGAATAATGTTTTAGTAAACTTGAACATCTAGTGATTAATACATTTTAAGATGATTTTAACTATTGTTTAGTATGTGTCATATCATTCTTTGTGATCAGATTTTATTTAAACCACAAACAGGATGCAGACAAATGGTGAAGAAAAGTTTCAGAGTCAGAAGAAAAGATGGTTATCAAAAGAATTTGTTTGCCATGACTTTGTAAAAGCATTCAGCCACTTGAAAACTTGCTATTTTCTAGTTTCAAATTCAGTAATGAAAGGCAACACCCTAAATGATTCCTTAGTATCATAATCACGCAACTGAAAAGTGTCTTTTCTCATGCTGTATTTAGTTAAACTTTAGACATTGTGAACAAGGGAAGGGAGGGATGTTTCATTATTACCTTAATTGAATTAACCAAATAGAATATGCCATGTGAATTCAGGTATTAAAATAGGATTTTCAGACTGGGTGGTGTGGTAGCTAGCACCTGAAATCCCAGCACTTTGGGAGGTGGAGGTGGGAGGATCACTTGAGCCCAGGAGTTTGAAACCAGTCTGGGCCACATAGGGAGAGGAGACCCTGTCTCTACAAAAACATTAAAAATTAGTTGGGCATAGGGGCATGCACCTGTGGTCCCAGCTACTCAGGAGGCTGAGGCAGGAGGATCGTTTGAGCCCTGGAGGTTGAGGCTGCAGTGAGTTGAGATCATGACACTGTCTTCCAGCCTGGGCAACACAGTGAGACCCTGGGAACAGAGTGAAAAAATGTATTTTCTTCGAGTAAGAAATCTTTAGTTTAACATATGGTAAACTAGAAGATCCAATTTTAGTTATAAATGGGTTTTATTGATGTTTTCATCAACAGTTTTTTATTCCAAGCATAATATGTTATAGTAACTATTTTTGAACTTTTGAAATATTTAGAAAACTGAAGTATGAAATCTGTTAAGATAAACTCACAACACTGATATCAACTTGCCATGCAATTTATTGCTGAAAACTGGATAACCTGAGTGGCTGGTTCACTGTCCAGCAAATTGTTAGTGATTTCTTATGTCTGTTCTTCCATCTGTGTGTTTCTAGGTCCATGTCACTGTCTTTCTGAGAAATACTAAAGCCTTGGATTTGCTGGTTAACAACAACTTAACTGTCTTTTTATGAGACACCTACAATAACACCACATGAAATTTTCACCACTGATTCTTTAAGTCAAGGGTTCATTCCACAAAGATGTGCCATTCACTGTTTACGATCCTGAAAATAGAGGTGGACCAGACAGAAATGGTCCCTGCTTTTGAAATTTTTATTCTTGCTGAATTAAAAGAGGAAGAAACAAGAAACATGCAAATGAATAAATGATTTTAGAGGTTGATAAACATCAGGAAAAAAAATATGTAATATGACAGAACGTGTGGGAGGAGGAGAATATGAATGGGGTCAGTTAGGAAAATCCTTACTGAGGAGGTGACATTGGAGCCCAAACCTAGATGACAAGAAGGAGCCAGTCTGTGTATTCCAGTTTGACAAAACAGAAAAAGCAAAAGCAATGGTCTGGCATCATGTGGGAGGAAAAGAGGGTAATAGTGAGGGAGAATGACAAGGCTAGAGAAGGAAGCAGGGTCCCAGTGTGCAGGGCATCACAGGTCATGGGGGGATGTTGAAATACAGTTCTAAGAGTGTTGGGAAGACATTAAGGATATTCAGCAGGGCAGCGAGATCTCATTTATGTCTTTAAAAGATCCCTCTGGCTGCTGGTGGATACTGAATCATAGGGTGCAAGCAAAGAAGCAAGGAGGGCGGCTGGCTGTGTTTTAGTAGGGTGGAGTCCACACAATGGCGCCAGGCAGAGTGGATGCGTAGGAGTTGAGATCCAGCCCTTGCCCGTTTACCAAGCTCCATGTCTAGCCTGGGACTGTGCTCACATGTAGAAAGGGCTGTCTTTTTTTTATTGCATACAAAGCACCATGTGGAAGCTGCCTCAGAGGTGGGAACAGGGAAGAGGAGATTGCAATCATCTTTGTAAGGATAATAGTGGTGGTGGAGAAAGAGAGAGGGGGGTGGATTTAGGATATGCCTGGAAGTAGAGCTGGCAAGACATTCTGGTGGATGAGATGTGCAGGGTGATGGGAAAGGAGGAATCAACCGAGAGACTTAAACTCATGGGAGGATATGCTGCCGCTGACTAAGGCAGGGAAAATTAAGAGTGGAGTGCTTTATTTTGTTGTTGTTGTTGTTTAGTAGGAAGGGAGGGAAGAAGAATTCAGTTTAAGCTAGGTTTGATCTAAGATTCATGTTAGATGTCAACAATCGGATTTATGAGTTGAGGAAATTTGTGACTGCATTAAGTGTAACTCAGAAGTGCAATACAATTATATCCTCCTCTCGGATCTTCTTCATGACTGCTGACCTACTGTGGGATAGGGGTTGACTGGGGGAGGGAACTAGAGTTAGTCCAGCCTGGGATTCTTCTTCTGAGGGCAGCATTTAAACAGGTGCAATCTCTCAGATGTTCAGCCCATCACTCCTCTTCTCCAAGATGCCAGGAGCCTATCATGCCCTCCAGCAGGGCGGGGAAAGAGTCTTTGTGAATTTTAGTGTCTTCTGCCTCCTCTGAACTCCACAGTCATGCACCTTATTTGCAAAGCCCTGGACATCACTGGCCCTGCTGGCATTCACTGTTGAAGTTGGCAGCTAGTGTGGCATGGTGAGGGCTTGGTGGATGCTCTGGGACTCCCTGACTCAGCCCCGTGTTGGATTGCCCTGTGCACCCCTCTAGCTGTCTGCCATACTCTCCACCCAGCTCCTGGTTCAGTGGCCCACTGTGCCTCTTGCAGCCACAGGCCCTAGCTTTCCACCTAGACATGGTCCACTGACACTTTGGCAACATGTGGGAATTTCTGCATCCCATCCCTACCACAGGGGACCTTAAGGTAGCTTAGCTACAATCCAGCCCTGTCTCTGCCTGACCCAGTTGTGCCACTGATTGTACTCTGATATGTTTGCCTGTCACCTCCTTCCCACTGCCCAGGTTGGTGGCATAAAGGCCAGTTGGGTGATGATCTCTCCCAGAGCTCCTAAAATAAATCAGGCAAAAACTCTCCTCTCAGCATTCCCCTGAAGAGCTGTAACCCATATTTCCCTGACTGGCCAGAAGTTCAGAGAGGGGAGATCAGCACCCACATGGCTGCCTCTGATCCCTTGGTACCAGATAAGCTGGGCTTCCAACTTTTACTCCTCCTGGTTCATTCTTCTGCCCGGGGGCAGCAAGACCACAGCCCAATCATCAGAGTCAGACCCTCATTTCTTCCTTAAAAAGATACTGAGGATGAGTTGAAATGAAGAAAAAAAATGAATTAAAAAAAAAAAAAAAAATATAATATATATATAAAAAACCTCATAATTATCTGAGGACCATTGTTCATGAAATTTCATTAAATCTCTTTGTATATTAAATCCTAAATATATTAAGGATTATAAACATTATTTTCAGTCTCACAGCTGCATCTTGATTGCCGAGGAGGTTGGAGAAAAGGTGATCTGATTATTGATAAGGGAAAGAAAATCTGTTCCTATTTAAACATGTCACAATTATAATGTGATTTCGTAGCTCAGGGAAGCTATTGATGCTGCAGATACCATTTGAGTCATCAGCACGTGGATGAATAAAGCCATGGACTGAATGGGAACATCTATATCATGGAAGAGAAGAACAGTAAGCTCAGGACTGAGTCCTGGGGCAATCTGGTAGGTAGAGACTGAAAAAAGTGAAGGAACCGCACAGAAGACTGAGAGGGAGCAGTGCATAAGATAGGAAAAGCGTTATTAGCAAGAGGTGCCCCTGGGACCAGGAGACTAGCAGGTTTCCAGAGGCAGAAAATGCTCGTTGAATTAATTGTATCTAGGATGCCAAGCCTGTAGAAGAATTCTAACCTACACTCTGATCCTAACCCTGACCCTGACCCAGACCTTCATTTTTTCCTTAGAAGGATACACTGAAAATTAGTTGAAATGGAAAAAAAAACCCCACAACTAATAATTTATTTAAGAGGTCCATTGATCACAAAACTCTGTAAAATCATGTCACCATTTTTAATTACGATGATACTCTATTTAGCAAATGCAGGGCTCTTTGAGCCCAGCTGGAGCCCCACCAGGATGACTGAAGTCATGAACATGGGCGCTGGAGTTCCCACACTGGTGCTGAGAACTTTTAGAGTTGTTGCACAAGATCCCCAGTTTGCTTCTTATGAAGTAGCATGAAGAACAGAATGACTATTTCTTTCTTTGCTTTGCTTATCTTTTTCTGAAATCAACTTGGAAAACATGTTTGTCTTTCATCCTTTCAGGCAGACACATGGTATTGTGGGTGAGGCTCCTGCTGGGTCCTGTGCTTGGTGTCTCAGGCATTCTGGCAATGGCAGGAGCATAACCAGAGGTAGAGCCACCTTTTCCCCCAAGAGGAGCAGTGGAACTAAACCCCTGGGGTGTGTGCGACGCCCACGCCCTGCTGCCTCTCCCTGCCATTGCTCTGAGTTCCTTGTGCCCCACTACCCCTACCCTGACCTCCACTCCCAACAGTGACATCCCTACAGCCGTAGTAGGAATGTTATTCATTTCTTCCACTGCATTTTACGTATTTCATCAAACTGAGAATATTTAGACCATGGAAAGAATAATCAGAAAATAGTGTCTGAGTTCAGAGTTTGAATTAAATGTTTACTTTGATGGTCAACCAGGGAGGCAGAATGAAGTAGGACAAAGAAGGTAGGTTGAATCCTGGCTCTGTCTCTCACCAGCTCAGTGAGCTTAGAGTAATCCAGTGGGTTAGAGCCTTCTCTCTAACTTGGACTGAGCTTCTAGAACCCATTACAAGTCATGAAAGAAGAAAGGAGTTTGTCATGACTGTGGGGAGGAGTGAGTCAGGAACCAGGGAGAGAGTTGCCATGAAGCACTCCATCCAAGGGAGCAGGACGGAGAGGTGGAAAGAGGCAGAGGTCAATAGTATGCATTTGGGGCCAACCCCTGAGAGAGTTAGCAGATGTGAGGGGTGCATGGGAAGTGGAAGCTATTGCTGTCTCTGAAGTGCTGAAGCACAGAGCCCGGTCTCCTTTGAGATGGAGACTGCAATTGCATGAGTCAAGCAGTAGTGGGAATGCGGGGGTGCTGCTTAGGGTACTAGGATGCTCAGGCACTGAAAAGTTACCTAGGTCCTCTCTACCTCTGTTTCCCTGTCCACAAACTTCAGGTAACAATGCCTTCCTCATAGAATTGTTACGAGGTTTAAGATGAGATAATCCTACAAAATATCTAAGTCTAGAGCTGGCTCGTAAGAAAGGTTAAAACAAGTCTCATTCAGCCACAACTGACTGAATGTTTTCATCTGAGCTCCTTCCATAACTTCAAACTCAGCATATTAAAAATCAACATCACAGTACCAGGACTAAGGTAGTGTTCCATGCCTTGTTCTATGCTCATTATTTCCTGATATCCCACAGAAACAATCTAGATGAAAAACTATGTATCCTCTCTGGGGACTGGAGTAGGCGGGTCTTATCCCTACCTGTATGAGCAGACTTCTAAGGTGGCCCCCAAGGACCCACATCACCTGGCGTTCATATTCTTGTACAATCCTTCCTCTGAAGTGTGAAGTGAACCTAGTGATAGGATGCCACTTCAGCGACACGGTTATAAAAGATTCCAAGTTCTCTCTTGCTAGCAGATGTCCCTATTGCCTTCTCAGTGTGCACATTTTGATGAAGCCAGCTGCCACATTAGAGAAGTCCATGTGATAAAGAAGCCTTCAGTGCACAGCCAGGGAGGAATCAAGATCCTCAGCCCAGCAAGTTTGGTAGGGGGAACTGAATCCTGCCAAAGCCGTGTGGGCTTGGAAGCAGATCTTTCTCCCAATGGAGCCTTTAGAGGAGACCAAACCACCTTTGTCAACACCTTAACTACAGCCTTGCGGGAGACCCTGAAGCACGGGAACACGTAAGCCGTGCTCAATTCCTGACAGACGCAACTTCTGTGCAATAATAGATATGTGCTGTTTTAAGTTGCTAGGTTTTGCAATAGTTTGAATGCAGCAATAAGTAACTAATCCATCAACCCTGTTATGCTATGAAGTTTTAGACTGGGATGGCACAATCAGGAAGAGAATCAGGGGAGGGCTGGTTAGACATCACATCATAACAGGCAGGTTACCTGGGGTAACTGTTTTATTACATCACTAAAGCAAGAGCAGGCTGTTATGGAAAGGAAGAAATAGTCAAACAATTCCTAAAGATAAAAGGTACCATAGCACAACTAAAAATATCTCAGGAGTAATAATAAGCACGCCCTAGCTGCCATTTTGATTTATAATAAAATGGTTCCAGTAAAAGGAACCTGGGCTCTTTGGAGAAATGACTGCATCTAGGACTGGGGCAGGAAATAGACAAGATGTGCCTGAAGTGTCTTGGAGTGCCACAAAGTAATAAGTGCTCAAAAAAAAAAAAAAAATCTCAAAAGCCACATTGAAGGGGCCAAAGGGAACACAGGAACACAGGGGCTCCAGTGACCAGCATTGGAACAATTTGAGCAACAAAATAAATAAAGCAGTATTGGATTACAACCCGAAGTATAAAATAAATATCCATGAACTCTTAATGATACAAATGATAGAATGAATAAATAAACAAATAAATAAATAAATAAATAAATAAATAAATAGGAGAAACAAGTATCCTATGCAGAAGAATTCCATATAATTATGTGGATACTCAGCCCTCGAAGAAGTGGAGCACACTTCGCCTCCACTGAAGTGTGGGCTATGCATAGAGACTTCCTTCCAAAGAGTGCAGTATGGAAAGGAGGGGGAAAGATGAACTTTGTGGTGGAGAAACCTGACAAACACGACCTTGGCCAGATGATCAACATCATATCAGCAATGATAAATTATGTGGATAATATGTACCTTTGATATGATATAACAAAAATAGCACTTTACTTCTGTGGTCTTTCTCCCAAACCACATATCCCCAGTTTAATCCTGACAAAAACATCAGGCAAATCCCAACGGGGGGACATTCTACCAAATACCTGACCAGTGTGCCTTGTAACTGTCAAGGTCATCAAAGAAAATCTAAGAATTTTTTCTGAGACAGGGCCTCACTCTGTCACCCAGGCTGGAGTGCAGTGGCATGATTTCGGCTCACTGCAACCTCTGCCTCCAAGGTTCAAGTGGTTCTCCTGCCTCAGCCTCCAGAGTAGCTGGGATTACAGACAAGCACCACCATGCCCTGCTGAATTTTGTATTTTTGTAGAGATGGGATTTTGCCATTTTGGCCAGGCTGGTCTTGAACTCCTGACCTCAGCTGATCCACCCACCTCTGCGTCCCAAAGTGCTGGGATTACGGGTGTGAGGCATTGTGCCTGGCCCTAAAGTCTAAGAAATTATAGCCAAGAGGAGCTTAAAGAGACATGATGACTAAATATAATACGGTGTTCTGGGAAGGATCCTGGAACAGAAAAATTACCAGCTATCATCTAGTAATAGGTATGTGGTCTTGGGCAAGTTACTTGACATTCGGTAAAATTAGGTAAATCTGAATAAGACATGGACTTAATTAATAATCTTATGTCAATGTTGGTTCATTAAGTGTAACAAATGTACCCTTCTAGTAGAAACTGGATTTGGGGTATGTGAGAACTCTCTGTACTGCCTTTATAATCTTTTGGTAAAAAAAAAAGCTGTTCTAAAATAAAAATTTAATTAAGTAGCAAAAAAGAAGATGGAGAGATGCTGAGGAACGGGGAAGAGTGTGGAGAAGAACAACTGAAACCAGATGACTGGTTTTAGGATCTGGCAGTGGTTGCCAGATCTTGGAAAAAGAGAAGTTGAATGGCTGTATCTGGGGTAGAAGAGTTTTCATGGAAACTAGAGTTTAAATTGAATTTTTACTAACTTAATTTTAGTGGGAAATTCAAAGACCACTTGCGGTGGCTCAAGCCTGTAATCCCAGCACTTTGGGAGGCCGAGGCGGG